>NW_006921640.1:6330843-6336854 GCF_000298275.1 Orycteropus afer afer
GAAGAATAAAGAATCTGAATAAACTAATTACTTTAAAAGCAACTGAAATAATGTTTTACACACCTCTCTTTCCTTACCTCAAAGACACAATGACAGACAGGGTTTAGAACTTTTTCTCAAAGACTAGACAGCCTCTATTTAATGTAAAAAGTATCTCACAGAATTGAAAATAAATAAATAAATAAAAGAATGACGCTATAATCACCTTGATACTTAAACTGGACATGAAAAATATTATCACAATCTTTCTTACAAATACAAAAATTCTAAATAAGATAATAATAATAAGAAGAAATCAAATTCAGCAAGGCTTAAAAATAATAATACAAAATAACCAAATGAAGTTTATTCAAGGAATAATATGACATATAAGTGTAAAGCAATCTTACTGATTGAGTTAAGATCAGTACTCTGGTTTGAGTACTCAACTCTGGTTGAGTAAGGATGACTCAAACATCAAAATATATATTAAATGTATCTATTTACATTAATATATTTAAAGAGAAAAGAATCAAAGAGTAGATACCGAAAACCTACTCCATAAAATTAAAAACTGATCCATAATTTTTAAAAAATCTTAAAGGAAACAAGAACAAAAAGAATAGATGGAAAACAACTTCTTTAACTTGATAAAGAGATCTTTTAAAATACAAAACAAGCATCACACTTAATGACAAAATTTTGGAAATATTCCATTAAAAGCAGCAACAAAATACTTATGAACCCAGATTCTGAATTTTATTCAACACCGTATTTTAAATTATAGTAAGTGCAACAAAACAAGAAAAAGAAATGAAATATAAGGAAGCAAGCAAGCAAGAAAAGTGTCCTGTTTTTGGAAGAGAACAGGATTTCTACAAAGAATATTTAAGGGAATCTACACACAATTAGAATTAACAAAAAAGTTTAACAGAGTTGTTTAATATGTCAATATACAAAGATAGCATTCTTGTATATCAGCAATAACCAACTAAGAAATGTAATAGAGAAAAAGATCCCATTCGCAATTGGAACAAAAACTGTAAGGCACCTAGGAACAAATAAATGTATAAATATATAAACAAACAATAAGCTTGCAAAAGTGGTAATTTTCGCCGTATTCATTTATAAATCAAAACAATTTCAAAATCAAAATTCCAATGGTGTTTTTCATGGAAAGACCGATCTAAAATTCACATAAAAGACTCAAGTACCAAGACTAGCTAAACTGATTATGAAGAAGAACAAAGTAGGGGAAATGCATGATTGACATTACGTTATACACAGAGAAGTAGAACAGAAGAGAGAGCGTAGACACAGAACCTGTATATCACACAGGTCATATTATAATTTAGATGGGTTATTTGGTAAATTATGTAGAAAGTATACTGCTTATCCATATAAAAAATAATGTTGCACATAACATATACAAAAATAAATTCCAAAGTATTAGAGATGAGTCAAAAAACTAAATTTTCAAAACTGCTAGAAAAAATATTGTAGAACATTTTTATGACTTTAGAGGTACAGAAGGATTTCTTAAAACACAAAAGACAAATAAAACATAAATTAAGTGAAAAGACAAGTCACAGACCAGGAAAAGATATCAGCAATGCAAATAACTGACAAAAAATTAATACCATGAATATTTAAACAAACCAATTTAAGAAAAAAAAAAAAAGACAAAGAACATAGAGCAATGGACAAAGGGAACAAACAAACAGGCAAACCACAGAGAAGAAAACCCAAATGGCCAAGAAACATACTAAAACATGTTCATCCTTTTTAGTAACAAGGGAAAATGTAAATTATTACTGAATTGAGACACCATTTCAAAGCCTGGAAAAACATAAAAGCCAGAGAACACCAAGATGGGAGAAATGGGGAAACTCCTACTCTGGTTTGAGTATAAATTAAAATAACCACTTGAGATGAAGATATGCTAACATATATGCTACAGTGCAACAATTTCACTTTTTGGTATACATGGAAACTCTTGTTTATGTGCAAAGAAAATAGGTATTACAAGAATGTTCATTACAAAACAGTTTAAATAGCAAAAATTTGGAAAAAAAATTAGGTCCATCAATAGAAAATAAATGAATAAATTGCAATATATTTATACAATTGGACTACTCTACTGCAGTTAAAATGAACAGATTAGTGGTACACATTTGAACATACACATTGTCAAAAATATAAAACTGAGTGAGGAAATCAAGCTACCAAATTATCCCACTTACATGGATTTAAAAAATTTGCAAACCAGTAAGTTTCATGTATATACAAATATTCAGCAACTGTATAAAAATACCCAAAATGATAAACATCTATTTATGAGAACGGTTACCTCTGGGGAGGAAGAGGGTGGAATGGGAATATGGAAAGTAACATAGGGGATATCAGTTGTCCCTTTAATATTTTGTATCTATATCTATATGAGTATCATAATGTTAAGATTTTAAAATAGTTGTGAGTACATGGATGTTATATTATTTTCTATACTTTCTATATATTTGAAATATGTTATAATACAAATGTCCTTAAAAGGAAATATATTTCAAAAAATGAACTAGAATTACATTAACATCAATCCATCTCAAAAACTGAGTTAAAGATATCAAGTTGCAGAAAGAGACGTAGAGTATATCATTTATATACCATTTTAAAACATATAAAACAATAACAAAAATTTTTATGACTACATAAATATTGGTAATTATAGGATTTCATGGGAATGAAGTATTACAAATTTAGGATGATGTTACACCTATGGGTAAGGATTAAGAGGAGCAGGATTGTGGAAGGATATCCAAGGAGCTTCAGCTAAATCTATAGTATGATTTAACTCTTTAATAATTTTGAAGCAAATATGGTTTTTCTAAAATTTGGTATTAAACAAACAAACAAACAAAACTCACTGCCATCGAGTATTCCAACTCATAGTGACCCCCTCTGGGAATCCAATACTGTAAATCTTTACAGAAGCAAACTTCCTCATCTTTCTTACATGGATGGTTAATGAGTTTGAATCACTGACCTTTTGGTTAGCAGCCAAATGTCTTAACCACTGTTGTTGTTGTTAGGTGTTGTTGAGTTGTCTCTGGCTCATAGCGACCCTTTGAACAGCAGAACAAAAAACACTGCCTGGTCCTGTGCCAGCTCCACCATTTCTGCTATACCGGAGCCCATCGTTGTAGCCACTGTTAATCCATCCTGTTGAGGGCCTTCCCCTCTTTCACTGACCTTCCACTTTACCAAGCATGACATCCTTCTCCAGGGAATGGTCCCTTCTGACAACATTACCAAAGTACGTGAGACCAAGTCTGGCCATCTCGCTTCCAAGGAGCATTCGGCTATACTTCCTCCAGAACAGATTTGCTAGTTCTTTCAGCAGTCCATGGTACTTTCAGCATTTTTTTGCCAGCACCACAATTCAAAAGCATCAACTCTTCTTCGGTCTTCCTTATTTACTGTCTAGCTCTCACATGCGCATGAGGCAACTGAAAATACCGTGGCTTGTGTCAGGTGCACCTTAGTCCTCAGGAGATATCTTTGCTCTTCAGCACTTAAAAGAGGTCTTTTGCAGATTTGCCCAGTGCTATACATTGTCTGATATCCTGACTGCTGCTTCCATTGGTGTTGATTGTAGAACCAAATAATATGAAGTCTTTGGCAACTTCAATCTTTTCTCCATTTATTGTGATGCTGCTTATTGGTCCAGTTGTGAAGACTTTTGTTTTCTTTATATTGAGGTGTAATCCATACTGCAGACTATAGTCTTCAATCTTCATCAGTAAGTGTTTCAAGTCATCCTCCCTTTGAGCAAGCAAAGTTGTGTTGTCAGAGTATCTCAGATTGTTAATGATTCTTCCTCCAATCCTGATGCCACATTCTTCATATAGTCTGGCTTCTCGGATTATTTGCTCGGCACACAGACTGATTTAAGCATGGTGAAAGGATAAAACCTTGATACACTCCCTTCTTGATTTAAAACCATGCAGTATTCCCTTGTTCTGTTTGAACAACAGCCATGTACAGATTCCTCATGAATACAATTAAGTGTTCTGAAATTCCCATTCTTCTCAATGTTATCCATAATTTGTTATGATCCACACAATCAAATGCTTTTGAATAGTCAACAAGTAAACATTCTTCTGGTATTCTTTGCTTTAAGCCATCTGATGTCATCTGATGTCAGACGGATCTTGGTTCGAAGAAAAGCCTTAACCACTACACCGCCAAAATTGGGTATTAGATTTTTTTTCATTTAAAGAAAACAAAAAGCAAATAAAAGGTACCACCTAATGTGAGTGAAGAGCACAGCTTGATCAAAGTAAATGATGTCACTAAAAACTACACAAGCAAAAAGGGTGATAAAGGGTATGATATATATGATGTTGCAACACCAACAACCAAAAACATATGTGTGATTTTACATATATGATGTGATTTTATATATATGTGCATGTGTGTGTGTGCATGTGCATGCATACGTATGTATATACATATGTGTGTGTGTGTATGTATGTATGTATGTGTGTGTGTGTGTGTGTGTATATATATATATATATCTATATATATATAAAATAAACCACATAAGGCACAGTTACGGATACTTCTTAGGCATACCCAAATACATCACAAGATCAGTTTTCTGAGTTTAAAGGCTCAGGACTATAGCTTTGTGGGACAACTTGGTCTACTGGCATAATAAATAGTTCATAAAGTTTATGTTCTACATCCTAGTTTGGTGAGTAGTGTCTGGGGTTGTAAAAGCTTGCAAGCAGCCACCTAGGATATAACGATCAGTGTCTCTAATCTGGAGGAAAACAAAGAAAGAAATCAAAGACTCATAAAAGTAACTACTCTACTTGACTAACAGTCTACACAAACTACTGCCTCATCTACCCTGAAACCAAAAGAACAAGATGGTGCCTGGCGACCACTAACAACTATTCTCATCAGGGCCATCCATACTAGATACATCTTGACAAAATGGGAGAAAAGCATGGAACAGAATTAAATTCTTAAAATGTCATGACTTACTGGGCTGTTGAGACTAGAGGTCTCCCTGAGACTATCATCCTATAAAGATACTCTTTAAAACTTGAACCAAAACTATCCCCTGAGGTCACCTTTTAGCTAAATAATAGATTGGCTCATAAAAAGAATATTACCTGTGAGTATTGTACAACTTTAAAAAATCACCTTTATGAGACCAAAGATTTAAACAAAGGGGATAGGGAAATCAGGTTACTGGAAGTAGGCCATCTAAAATATAGATGTTGACACACTATGAAAAATGTAACCAATGTCATGGAACAATTTATATAGTAATTGTTAAATGGGAACCTAATTTGCTATATAAACTCTCTTTAAAAACTCAGTGAAATATTATTTTTAAAATACTTTTTGAAAAGCAAGTACCAATAACAACAACAATAATAATAAATAGAAGAAAAAGAAGATTCGCAGCTAACATTTGAGCACTTATTATGAACCAGGTACTTTTCTGAGCATTTACACATACAATCCTAGAAACCCCTTGGAGAAAGACTGTTATTATTGTCTCCATTTTACATAAAATATTAGAGATTATATATCAATTAGAGAATTGTACAACTACAATCTATTTGCAAAACTATTAAAACAATTAGCAATAAGAGGAAGCTGAAGCAGAATGATAACGAAGTAGTTTATATAAAGTTATAAAACTAGTAAATAATGAAACTAAGATATAATGCCATGATTCTTGCTCCAGAACCTGTAGTTTAATAACTATGTTCTTGGTATTATATCATTCTCTAATCTTTCTTGTATGTTGGAATTATTTAATAAAAAACATTTGTAACCTATAACTATAAAAAAATTAAAATATGTATTTCTGTGTAGTTCAATCTGGTTCTAAATATGCTAAAAGAATTCTAAGAATTTCCTAGAAATAAATAACATCCCAATAATCTAATTTACATGTTTATAATTTTTTAGATCACTGCTTCATTGTTGTTGTTGTTGTTGTTAAGTGCCGT
>NW_006921640.1:6337699-6341470 GCF_000298275.1 Orycteropus afer afer
TGAATAAGTGTGGAGAAAGAATACAACCCTGACGCACTCCCTTCCTGATTTTAAACCATGTAGTGTCCCCTTGTTCTGTTCGAACGACAGCCTCCCGGTCAAGGTACAGATTCCTCATGAGTACAATCAAATATTATTTCTTCAACATCTCTTAAATAATATATAATTGGAATATATGACCAACTTTTTTCTCTGTCATTAAAGGCAAAAATTCTATTACTCAGCTTCAGATCTGAATACTCATAAGGTTTTTAGGAAGTAATTCTGGTGAGAAATTTAATAGAATTTCAATTACTCATTTTCTTCTAGTCTCTTAATTATTGAGTTGTTTAATATTTTAAAGTCAGTAACTAGTATTTATACCACAAAGAGAAGAGGAACTGGCATTTCCAGTCATCAAATATTTATGAGTACCGACAGTGCTAACCACATACTCTTGGTCCCAATACCACTGTTACCATTTATTTAAAAAGTCCCTTCTTCTCCATCTATGGGAGCTCTGGTGGCGTGGTGCCTAAGGCATTTGACTGCTAACCAGGAGGCTGGTGGTTCAAACCCACCAGCCACTCCTCAGAAGGAAGGTTGGGCAATCTACTTCTGTAGTGATACTGCTTCGGAAACCCAAGGAGGGGTTGCTATCAGTTAGATCTGACTCGACAGTGGTGAGTTTGTTTTTTTTTCCTCCATCTATACACTCACATTCTCATTGCTATCATCTACTAACCTACAGAATATGCATTCAAAATACTTGCTTTCAAAGAGCTCATTGTCTAGTAGGGGAAACAGACAAGTAAACAAAAGTTACCTACAATACATAAGTACTATAAACAAAGGTATTTAAAGGGTATTGTTGTTGTTGTTGTTATGTGCCATGGAGTCGGACCCAACACATAGCGACCCCTCCGTGGGTTTCCAAAGTGGTATCGCTATGGAAGTAGATTGCCCAACCTTCCTTCTGAGGAATGGCTGGTGGGTATTAGAGGGACATAAAGACTGAGGGAGAGAAAAAGGTAGCTAGTACACTCTGAGAATAGGAAACCTGGAACACAATGAATGGTAAACCAAGTTGAGTCTACTATTTCAAGAAAAGTTTTTTAAAAGGAAGAAGAGAGGGTAACAGGTAGGGGTATAATTTCTAGAGGATTTAAGATGGGACAGAAATGTTTAACTCCTCCGAACTATTTTGCTTGATTCCACTCCTCTCTTAGGTCTAAATCCCACTTGGTCATCTACTGACCGTGAGCAAGTCATTTAACATTTCTAAGCCTCAAATGAGATAGATGTACGAGAACTCTAAATCACAGACAGAATCTGAATAAATTATCTTTAAAGTTGTTTTAATAATATTTCACCTCAAAAATAATCACAAAACTGTTCGATATTCAAAGAACAATCAAGACTAATTAGAGATTAACTAGTTTGTAAAACTGCATTCTACTATGTTTGCAAAACTGTTTAAACAATGAACAATTCCTATTATGACCATGAGTAAAATTTGTAGAAAGAGTTGATAAAGTGCTTCTTTTCCCCTTATCTACTGACTTCTAAAGAATCAACTGTAACAATTGTCCTGTGATAATAAAAGTAAAATGTTTAAGAGCCCACCGCTTAGACTTGTAAAAGTCATATTCTAATGTTTATAGAAATACACATTTTACATACTTACAACAAAATATTTGTTCATTTTCTTCCCTTTAAAATTTTAAATTTTCATGTACCTGTTGAAGGTACATGAAGAGTAGTTTTTAAAAACAGGTAAAATTAGCTCTTTACAGTATTATTCTCTTTTTACTATTACATACTCTAAAATTTATAACAAGGTTTTCCCTTACCTGATATGGACATGGAATGTGATATTCTCTGCAGCGTTCTTGTATCCACGTTGTTTCCCAGATGCCACGGTAAGCTTGCTCATAGAAGTAGCATCCAATTACAACCAAGAGTGGTACAAGATAAAGAATGCTGAAAACACCAATCCGGATCATAAACTTCACCAATTTATCTTGGTTTTCTTTTTCTAATGGAATCTCAATTCGAACTCTGTTTAGGGATATAATTCCAGCTAAGAGGAGAGAAACCCCAACTACCACATATAGGCAGAGGGGAGCAAGAACAAAATATCTCAATGCATCGACATCGTAGAGGCCAACAAAACACACGCCACTAATATTGTCACCTTCAATTTTATTCATCGCTAAAAGGATGATAGTTAGAGTTCCAGGAATGCCCCATGCGCTGGCGTGAAACAGCAATGCCTTCTTCTCAATGGCTTCACTGCCCCATTTTGGCACAGCTGCCAAGAACCACGTGATGGTAAGAATTACCCACCAAACGCTGCCAGCCATAGTAAAGAAATAAAGTACCATAAAAAGCATGGTACAGGCTTTATTATGAGATCCTTGTGTCACTGTGGAAGCTTTATACTGTGCAGGGCTAGATGCATTGCAGGCTACTCGGTCCTCAAGCAAAAACCCAATGAAGAAAATTAATGATACCATCATGTAGCAGACTGCATAAAATATAATAGGTCTTTCAGGATAGCGGAATCTTGTAACATCAATCAAAAAGGTTAAAAAAGTAAACAATGTGGCAGAAAGGCAAATGATTGAAATCAATCCTATGAAATATCGAGCAAATGAAAGCTCTTCTCTCCTGAAGTACATATTTGGACAAGGAGGTGAACAATCACGTACGTGCAAAAAAGAATAACCAAGGTCAGGATCAATTTTCAACTCTCGGGGACACCAAAAACCATAGTCCCTCTGCACTGCCACTGGGGGTCCTTCCGTAGGATCTCCAGCTAAATTCAAATCCACAAGTCGAGGATATGGCTCATCACAATCTGGAAACCTAAAAAAAGCAAATACAAGATGAAAACTATTTTTAATTATTGGGACATCTACTGCCACAACACAATTTGGATTTCAAAATTTAGCTCTGATAACCTTACTTATCCTTACCTCATGAGAATGAAATGGAAAAAAGTAGTAACATGGTGATACTTTGTTTGTGAGCCACACAACTGGATTTTCCATAGTTCACAAAAAATGATATGGTTTTATACTTATTTTTGCTTTGGCTTCAAAAACAGTACCCATTGCCATCAAGTAAATTCCACCTCATAGCAATCTTAACAGAACAGAGTAGAACTGCCTCATAGGGTTTCCAAGGCTGTACTTATGGAAGCAGACTGTCACATGTTTCTCCTGCAGAGCAGCTGGTGGGTTTGAACTGCCAACTTTTCTGTTAGCAGACAAGTCCTTAACCTCTACACCACCAAGGTTCTCTATTAAAACAATCAATCATAATCATGAATAAATAACAATACATATATAATATTTATTTAGGATACATAGTTTAGAGTAAGATTTCAAAATATAAAAATATACAGGTATAACTCTACAGCTCATTTTCTCATCTTTAATTTCATCTTCTAACAAGAGAATACTAGTAACTTTTTTTCTAACTAAATACAACGTAGTCTTGAATTTATTCTGGACTCAAATTGAATCTACTTAATCATTTAATCATAAGAGTTAAAAATATTCCCATAATTGTATGTCACACGGTGCTTTGAGTTGGATTAGAATTAAAAATGCTTCCAAGTGAAGGAAAGAGGCCCAAAATAGCTAAGGCAATATACATTTTTTTGTGTGTGTGATTTCGGTGAAGGTTTACAGAGCAAATTCACTTTCCATACAGCAGTTCACATATGCTTTGTCTCATGACATTGACCACAGTTTACCACAATGCAACAGCTCCCCTCCCACT
>NW_006921640.1:6343735-6355625 GCF_000298275.1 Orycteropus afer afer
GGTTTTCTAGGTATAGGATCATATCATCAGCAAATAGGGATAGTTTGACTTCTTCCTTACCAATTTGGATGCCTTTGATTTCCCTCTGTTGCCTTATGACCCTGGCTAGGACTTCCAGTACAATGTTGAATAGAAGTGGTGACATTGGGCATCCTTGTCTGGTTCCTGTTCTCAAGAGGAATGGTTTCAGTCTCTCTCCATTGAGAATAATGTTGGCTGCTGGTTTTGCATAAATGCCCATTACGATGTTGAGGAATTATAAATTTAGAATTATAAAATTAAACTACTGAAACTTATTGCATTCAAGTATTCATTGAAATCATGTAAGGAATAAAGGGAAAAAAAAAGAGAGAAAAACCAACCAACCAACCTAATATCTCCAGTATCTTATCTTTATTCTTGAATCTAGAAGGTGACACAAACTTGTAACACACACACACACACACAAACACACAGCCATCGAGTTGAACCCGACTCATAGCAACCTCTCCCACAGCCATTGAGTCGAACATGACTCATAGCAACCTCTCCTTGGGTTTCCAAGGTGGTATCACTACAGAAGTAGATTGCCCAACCTTCCTTCTGTGGAGTGGCTGGTGGGTTTGAACCACCAGCCTTCTGGTTAGCAGTCAAATGCCTTAGGCACTACGCCAACTTGTAAAGACAATTCAAAATACAGCACTGTGATATATGAGGTAATCAAAATCTACTTTAAGGTATAAAAATGAGAAAGGATTAATTATTTCAGGAGAAAGGGTTAGTTAAGAATTCATAGAGTAAGTCCCTCAACAGAAGATTTTGAATCAGCATTTACCAGGTAAACATAGCATTCCAGCAAGCAAATGCAAGCAAAAGCATAGGAGTTTGAAGAGGATGTGTTTAGTATTACTAGAATATAAAATGTGCAGGACTTGTGACAGGAGATGTTGGAGAGGTAAGTATGTTACAGAAACATGCATACGTATGTCTATACAGGTATTTAAAATGATGATATAAAATTTAAACTATGCAAAATAATACTATTTTCTAGTATATTTGTATATTCTAACTGCAACTCAACATATATACCTAAATGTCTAATGTTGTGTTGTTGTTTGCCGTCGAGTCGGGCCCCGACTCAATAGCGACCCCTCCTTGGGTTTCCGAGGCAGTATCACTATGGAAGTAGGATTGCCCAACCTAATAGGCACCTCAATCTTTAACCCTTCCAAAACCAAACTCTTTCCACTGCTCAGATTTTCTCATCTCTATGTTGGTAACTCCATTCTTCCAGTGGTTCAGGCCAAAAACCTAAGGGTCATCCTTGACACTTCCTCTCTCTTAGTATATACCTCATGATCTATCAGCAATTCCTATCACTCTGCTTTGTAATTTATCTAGAATCTGACACTTATCATTTCCTCCACTGATGCTTCCTAGTCTGAATCACAATACTTCTTCCTTGGATGTCCATAATGTCCTCCCAATTTATCTCCGTTTCCACACAACAGTCAGAGTTATTTTCTGCTCATGATCAAGTCTCTCTGCTGCCCAAAACTCTAATGGCTGCCCATCTCACTCAATAGTCAAATCCAAATTCCTTACCAGAGCTACAAAACCCTATGTGATCTACATACTCCTGTCTTTCTGATCTTATTTCCTCCCATTCTCTCACTCACTTGGCCCCAGCATTATTGGTCTCTTTGTTGTTCTTAACTATATCAAGCATGCTTCCACTTCAGAGCACTGACATGTTCCTCTTTCCTCTTCCTGGACTGTTCTTCCCCAGATAGCTATGTAGTTAGTTCTCTCACTTTATTCAGGTCCCTATTCCAGTGCCTTGTTATCAGAAAGGCCTTCTCTGATGATCATATTGAAAGCAGAGTTCATTTCCTCCCAATATTACATCACTAACACCTAACCCTATGCTTTCTTAGCATTCATCACCATCTGATGTAATTTCTTACTGCCATTACGAGAATTTTAGCTTCATAAGAAAAGGGACTTCATTTTGTTTTGTTGTATTGTAATTTGGGCGAAAGTTTACAGAGAAAATCAATTTTCCATTCAATAATTCATACACATTTTGTTTTGTGACACTGACTGTAATCCCCAAATGTAACAGCACTCTTCTCACATCCTCCCTGTTTACCATTTCCCTTCATTTTTCTTTCCTATCCCTTCCTGCCTTCTGAGAAACATAGCCCTTTTGATCTCATATGGTGATTTGTTCGAATGAATGCATACCTCCCTGGTATTATTTTTCATCTTATAGGCTTATTGTATGGCTAAAAGTTGATCCCAGCTTGAATGGTGTCTATGGGCCACAATCTCAGGAGTTCCACCACTCTTGATTATCAAACCAGTAAGCCTGGTCTTTTTTATGATTTTGAGTTTTTTGCCACGTTTTTCTTCCACTCTATCTGGGACCTTCTATTGTGATCCCTTTCAGAGCATTCATCAGTGGCAGCCAGGCACTATAGTTCTTTTGGCCCCAGGGTTATAGTAGATGGGGCTCACTTGGTTCATTAGTCCTTTGCACTAATTGTTTCCTTGTGTCCTTGACTTTCTTCAGTTTTTGCTCCATATGGGGAGAGACGAACAGTTGTACCTTAGATGGCCACTTTACAAGCTTTTAAGACCCCAGTTGCCACTTACCAAAGAAGGATGTAGAACACTATCTTTGTGGATTATGTTATGCCAATTGACCTTAAGGTCCCCTAAGACTATGGTCCTAAGCCCCATGCCCAGTGATTCTCTCCCTCAAGGTGTTTGGTTGTGGCTAAGAAGTTTTCATAATTTTGTCCCCTTTATGCTTTATTATTTTCATATGTAGAAATATCTTGTCAAACCTATATATATTGATAGTTGTAATCCTATTCACCTTCACACACCTGTTCAGCTTGATTGTCTATCTATGTATTCACTCGTAGATTACTGTTACTCTTATTGCAGGACTGTGTATACAATAGTATTTATTTACCTTTGGTGCTTTTAACTCTTGTGCTCCTCCTAGTGTCTTCCTCTGCTTTGATCATTTTGTGTTGGCCTCCCTGTTTTTGTATATTGCCTTTCCCTTCACCCAACTTAATATATGTCTATTCTCTACTTAGGAGCTCTGGTAGCATAGTGCCTAAGGCACTTGACTGCTAACCAGAAGGCTGGCGGTTCAAACCCACCAGCCGCTCCTCGGAAGGAAGGTTGGGCAATCCTACTTCCGTAGCGATACTGCCTCAGAAACCCAAAGAGGGGTCGCTATGAGTTGGGGCCGACTCGACGGCAAATAACAACAACAACAAATTCTCTACTTAGTGATTTACCTTCCTTTCCCCTCTCATCTCTAGTAACCTTCAAAGAATGATTCATTCTGAGTGTGTAAACCTTTTCTTGACTTTTTAAAGCAGTGGTCTCATATAGTGTTTGCCCTTTTGTGATTGACTAATTTCACTCAGCCTAATGCCCTCTAGGTTCATCTATGCTATGAGGTATTTTGAAGATTGTTATTTTTTAACATTGTGTAGTAGTCCACTGTGTGTTATGTACCATAGTTTTTTATCTACTCATCCACTGATGGGCACATAAGTTGTTTCCCTCTTTTTGCTACTGTGAATAATGCTGCAACGAAGATGGCTATGCACGTATCTGTTCACGTCCCAGATCCTATTTCTCTAGGATATATACCTACCAGTGGGATTGCAGGATCATATGGTATTTTTCTATGCACAACTTTTTAAGGACATGCCATACTGTTTTCCACAGTGGTTGTATGATTTACCAGCTTTGTGTGAGGGTTCCAGTCTTTCCACACCCTCAGCAGCACTTGTTTTGTTTTTATTTTTAAGCTTTGTTGTTAATGCTGGGGTGTAATGATATCTCATTGTTGTTTTGGTTTGCATCTCTCTAATGGCTAATGATTGTGAACATTTCTTCATGTGTTTGTTAGCTCCTGAATGTTTTCTTTGGTATACTGTCTGTTCATGGTCCTCTACCCATTTTTTAATTGTATTCTTTGCCTTTTGTTATTGAGGTGTTGAAGTTTTCTACAAATTTTAGAGATTAGTTTGCTGTCTGATATGTCATTGCCAAAATTTTTTGCCAGTTTGTAGGTTCTCTTTTTACTCTTTTGATGAAGACTTTTGATACATATAAACATTTAATTTTTAGGATGTCCCAGTCATCTAGTTTGCTTTCTCTTTGTACATTTTTATTCATGTTTGATACTGTATTTATGGCATGTACTAGGGTCCCTATTTTTTCTTTGATGATCTTTACAGTTTTAAGGTTTTAGTTTTAGGTCTTTGATTCATCTTTAGTTTTTGTATATGATGAGAGATATGGATCTTGTTTCATATTTCTGCAAATGGATATCCAGTTTTGCTAGAACCACTTGTTAAAGAAACCATCTCTGTCCCAATTAATGGGTTTTGGCCCTTTGTCAAAGATTAGCTGTCCATAGGGGGATGGATTTCTCAGTTCCCAATTCTGTTCCATTGGTCTAGGTTTTGAGATCAAGGAGTATGAAACCTCCTACTTTGTTCTTCTTTAGTAGTGTTTTGCTTATCCGGGGCCTCTTTTCTTTCCACATAAAGTTGGGGATTAGTTTTTCCCTCTCATTAAAGAATCATGATGGAATGTGAATTGGGGTTACATTATATCTATAGATTGCTTTGGGCAGTATTGACATTTTTACAATTTTAAGTCTTTCTCTCCATGACCATGGTATATTCTTCTATTTATGTAGGTCTCTTTTGGTTTCTTATAGAGTGTTTTATAGTTTTCTTTGAATAAGTCTTTTGTGCCTCTGGTTAGATTCATTCCTAATACTTCATCTTTTGAGTGGTTATTGTAAATGGTATTGATTTCCTTTTCAGAGAACTCTGTATTAGTATAGAGGAATCTAACTGGTTTCTGTATGTTGATCCTGTACCCTGCAACTTTGCTGAATCCTTTTATTAATTCCAATAGTTTTCTTGTTGAGCCTCTAGGATATTCTAGGTATAAGATCATACAAACTGCAAACAGAGATAGTTTTACTTCTTTGCCAATGTGGATGCCTTTTATATCCCCTTCTTGCTTTATTGCTCTGGCTAGGACTTCTAATACAACACTGAATAGGAATGGTGATAAAGGGCATCCATGTCTGGTTCCTGTTCACAAGGAAAATGTTTTCCTAAGAATTATTTCCTGAGAATAATGTTGGCCATTGGTTTTGTGCATATGCAAGAACAAGGATTTTTGTTCAAATTTTATTCAACATTTAGAATAGTGACTAGTGCACACAAAAGACATCCAATTAACATTTATTGAATTAATGAGTGCTGAATGAACACAGTCATACAACCCTAACCTAAGTTATCAGACAGAGGACTAGGAGCAGTGTGGAAGACAAACTTCAAATGGACAAAACTGGAGGCAAGGATTTCAGTTGGGCTTGAATTAAAACTAGCTAAGGCAGTAAGAACAAGGCAGATTTGAAATTACATAAAAAGCAACAGTATTTATAATTAATTGGATGAGTTATAAATGAAAGAGGAATAGATAACTTAAGGGCTTAAAAATGAGTAAAAGAAATGAGAAATTTTAGACATGTGAAACTAAGGTATATGAGAGACAAAATCAGATTAGGATTTCCATTGGCTGCTGGATATGCAGATTTAGAGTTTAGGAGGGAGAGGACAGGGCTACAGATTTAGGTTTGAGAGTTACTGATATATGAATAATAGTTAAAATCAGTAAGATGAGATTATTCTCAGAAAGCATGTAGAGTCAGCAGAAAACAGAAACAGAAGTCTGGGAAGTACCAGTATTCAAATGCCAAGAAGAGGAAGAGGATCCAAGAAAGAAAATTGAGAAATGTTGGTCTGAGATGTAGCAGATCAGAGTACTTCACACATTATGGTCTAAATGATTTTCAGGAAAGAAAGACAGGTGAAGTTCAGAGTAAAATATAGGTTTGAAGTGAGCGATAAAGATGTGGCAAGCCGCTGAGGGGAATGGACAGAAACTTTCCTGACCAGATAGGTAGTGACAAAGAGCTAAGAGAACTGCTATGAACTGAATCATTAAATATATAGCATAATTAATCATAAGCCACTCCTCGGAAGGAAGATGGGGCAATCTACTTCCATAGTGATACTGCCTCAGAAACCCAAGGAGGGGTCACTATGAGTCAGGTCCAACTCGACGGCACATAACAACAACAACAATCGTAAGAAATTGGTTGGACTGATCTAGAGTTGGAGATATTACAAGTATGGTAGCAAGGAATCAGTTGAAACTCCTAGCAAAGTGTATTTCAAATAATGAACCACAAAGTGCTAATATAAAGAAATAGATTAGGAAGGGCCCTTATAAGAAAAAAGAAAACTATAAGTCTGGAAATGTCCTTGAAGTTGAAGAACAGATACAGTGGGAAAAAGAGTATGAGATATATGGAAAAATGAAAGGTTATCACAAAAGACCATTTTACCAAAATCCCAGGCAATAGTGAGGGCATAAAATAGGTTTATTAAAACACACAAATAAATAAAGATTAAACATGAAATAGAGCTCCTGACAGGCAATTTACAACTGTTGCTGTAAGTTCTAAAAATTCACAGACTTTCAAAAGAGGGATTATAGCCAGGTAATTTTGAGTGAATGAATGGTTAGATGAGGCCAGTTGAAAAGACAGATCAAAGAGTTAGGAGATAGAATAAACAAATAAGAGAAATTAAAATGTCAATGATAGTAATAAGAAACTAATTAATGCATGTTTTACTTTTTTAAGTTTCTCCACATGTCAAATGAGAGTCTGTTTTCCTTACCTCTAAAGGCTATTGTCTGATAACAAATAAATTATTTTGAAAAATGAAGGAGAAGCGAATACTTAGTATAGCATGGATTGTAATAGCAAAAACTTGGAAACAACATAAATGACCACCATTAGGAGATGGCTAAATAACTACAGAATATTAATATAACTGGGTACTATATAGCAACTAAAAGGACTAGGCTTGACCTAGAGACACAAACATAGTTTTATTTATGTTGTGTGTGTGTAGATAGACAGAAAAAAAAAGAAAAAAAAAAAAACATGGGAATGATTAACAATAAACTCAGACTAATGATTACTTCACCTCTGGGAGAGAAAGAAGAGCATGAGATTAAGACAGGTTTCAAGGAACCTTTCATTGTACCTGTACTGTTCATGTCTTTAAAAAAATCTGAAGCAAATACTGCAAAATACTAAGATCAGACAAAGATAGGTAACAATAGGTACATAAGTGTTCATACTATTATTCTTTATCCTTGAAGTATTTCAGAAAACAAAAGTACATTATGTAAGAAATATAGTACATTATTGCTAAATAATAATTTGCTCTCATGTAAGCCTGAAAGACTGTCCAGTAAACAAATCTTTAAACCTTTAGGAAATACTTTAAGTCTACATAGCAGAAGTCATTTGAAAAACATGAGATGGATTTGGTATGATAATGTATGACAGAAAAACAGAACTGAGACAACTTTTAGTCATTAATGTATCTTATTTATAGAGGTATTTAAGCCCTCACAATGATGACATTACAAATAAGTGATTTTCCTCTCTGTGTTTTTCTGTATTTCACAAATTTTTCATAAATGGCCTTACTTTTTAAACCAAAAAGAAAAAACTCTGAGGCTATGAAATTGCTGTTCAAAACTGATCACTAATATGGATACTTTTCTGAATAGAGACTTAAAAAACATTTTTTACAAAATTGACAAAATAGGAGACAGTAAGTAACTTCAAGCATACTGCAACATAAGAAACGATTCGTGAAAATCTGTGTTTTCGCACCTACTACATTCCATATCTTCAGGCCAAGGAACACCAAACATTTCCATGAGCTTCGAACACTCGCTGTAGGCACGCTGGCATAGCCTACGACAGGGAAGTGTGACACGTCCATATTCCATACAAATAGGAGCATAGAGTGCACAAAGAAATGGCCGGAAATCCCGAGAGCAATCCAGATTCACCATAGGGTGGAATGGCTAGGAAAAAGTTAAAATTGAAAAATTAGATAAAGAACTATATACACGCTGAAGCTATCTATATATTAGTTTTTATTAGTTTATATGAGTTTTTCAATTTAAAAAATTTTCTCAACATTCATTTTATAAATTCTGAAGGGGGCTGTGCTTTTTTAAAAACAAAACCCTTTTGGTCCTATCCCAGAAGATCCTAATTCAGTAAGTTTGAGTGGATCCAGAATCTATGTGTATATTTTAATTGCTACAGGTGATACTACTGAAGTGGCAAGGCTGGGAACCAATATATAAGATGATCCATTCTTGATAGAAAAATATTCAAAACATGCACCAAATGTTCAAAAGAATGATTATGGCTTGTTAATGGGATTAAAAGGTATTTTAATTTTATTCTTTTTATATATTTTAATTTCTATATTTTCTATAAGTATCAAGAGTAGAGGAAGAACAAACGATGAAAGGAGGAAAGAGAGGGAGGAGAGGAAGAGATAAGTTATACATGTTGTTGTTGTTATGTGCCGTTGAGTCAGACCCGACTCACGGCGACCCCTCCTTGGGTCTCCAAGGCAGTATCACTACAGAAGTAGATTGCCCCATCTTCCTTACGAGGAGTGGCTGGTGGGTTTGAACCACCAGCCTTCTGGTTAGCAGTCAAGTACCTTAGGCACTATGCTACCAGAGCTCCCAAGTTATACATAGTAGTAATTATTTTGGAAGCAAGAAGAGGAGAAGAATTTATTATTTTTGTCTATTTTCTTGTTCTTTTTACACTAAAATTTAAAAAAAAAAAAAACAGAATTCTTTAAACTCTAAAATCAC
Organism: Orycteropus afer afer; assembly: GCF_000298275.1. Lineage (NCBI taxonomy): Eukaryota > Metazoa > Chordata > Mammalia > Tubulidentata > Orycteropodidae > Orycteropus > Orycteropus afer. Next base: position 6,352,547 of record NW_006921640.1, read on the forward strand.
ATGATATAAAATATAGCTCACACTATAAGATATTAAGTAAAAAGAAAAAAGAGGGGCACCAAACTTAAAACCATATTAAAATAATCATTACTATTACCACAGGAATAGATCCAATATTCCCAGAAATGTGCAACTAGGCTTTTAACTATCAATTATTACTGATTTTGAACTGCTAATAGATATTCTCACCTCCAGGCATAGATATTCTCACCTCCAGGCCTTTCTACTGCATAAGTTACAATCTATTCATTTCTACATTGATGTATAATGTACAAAGACTACCAGACACTCTCAGAAAACCAGTTTTTTTTTTAAAAACACTGAAGTCAACAAAGCTAACTGTAAAATGGATATGAAATCTATATGCAATGATAAACTACATGAGACAAAAAACTGTCCGTGACTAGCACTTCCAAGTACGATGAGTAGTGTGTGATAAACCAATGCTTTCACCAAGAACAACTTAAAAAGACAGAAAAAAAATGTTTTGAAAGATCTATTTATAGCCACTGGAGAACTGAAGAACTAGAGGAACTAAGATTCTAGAGCGCAGGGAAGCATAAAGAGGGACTGGATAATCACAGCTATTTTTCTAAGGAGGCAATTGTTAAATTTTGCACAAAGCTGAGAATCCAAGCTTTGCCTAGGTTGGTGCTAGATAAATGAGCAGAGTTTTTGGTAGTCTTGTAAAGCTGCAGATACAAAATTGGAAATTAAAAGAAGATCTAGGTGAGAAGGGAAGTATAAAGACTTGAGTGTGACACAGAGCCAAGTTTTCCCGTCAAGATATTTGAAAATTCTGAAGCTACAGAGGGAAGGAGGCTGAGAAATCATGCAGAAAGTCTCTGAATAGCAGAGTGGAGATTTTTGGCAGTCTTACTAGGCCAAGGAGATACTGACTTCAGGCCCCGCCAGCCGGTGGGGGGGGGGGGGGGGGGGCTGAACATACAAGATCCTCATCTGGAAGCCCTGCATAATTATACACTAGTAGCAGGGACAAATGTGAGGGAGACTGAGACTTACCAAACTGTAATTCAGCCTGAAATCAGCTCAGTCCCAGACTGAATTAAGGTGATCTGCCCCCACTGATCTGCTAAGCAGAAAAAAGGGTATAAACTTTTTCTAGAGTGATACATCACCACCTGGAACCTCACAAATATTTTAGAATGTCTAGTACTCAAAATAGGAGCTCTGGTAGCATAGTGCCTAAGGTGCTTGACTGCTAACCAGAAGGCTGGCAGTTCAAACCCACCAGACACTCCTCGGAAGGAAGGTTGGGCAATCTATTTCCGTAGTGATACTGCCTTGGCAACCTGAGGAGGGGTCGCTATGAGTCGAGTCTGACTCGATGGCACATAACAACAACAACAGTACTCAAAATAAAAAAAACAATGGATATCAAAGACAGGGCCATATGACTGAAAACCAACAAAGAAAAAAAAAAGTTTTAGTGATCCAGATACTGGCATTAATAGACAAGATTGTCTATAACTACAACTGATATGTTCAATAAAATAAAAGGTAAAGAATTTCACCTGAAAATTGTAATCTATAAGATGAATCAAATGGAAATGCAATTACTGGAATAGATAACTATGGAAACTAAGAACAAATTAGATACAGGACAATATAGGACTGGCAAAATAGAAAACAAGCAATAAAAAATATTCAAATGGAAGCACAATAACAAAAAATAATTAAATATACCAAAAAAAGAGCATAATAGACATGTAAAACGCATGCAAAGGACTAACATATACACAAATGGAATTTAAAAAGGGGAGGAGGGAGAGAATTGGGCAGCAGAAATATATAAAAAATGATAGCTGAGAATTTTCCAAAACTGATTAAGACAACAACTTGTACATTCAAGAAGTTCTGCAAACCCCAAGAAGGATAAATACAAAGAAAATCACATTGAGGCACATCATGTGCAAACTGCTGACAACCAAAGAAAATATTTTAAAAGAAGTCAAAGAAAAAAAAGATACATTATATGCAAGGTAAGCAGCAATACCACTTATCGCTGACTTCAGAAAACAATGGAATGATTTCTTTAAAGAGCTGAGAGAAAATAATTGTTAACCCAGAATTCTATCGAAAAAAAAAAAACCAAACTCACTGCCATCAAGTTGTTCCGACTCCTAGCGACCCCTCCTTGGGATTCTGGGCAGTATCACTACGAAAGTAAATTGCCCAGTTTTCCTTCCAAGGTGTGGCTGGTGGGTTTGAACTGCCAGCCTTCTGGTTAGCAGTCAAATGCCTTACATATTATGCCACCAGAGCTCCCTAGAATTCTATACTCAGTGAGAATTCTATAGTCAGTGAAAATATAAAATATTTTTCACAAATGAAGACAAAGTAAACCTGTTTTTAGACACGTAAAAATTGAGAAAATAAGTCACCGAAGGAAAGAGAACCAGAGAGTTCTTCAGACAGAAGAAAAGTCATTAAAATTAAAACACAAAAGGAATTAAGAGCAACAGAGAGTGGATACGTGATATAAGTTAATATTTCTATACCAACAAAAATAACTGCAATGCCTTAAAATTCAGGAAAAATATATACAAAATCAGTATGTGTAGCAATAAAATAAAAAACATAGGATGGAGTCAGTGTAACACTACTGGATGTGGTTCAAGTAATTACTTTTATTAGAAAGTTGTGAAAATCAAAAGAGCATGTCATAATTTCTAGGGTATGTACTAAAAATATGTACAACTAGCAAAGTAACAAAGAGAAAAATAGAAGAAAGAAAAAAAAAATGTAAAATACCCTGGACACACCATCCGATCTGCAACCTATACAACTACGAGACCAGAAGAACTAGATGGTGCCCAGCTACCAATGTCAGCCATTTGGAAGGGATGCAGGAGATCCTGGATAGAGAGGGAGAACAATGTGGAACAAAACTCAAAATCATTTGGCGGGGGGGTGAAGGGGGATGGTTGGGACCAGGTTTGCTGGTCCAATAGAGCCTGGTGGAACCACTGAGACTATGGCCCCTAGCTACCCTTCAGGTCTGGAATTGAACCCACACCTGTGGTTTCGAGCCAAACAAAGTACAGGCATGTGAGTT
>NW_006921640.1:6355829-6360699 GCF_000298275.1 Orycteropus afer afer
AGAGTGAATTTGCTCTGTAAATCTTCACCCAAATCACAATAAAAAGAAAAGACTGATCACCAAAAAAAGTATAAATGTATACAAATTGTATAAATGTATAAATGGGAAATTAATTTACTCTGTAAACTTTTACCCAAATCACAATAAAATGTTTCAAAAAAAAAAAAAAAAATACCCTGGACAAACTGAAATCAAATAATAAGATGGCAGACATAAACCCAAGTATATCACTAATGACATTATATGTAAATGGATAAAAACTTTAAGACCAAGATTGTTGGAGTAGGTAAAAATAAAAATAAGAAAGGGGGAAAAAAATACCTCTCGGTTCCAGTAAGATGGCAGAATAGGCAGACAAACTACATAGACCCTCTTCAAGAAATGGGGAACCAATTAACACAGATCCAGAAGATAATCCTGGAGCACTGTGCTTTGAAAGGAAGGATACAAAAGTGGATTAAACCTCAACTAGTAGAAGAACCTCCATGAAAACACCAAAAAAGGAGACATATGGAGCTGCGGTCTGTCAGTGATCCTGACAGCACGGACAGCTTGGATACTGATATTACCAAATGATGTAAGGAACTAAGAATTAAACTAAAAATCAGCCCTGCTACCCAGGCACTGCACAGAGGACTGCACTGGTTGCTGGTGAATAAAAGGGGAAGCAAGCAAAGATGAAGACAGGGTGAGACAGGACTGTTGCCTGTCCGGAGGATGCAGCCATTCTGAATATTTACAAGCGGTTCCACTATTTTGGATATTTAAAGCAACAGCGTTCTCTCAGATTCCAGGGACTAAAGAATAGGCTCCACTTGCTGGGAACTGCAAGGACATCTTTGACATGAATGACTGTGATATTCCCCTTGTTACTCTTATACCCCACACTCTCTTGGTGAACGGAGGTGTGGCCATCCTTCACTCCCACCCACCTTCTGGGCTGGCAGGAATTCCATCCCAGTTTGTGTGCTCTGATAGAGCCTGGGTGCCCTGCGCTGCCCAGATTTTTAACTTCATTTGTTTTTGTCTGTTTTAAATTTATTACTATTATTATTACTCTTTTATTGAGTCCTTATTATTATTATTCTCTATTCTTCCCTTCGCATGTACTACTTTTCAGCTTTTTCTCTTTTCCCTGTTCCTGGTTCCCACTTTCTTCTTTCTCATGGTTAACCCCATTCCTTGTTTTTCTTTTTTCATTTTTCCCAATTTTTTCTTAATTATTCTCCTTCTCTCTTTTCTCTTATTGCCCCATCCCCACATATTGTGGGTTTTTTTTTTTTTCTTTTTTTGGTGATTCTTCCTGTGTGTTTATCCAATGTGTTTTTTGTCCCCTTGCTTTTACCTTTTTAATGGTTGTTCTATCACGGTTTTTTGTCTAACTGAGTGGGAGACAGCAACCATGCAAGACAATGCAACCACACCACACCTCCTGCAGATCCACTACTGAGTGAGAGCTACCACTTCCTTCTCCACCAACTGGCCAACAATAAATGACCACCAAGAAGAGCCTGACTCACCCTTAACTGCTCTTCACAAACAGTTAACAGAGATCTTAATACAAAAAGGTCACAATGTCTCAAAGACAACAGATCATCACAATCCACACAAAGAAGCAAGACAAAGTGGTAGAACAAGGGAGCAGGATACAGACTCAGAACACATCCCAGAGGAAGAAGCAGCATTGGAACTCCCTGATATGGAATTCAAAAGAATTATAGTTAGGTATCTTCAAAGAATTGAGACACAGATCAAGGAAAACATTGACAAAATTAAGGAAAACACAGAAAAAACACCAGAACAATTTCTGAAAATACAAGAACAAAATGACAAAATAAATGAAAAATCAGAAATGATACAAAATCGACAGATAGAAATCCAGAAAATTAATACTAAATTTTCAGAAATAGATAAGATATTGAAAGGGCAAAGGAACAGAATCTAATCAATGCAAGACAGAATTAATGAGATTAAAGGAAAATATCTGAATAATTCTTTCGTAAGTGATCAATCAGAAAAAATAAAAATAAAAACATAATGAAGAAAGCCTAAGGTTCATGTGGGAAACCATCAAAATGAATAACCTACATGTAACTGGAATTCCAGAAAAGGAAGAGAAAAAGAAAACCACTGAGAATATTGCCCAAGGTTTATTGGAAGAGAACTTCCCTGATATGAAGAAAGACGAGAATATATCCATTCAGGAACTCCAATGAACCCCAAGCAGGATAGACCCCCGAAAGAAAATCACCAAGACATATCATCATCAAATTCACCAAAACCAAACACAAAGAAAGAATCCTGAAAGCATTATGGGACAAATTAAAAGTTACCTACAAAGGAAAACCAATAAGAATAAGCTCTCATTTCTTAGCAGAAACCATGCAAGTGAGAAGGCAATGGGATGCTATATATAAAAGCTTGAAAGACAAAAATTTCCAACCAAGAATTATATATCCAGCAAAACTGTCCCTCAATTATGATGATGAAATTAGGAGATTTCTAGGTAAGCAGAAATTAAGGGAATTTGTTAAAACCAGACTAACCTTACAAGGGATGCTAAAGGGAGTCCTTAGAGCAGAGAACCAATAATAGCAAACAACCACTGATCATTAATACATAAGATGACATAACTCAGAAACCAACACAGCTATGGACATGTCCAAAGTAAAATAAACTTACAACATTGTAAACAGGGAACCAGCGACATCAGTTGGCAAATGAGGACTACTATAAACCAAAAAGAGGGAAAAAACAGTGTAGTTACAGAACTTCTAAATGTTGAGGAAGTCAAGAGAGTTGCAAGATAGAATGGACTGTTCTAAACTTGGGAAGAAAATTATAAATCACAGGGTAACCTCAAAGAAAAATGCTAAACCTTCACATCACAATAAAAAAGAGGACAAGCACAAATATTCAGCAAATACGAAAACAACAGCAACAGAGGAAATAACATGATTCATAAACATGAGCTCAGCACAGAAAATAATATGGAACAAAGAAACCAGGGACACCATGAAAAAACACATAACAAAATAACAGCAACCAATCCATACTTGTCGATAACTACACTGAATGTTAATGGACGAAATGCACCACTCAAGAGACGGGGAGTTGCAGATTCAATAGGAAAACAAAATCCATCAATATGCTGTCTACAAGAGACACAACCTAGAAAAAAAGACAAAAATAGACTAAACACCAAAGGTTGGAAAAAGATATATCAAGCAAATGGCAACTGGAAGAGACCAGGAGTGGCAATATTAATTTCTGATCAAATTGAGTTTAAGACAAAAACCACCATATGAGACAAGGAAGGACATTATATAATGATTAAGGATCAACTGAACAAGAGGACGTAATAATACTAAGTATTTTTGCACCCAATGAAAGCCCCAAAAATACATAAATCACACTTTAACAGAATTGAAAAGGAAAATAAATGACTCCACAGTCATAGCAGGAGACTTTAATACACCATTTTCAATCAAAGATAGAATAACTGGAAAGAAACTCAACAAAGATGCGGAGGAGCTAAACAATACAATCCACCAAATTGACCTCATAGACATCTACAGAGCACTTCACCCTACAACAGCACAATGGACATTCTTTTCCAGTACACATGGAACATTTTCCATGATAGACCATATGTTAGGCCATAAAGCAGGCCTTAATAAATTTAAAAACACTGAAATACTGCAAAGCATCTTCTCAGATCACAATGATTATCAAAATTAGAAATCAACAATAGGAAAATCAATGGAAAAAGAGCAAACACATGGAAAATGAACCCTCCTTAAGAACGATTGCATAACAGAAGAAATAAAAAATAAAACTAAAAAAACTCCTTGAATCAAATGTGAAAGAAAACAGCACATACCAAAATCTTTGGGACACAGCAAGAGCAGTGATCAGAGGCCAACTTATAGCAATAATGCACACATCAAAAAAGAAGAGGCAGAAACAACACTTTACAGCAACATCTCCAACAATTAGAAAAAGAACAGCAAGAAAAGCTTACAGTCACCAGAAGAAATGAAATAATAAACATTTGAGCAGAAATCAATGGAACAGAAAATAGAAAAACAATAAAAAATTTCAACAACATCGAAGTTGGTTTTTTGAAAAGATTAATAAAATTGACAAACCACTGGCAATGTAATAAAGAAAAAGAGGGAGAGAATACAAATAACACAAATAAGAAACAAAATGGGTGACATCACAATAGAACCAAGTGAAACAAAAAGGATAATATCAGGATACCATGAAGAACTGTACTCCAACAAATTTGAAAATCTGGAAGAAATGGATATATTTCTAGAAACACACTACTTACCTAAACTAACATAGACTGAGGTGGAAAAGTTGGAAAGAGCCATAACAAAAGGACTAATTGAACAGGTCATTAAAAAATTACCAACAAAATAAATTCCTAGCCCAGACAGTTTCATGGGAGAATTCTACCAAACATTCACAGAAGAAACGACACCAATCCTGCTCAAACTATTCTAAAACAGAGAAAAGGATGGAATCCTCCCAAATTTATTTTATGAAGCAAGCATAACTTTGATAACAAACCCAGGCAAAGACATCACTCAAAAGGAAAACTACAAATCAATATCCCTCATGAATACAGATGCAAAAATCTTCAACAAAATTCTAGCCAACAGAATCTAACAACATACCAAGAAAATAATTATGGCCAAATGGGGTTCATATCAGGTATGCAAAGATGGTTCAACATTAGAAAAACAATCAACGTCATCCACCACATAAATAAAACAAAGAAAAAGAACCACATGATCCTATCAATTGATGCAAAAAAGGCATTTGATAAAATCCAACACCCGGACTTATCTCTAGAATT
>NW_006921640.1:6365766-6382346 GCF_000298275.1 Orycteropus afer afer
AGTCCTAGCGATTGGTACACCATCCGATCTGCAGCCTATACAACTATGAGACCAGAAGAACTAGATGGTGCCCGGCTACCACTGTCATCCACTTGGAAGAGGATCTATGTAGGAGTTCCTTGATAGAGAGGGAGAACAATGTGGAACAAAACTCAAAGTCATCTGGAGAAAAAAAAGGAGGGGGGACCAGGTTTGCTGGTCCGAAAGAGCCTGGTGGAACCATTGAGACTATGACCCCTAGCTGCCCTTCAGATCTGGAATTGAACCCACACCTGTGGTTTCCAGCCAAACAGAACACAGGCATATGAGTTCAACATTTACCTGAGGTAGATACACTCCTTGTAGAGAACAATCATTGAAAAAGAAGGGCTGCCTATGCACAGGGAGACAGCTCAGGGGGCTGGAGTCCATGGAGGGATGGACACTGGGAAAAGGTAACTATGGGGAGAAAGTGGGAGGGGAGCTGTTGCACTGTGGTATACTGTGGTCAATGTCATGAGACAAAGTATATGCAAACTGCTGTATGGAAAGTGAATTTGCTCTGTAAATCTTCACCAAAATCACAATCAATCAATCAATAGGAATATATAAAATCTAAACAACTCATTACAAATGTGACCTAAATTATATATATATATATATAAGCATGATACTAATCAATGAATGAACCCTGCTTAAAAGGCACATTAAATCTTTATTAAAAATTGGCCATATTCTACATGCTAAATCAGTCTATAGGAGCTCTGGTGGAGCTGTGGGGTAAAAGCATTTGGTGCTAACCACAAGGTTAGTGGTTTGAGCCCACTAGCCACTCTTCCGGAGACGGGATGAGGCAGTCTGCTTCTGTAAAAATTAACAGAAAGTCTGCTTCTGTAAAGGTTAACAGCCTTAGAAACCCTATGCCACAGGTTCTGCTATGTCCTATAGGCTCACTATTGTTAGGAAAGAAGGTAGCACAGGAGGCCGTCCTGAGGGCAGGCCCAAAAGGAGGTGAATATTTACAAAGGTTAATAAGCTACCACCTGCAGCAACCTGCAACCACCTTGCATGGCCTAGCCAATCAAAACTAAGGAGAATAACGACAGACCCAGTCCCCCGCCAGCTCCATGATCCTTGCTATATTTGAGCCCATTGCTACAGCCACTGTATCAATCCATCTTGTTAGGGCCTTTCCCTTTTTCGTCAATCCTCCACCTTACCAAGCATGAAATCCTTCTCCAGGGAATGGTACCTTCTGATAACATGACCAAAGTAGGTGAGATGAAATCTGGCCATTCTCGTTTCCAAGGGAGCGTTCTGGGTGCACTTCATCCAGGACAGATTTGATCATTCTTTTAGCAATCCATGGTACTTCCAACATCACAACTCAAAACCATCAACTCTTCAGTCTTCCTTATTGATTGTCCAACTCTCACATGCATAAGAGGCAATTGAAAATACCATGGCTTGGGTGGTTGTTGTTGTTATGTGTCATCGAGTCGGACCCAACTAATAACAACCTCTCTTCGGGTTTCTGAGGCGGTATCACTACAGAAGTAGATTGCCCAACCTTCCTTCCAAGGAGTAGCTGGTGGGTTTCAATGGCCAGCCTTCTGGTTAGAAGTCAAGTGCCTTAGGTACTACACTACCAGAGCTCCCAATGGCTTGGGTTAGGTACATCTTAGTCTTCAAGGAGATATCTTTGCTCTTCAGCCCTTGAAAGAGGTCTTTTGCAACAGATCTGCCCAATGCAATACATCTTCTGATGTCCTGACAGCTGCTTCCATTGGTGTTGATTGTAGAACCAAGTAATATGAAGTCTTTAATAACTTCAATCTTTTCTCCACTTATCGTGATGCTGCTTACTGGTCCAGTTGAGGATTTTTGTTTTCTTTATATTGCGGTATAATCCATACTATAGACTGTAGCCTTTAATCTTAAGTGTTCCAAGTCATCCTCACTCTGAGTAATGAAGTTGTGTCATCTGAGTATCTCACGTTGTTAATAAGCCTTCCTCCAATCCTGATGCCACGTTCTTCTTCATATAGTCCAGCTTCTCAGATTATATGCTCAGCATACAGATTGAATAAGTATGGTGAAAGGAGACAAGCCAGATGCACTCCCTTCCTGATTTTAAACCATGCAGCATGCCTTGGTCTGTTCGAACAACAGCCTCTTGGTCTATGTACAGGTTCCTCATGAGTACAATGAAGTGTTCTAGAATTCCTATTCTACTCAATGTTATCCACAATTTGTTATGATCCACACAATCAAATGCCTTTGCATAGTCAATAAAACACAAGTAAATAGAGAGGGGAAAAAAAAATGAGCAAAGAACCTTAATTAGCACTTTACAAAAGAGGATATTCAAATGGCCAATAAAATTGAAAAAGGGCTCAACCTCACGAGTCATTTCTGGGTTACCCTTCCAGCCTTGAATTGTACTCACTTCCATGGTTTAGCTCTTAGCCAAACAAGAGAAATGCCTACAAACTGAACGACTACTCCAGGGAGACGCATGCCTTAGACAATCAAGGACGAGTGATCAATCAGAAGGGCAGCATTTACGTAGTGGGAAAACTAGACAGACAGGAGTGCGTACACGGATACAGGGAAGGAGTAACCACAGAGAGGAGATGGGAGGAGAGCTGTTCCATTGTGGGGATTATAATCAGTGCCATGAAACAAAATGCGTATGAACTGTTGAATATAAAATGAATATGCTTTGTAAATTTGCACCCAAATCACAATAAAATTAAAAAAAAAAAAAAAAACTTCATTAATTATTAACCCACTGCCATTGAGTCAATTCTGACTCATAGCCACCTCCACTGGGTTTCCAAGGCTGTAAATCTTTAGAGAAGTAAACTGCCTTGTCTTCCTCCCATGGTGTAGCTGATGAGTTTGAACCACTGACCATCTGATTAGCAGCCAAATGCCTTACCCACTACACCACCAGAGCTCCTTAGGTAAATGCAAATAAAAAACACTCATGATACCTCTTTGTACACATCAGAGTAAATAAAATGAAAAAGACAGTACCAGTGGTAGCAAGAATGTGGCACAAGTGGAATTCGCATACACTGTTAACTGGAGTGGAAATTGGTACAACTACTTTGGAAAATAGTTTACAGCACCACCTGAAGCTGTGGAGTCCCTGAGTGGTGCAAATGATAAATGCACTTGGCTGCAAAATGAAAGGTTGGAGGTTTGAGACTACCTAGAGGCACCTCAGAAGAAACACGTGGCAATCTACCTTTGAAAAATCAATCATTGAAAACTTTATGGAGGACAGTTCTACTCTGACACACACAGAGTAAAAATCAACTCCATGGCAACTGGTAACTGGTACTAAAGCTAACCACACACAAATCCTATATAATTTAGCAATTCTACTCCTAAGCATGTATCCAATAGAAATATAAATATAAGTTCATCAAAAGGTATGTACAAGAATACTCACAGCAACACTATTCATAACAGCCAGGAACTGAAAACAATCTAAGCCTGAATCAACAACAGAATATTAAATTGTGGCATATTTATATAATGATAATTATATATAATATTGTAATGAGAATAAATTAACTCCATGCAACATGACTAAATTGCCAAAACCTATCATTCAGCAAAAGAAGACAAACACAAGAGTATACACAGTATGATTTCACTCATGTAATGTTCAAATACAAGGAAGACAAACATATGGTAACAGAATTCAGAACAGTGGCTACCTTTGGGGGCATACAGTGACTCAGGGGGCAGAAGAGTACCAGTCCTTGTTCTGGGAACTAATTGCATGAGTGTTTATTTTGTAAAGTTTCATCAAATCAAAAATAAGATTGGTAAGCTTTTCTGTTGGTCTGTTAAACTTCAAGAAAAAGTTTACTGAAAATACATCAGGAAAAATTTTAAGGTTTTTTTTTTGTTGTTGTTGAGAATATACACAGCAGAATATATACCAATTTTACAATTTCTATATGCTTAATTCAGTGATATTGATTACATTCTTCAAGTTCTGTCAACATTCTTACCCTCTTTTTCCAAGTTGTTCCTCCCCATCCACATAAACTCACTGTCCTCTAACTTTCCTATCTAACCTTGGAGTTGCTGTGGTCAATTTGATCCCATATACATAGTTCTTAAAAAAGCACAATGCTCAAGGCAGATATTCTGTACTAACTAAGCTAAACTATTGTTTGATTTAAAGATGACTTTAGGGGTATTTTTTGGAAGCTCTGGTAGCATAGTGCCTAAGGCATTTGACTGCTAACCAGGAGGCTGGTGGTTCAAACCCACCAGCCACTCCTCGGAAGGAAGGCTGGGCAATTTACTTCTGTAGTAATACTGCCTCGGAAACCCAAGGAGCGGTCGCTATGAGTTGGGTCCGACTTGACCGCACATAGCAACAACATTAGGGGTATTTTCGGCTTAAGGTTTAAAGATTATTTTCAGGCAATAGTTTAAGGGATTCATTCAGCTTCCATGGGTCCAGAAAGTCTGGAGTCATGAGAATTTGAAATTTTGTTTTATGTTCCTATGCTCCTTTTTTTAAAAATTGTGAGTTGAGTGAAAATTTATAAAGCAAATTCATTTTCTGTACAACAGTTTGTACAAATTTTGTTTCATGACACTGATTGCAATCCCTATAATGTAACAGCTCTCTTCCCATTTTTCCCTGTCCTTCTTTCCTATGCATTCCTGCCCTCTGAACTAACTTCCTGTGGAAATTCTGCCCTTCTGATCTCCCACGGTTAACTACTCTAAGAAGTGTACCTACCTACACCAGGAAAATTTTTATTTTTGAACAAGCTCGTTCTGAAATATGCTCCCAAAATTATTTAAAAATAAAATATTGCTTTGTGAATTCAAATTCTTCTGGTTTCATGGAATCATAGTCAAGATTTTTTTCCTTATTAGTATCTGTAAACTCATTAAAGACTTTGATAAACAGCCTAAAATGATACTATTTACCTTAATTAAGCAATAGCCTTTATATGTATAGTTGATTATAACTGACAATGAAGAATACAATAAATCTGTAACCTAAGGAAAACCTGAGAAGTCAAGTCAGTAGCAAAAATACTGACAAAGATGTATCCTTGTCTACTATGTAAACATTCATCATTCTTTAACATTGGTTGGTTCAGTAAGCTATTAACAGAACATGAGGATCCTTAGGTCTAAGGTCTAAGGATTTGAGGAACATATGGAATGATAAAAGGAAGATGAAGAAGTTAGTACCCTCAAGACTAGAATATCAGGAAAACTAGAATAATGAATTTGCATATGGGGTGAGGAAGGAATGAAAGAGTAAGGAGAAAGAAAAAAAAAACTCAGGAGAAAGCCAATTTATACAAAAACATAGAAAGGGTGCAGTGTCAGAAGAAGTGATAAGTCAGAAGATAAGTCAGAAGAAAGAATGCAAGTGTGACAGAGGGGTCAGAATCATTAGTAATTAGGGAAGTATCAAGCAAAACAACAATGAGATACACCATTTCAGATCCACCAAGATGGCTATAATAAAAAAGACAGATAATAACAAGTACTGATAAGGATGTGGAGAGATCAGAATCTACCATACACATCTGCTGGGAATGTAAAATGGTATGGCCTCTTTGGAAAAGTCTGTTGGTTCCTCAAAAGACTAACACAGAGCTACCTTGTTGTTGTTGTTAGGTGCCCACTCTTAGGTATTGTGGTAGTTGAGTTTGCTGGGTAGGTATTGTGGTAGTTAAGTTAACTTGGCTGGGCCTGGTGGAGTGGCTGGGCAGCTGATGGTAGTTACTTCCCACAATGAGACTGGCAATCAACTACATGGTGGGACCTACCACAAGCAGCTGAGTAGCTGCTTTGGGTACGTGGTCTGCTGCCTGTATATAAGAGACAGCTTTGGGTATGGTCTCTAGCTTTTGGCACACTTGAACGCTGCATGTAGCTGTGTTGTTGTTCAGCAGCCTGCCATGCTCTGCCAACCGCAGGATTTTCAATGGACTTGAATTAATGGCTTACCATATGGTTTGGTAACATCGGGACTGTGCCATTTTATTTGTCGACCTTGGGTGTACTAGCCTCAGCAGCCAGTGGCTGCCTGAGTGAAGAGATGCCTCTAGCTTCTGTTTGATAAGGCCATCCCATCTGTGGTATATTCTTGTCAGAGTGGCACTGGTAACCAGAACAGGTATATATCCAGGAGAAAAAAAAAAATAGGAACACAAAAACCTGTATGTAAATGTTCATAGCAGCATTATTCATAATAGCCAAAAAGTAGAAACAATCCAAACATTCATGAACTGATAAATGGATAAACAATGGAACACTACTGAGCCATACAAAGAAATGAAGTACTGATACATACAACACGGATGAACTTTGAAAACATTATGCTAAGTGAAAGAAGCCAGGCACAAAGAACCACATATTATGTGATTACACTTGTATCAAATGTCCAGAACAGGCAAATCAGTAGCAACAGAAAGTAGACCAGTGGTTGCTGAAGTAGGAGGAGAGGTAATGGGCATGCTAATAGATACAAGAATTCTCTTTAGAGTTATGAAAACGTTCTAAAACTGATTGTGGTGGTGGTTGCATTACTCTGTGAATAGACTAAAAGTCACTGAATTGTACACCTTAAATGGGTGAATTATAAGGTATATGGATTATATCTCAATGAAGTCATTTTAAAAAAAAGAGTGCATGTAATGACAACTTAATCATCTATCACAAAAATATATTCCTTAACTTGAGTCAAGAAGCCAAAAAAAAGAAAAAAAAGATAGAGAAATTACATTTTGAGGAGACTAAAATTTCCAGTACATTGGTTTCAAACAAAGACAAAGTACAAATAAATGCTACAACTGAAAAGACAGAGATTGTGAGAATGGTAAAAAAGCATGACCAGACTATATGCTGCCTATAAAAAACTGATTTCAAGTATGAAGATATAGGTAGGTGTTATGGATTGAAATGTGACCCCCAAAAAAGATATGTTGAAGTCCTAACCCCTAGTACCTGTGAATTTGATCTTATTTGAAATTAAGGTCCTTAAAAATGTAATTTAGTTATCATGAGATCATACTGCAGTAATGTAGGCCCTACTCCAGTATGCCTAGTATCCTTATAAAAAGAGAACTGACATAAACTGACACATATGGAAGACAGCCATGTGAAGACAGAGGCAGGCATTGGAGTTATGCCGCCATAAGCCAAGGAACAAATGTGACTACCAGAAGCTACAAGAGGTAAGGAAAGTGTCCTCTCTTCGAGCCTTCAGAGAGAGCATGGTCCTGCCAACATCTTGTTTTAAACTTCTAGCCTCTAAAACTGTGAGAGAATAAGCTTCTGTTTGTTTTAAGCCATCCAGTTTGTGGCACTTTGTTATAGCAGCCTGAGGAAATGAATAGATTCTGGTACTGGAAAGTAGAGTACTACCTAAAAATAAGACATGGAAGATGCTTTTGGTGAGCATAGAAATGAGGAACACTGTTATTGGACACTGGAGGAAAGGTGATCTTTGTTACAATGTGTAAGAGAACTTAGCTGAATTATGTTCTACTGATGTGTAGAAAGCCAAACTTGTAAGCAATAAACTTGGGTATTTAGCTGAGGAGATTTAAAAGCAAAGAGTAGAAATTGTAACTGTTCTCTTCTAGTTGCTTATAGTAAACTGTGAGAAGAAATAGATAAAACTGGGAAACAAAATGGAACCAGAATTTAAGATTTGGAAAACTGTCAGCCTATCTATACTGTAAAAATTGAGAAAGCTTGCTCTGGAAAGAAGACCAAATGTGTGGCTGAAAAAGAGTTTAACAGAGAGATGAGGAGTTTCATTTACAGATCCAATCAACCACCTCAACAGAAATGCTGACAGTTTGTACTAAAGGGGACAAAAATGAGACAGAACGAAGTAAGACTGTCAGACTCAGGGGATTCTAAAGGCAGGAAACAGACTTACAGAGCTACCTGGCTGCAAAGATGCACTATCATTCAAGAGAAGAGAACAATGGTTCTAAGGCTCCCATGCCACCATTTTCTTGGTTCCAAAGAGCAGAGGCACTTCCCACTCCATTCAAGAGGGCAGCCTGCTTCATCCAGGGCAGTTTAATGATTAATAGGGCCTCCACAGACCCAGAGGCCCAGACTAGTTGGGGCCTCTTAGGGCTCAGGGGTGGATTGAGCTACAGACAAATTTTCTCAAAAACTAATGGAATTTGCAGGAGCTCTGGTAACATAGTGCCTAAGGCACTTGACTGCTAACAGAAGGCTGGCGGTTCATACCCACCAGCCACTCCTCAGAAGGAAGGTTGCGCAATCTACTTCTGTAGTGATAACACCTTGCAAACACAAGGGGTCGCTATGAGTCACGTCTGACTCAATGGCAAACAACAACAACAATGGAATTTGCCCTGCTGACTGCAAATTTCCTTGGGACCTATGACCCTTATCTCTTTTTCTTTCCAATTTCTCCCTTTCATAATGGAATATTTATCCTATGTCTGTCTCACTACTCTATTTTGGAATCAGACCATTTCTTTTCTAGGTTTCACAGGTCCACAGATGGAGAGGAATTTTGCCCCAGGATGGACCATACCCAGAGTCTCAACCATATCTGATTTGTTCTTGTTGTTAAGTGCTGCCGAGTCATTTCCAACTCATTGTGACCCATGCACAGCAGAACGAAACCCCACCCGATCCCACACCAGTTCCATGATCCTTGCGACACTTAAGCTCACTGTCGCAGCCACCGTGTCAATCCATCTCATCGAAGGCCTTCCCTTCTTTTGTCGACCCTCCACCTTACCAAGCATGACATCCTTCTCCAGGCAATAGTCCCTTCTGACAACATGACCAAAGTAGGTGAGACGAAGTCTAGCCATTCTCGCTTCCAAGGAGCATTTCAGGTGCACTTCCTCCAGGACAGATCTATTAGTTCTTTTAGCACTCCATGGTACTTTCAGCATTCTTTGCCAGCACCACAACTCAAAAGCATCAACTCTTCTTCGGTCTTTCTTATTCATTGTCCAGCTCTCACATGCATACAAGGGGACTGGAAATATCATGGCTTGTGTCAGGCGCACCTTAGTCCTCAAGGAGAGACATTTGTGCTCCTCTGCACTTGAAAGAGTTCCTTTGCGGCCGACCTGCCGAGTGCTACACGTCGTCTAAAGTCCTGACTGCTGCTTCCATTGGTGTCGATTGTAGAACCAAGCAATGTGAATTCTTTGACAACCTCAATCTTTTCTCCATTTATCATGATACTGCTTATTGGTCCAGTTGTGAGGATTTTTGTTTTCTTTATATTGAGATGTAATCAGACTGTATTCTTCAATCTTCATCAGTAAGTGCCTCAAGTCATCCTCACTTTCAGCAAGCAAAGTTGTATTGTCAGCGTATCTCAGGTTGTTAATGATTCTTCCTCCAATCCTGATGTCATGTTTTTCTTTCATATAGTCCAGCTTCTTGGGGGTTTTTGCTCAGCATATAAATTGAATAATTATGGGGAAAAGATACAACTCTGATGCATTCCTTTCTTGATATTAAACCATGTAGTGTCCCCTTGTTCTGTTCGAACAACAGCCTCCTGGTCAATGTACAGACAGGTTCCTCATGAGTACAACCAAGTGTTCAGGAATTCCCATTCTTCTCAGTGTTATCCATAATTTGTCATGATCCACACAATCAAATGCCTTTGTATAGTCAATAAAATACAAGTAAACATCTTTCTGGTATTCTTTGCCTTGAGCCAAGATCCATCTGACAGCAGCTATGATATCCTTTGTTCCACATCCTCTTCTGAATCCAGCTTGCACCTCTGGAAGTTCTCTGTCAATATACTTCTGCAACCATTTTTTAATTACCTTCAGTAAGATCTTATTTGCATGTGATATTAATGATATTGTTCGATAATTTCCACATTCTGTGGGATCACCTTTCTTTGGAATGGGTACAAATATGGATCTCTTCCAGTCAGTTGGCCAGGTAGTTGTCTTCCAAATCTCTTGGCATAACCGAGTGAGTGCCTCCAGTGGGGCATTCGTTTCTTGAAATATCTCAACAGGTATTCTGTCAATTCCTAGAGCCTTCTTCTTCGCCAGTTCCTTCACTGCAGCTTCAATTTCCTCCTTCAATACCACTCATTGTAGATCATATGCCACCTCCTGAAATGGATGAAGATTGGCCAGTTCTTTTTGGTATAGTGACTCTGTATATGCCTTCCATCTTCTTTTGATGTTTCCTGCATCATTCAATATTTTGCCCATAGAATGTTTGAATATTGCAACTCGAGGCTTACATTTTTTCCTCAATTCTTTCAGCTTGAGAAATGCCGAGCATGTTCTTCTCTTTTGGTTTTCTAACTCCAGGTCTTTGCACATTTCATTATAGTAATTGGCTTTGTCTGCTTGAGCTGCTCTTTTAAATCTTCGGTTCAGCTCTTGTATCTTCTCAGTTCTTCCATTTGCTTTAGCTACTCTCCGCTCAAGGGCAAATTTCAGAGTTTTTTCTGTCATCCACTTTGGCCTTCTCTTCTTTTCTCATCTTTTTAGTGACATCTTGCTTTCCTCATGGATGATGTTCTTGATGTCATTCCACAATTCTTCTGGTTTTCGGTCACTGGTGTTCAATGCATCAAATCTATTCTTTAGATGATCTCTAAATTCAGAAGGGATATATTCAAAATCATATTTTGGCCCTCTTGGACTTGTTTTAATTGTCGTTAACTTCAAGTTGAACTTGCATATGAGCAGTCGATAGTCTGTTCCACAATCAGGTCCTGGTCTGGTTTTGACTGAAGATATTGAGGCTTTCCATCACCTCTTGCCACAGATGTAGTCAATCTGATTCTTGTGTGTTCCATCTGGTGAAGTTCATGTGTAGAGCTGCCATTTGTGTTGCTGAAAAAAGGTGTTTGCAATGAATAACTCGTTGGTCTTGCAAAATTCTATCATGCGAGTTCCAGCATCATTTCTGTCACCAAGGCCAAATTTTCCAACTACCGGTGATTCTTCTTTGTTTCCAACTTTTGCATTCCAGTCACCAGTGATAATTAACACATCCTGACTCCATATTTGGTCAATTTCAGACTGTGGAAGTTGATAAAAATCTTTAATTTCCTCATCTTTGGCTTTGGTGGTTAGTGCATAAATTTGAATAATAGTCGTATTAATAGGACTTCCTTCTAGGCATATGGATAGTATCCTATCGCTGACAGCATTGTACTTCAGGATAGATCTTGAAACATGCACTGTGATAATGAATGCTACGGCATTCCTCTTCAAACTGTCATTCCTGGCATAGTAGATCATATGGTTGTTTGATTCAAAATGGCCAAAACCAGTCCATTTCAGCTCACTAATGCCGAGGATATCAATCTTTATGTGTTCCATTTCATTTTGTCAAATTTCCAATATTCTTAGATTCATATTTCATACATTCCATGTTCCGATGATTAATGGATGTTTGCAGCTGTTTCTCCTCAACTTGAGAGGTGCCACGTCAGCAAATGGAGGTCTCAAAAGCTTTACCTTATCCATACGAGTAAGGCTGGTTTTACTCTGATAATGCAGCTCTTTCCCAGGCCTATTTTGAGAGCCTTTTAACCTAAGTGACTCATCCTCCTCCTCTCTATCGGACAATGTTTCCAGACTATTCATAAAGTTGCACAGTAACGTATCACACAGTATTTCTTTGCTATTCATATGGTTTTCCCTGGCCAATTATTTGAGAAGTGGATGGCCTCTTCCTTCTTCCTAGTCTGTCTCAGTCTGCAAGCCGGGCTGATACCTGTGCACCATGTACACCCCTCTGGGTTTGAAACACCAGTGGCCAGCCTCAAGGCTCACAGCAACACGTCACCACAGTGGGACAAACCGACAGACAAGTTTGTCTCCCTTAGCTATTGGAAACCTCTCCAACCTCTCCTTACCTGGATCCCTGTGGAGGCTGACTCCTCACTCTGTCCCAGTCCCTCTGCCTGGCCTTTTCTGTCCTTTCCCCGCTTTCCCGCCTTGCTTTGGGGCATGGCCTGAGTTCCCTCCCCTCACCTGGATCCCTGCGGCTGACTCCTGGCTTTGTCCTGGTCTCCCTGGCCTTTTCTGTCCTTTCCCTGCTTTCCTGCCTTGCCATTTTGGGGTGTGGCCTGGGTTCCCTCTCCTCACCTGGATCCCTTTGGCTGACTTCTCACTCTGTCCTGGTGCCCCTGGCCTTTTACTCTTCCTTCTCCCCAATATCTGATTTAGATAATTAAAAAGATGAGATTTGAGGCTTCTTAAGTCCATTATATGGAGATAAGATTTTGGATTTAGAGTTAAGGCTGGAATGGCTCAAGATTTTGGGGGAGCTTAAGACTTTGAAGGATATTCTGATAGGGTAAATGTACTTTGTACATACAAATGATGTAAATTTTTGGAGACCAGAGGGTAGACTTTTATAGGTTGAATTGTGTGACCTTCTAAAAGATATGTTGAATTCCTAACCCCTGTTACCTGTGAATATGACCTTATTTGGAAATAAGGTCTTTGCAGACATAATTAGTTAAGATCATACTGAAGTCAACTGGGACCTAATCCAATATGACCAGTTTCCTTACAAAAAGAAGAAAAAAGACACAAATACACAGGGAAAACAGCAACATAAAAACAGAGGCAGAGGTTGGAGTTAATGTTACAAGCTAAGGAACACCTGGAACTACCAGAAGCTAGAAGAAGTAAGGAAGGACTCTTCCCCTAGAGCCTTCAGAAAGAACACGGCCCTACTGACACTGGTTGTAGAAAACTAGCCTCAACAACTGTAAGAGAATAGATTTCTGTTGTTTTAAACCATCTAGTTTATAGTACTTTCTTACGGTATCCTGAGCAAATTAATACAGGAGGTTAAAAGACAAAGGATGTTGCCCAGGGATAAAGCTCAAAAGGCAGGAATAGATAGGAAAGATGGACAAAGGGAAATGATAACCACAGGGAGGAAAGAATGCTGTTACATTGTGGGAACTGTGATCAATGTCACAAAACAAAATATGTATGAACTGTTGAATGGAAAACCAATTTGCTCTGTAAACTTTCACCCAAATCACAATAAAAAGTTTTTTTAAAAAAGGACAATGGATGGGGAAAGATGAATATTACAGAACCATGTAAATACTAACAAAGGAAAGCTGGAGTAGCTATATTAGTATCAAACAAGACTTCAGAGGGGGTAAAAAACATAGCAGGGACAAACAAGGACATTAGGTAACGACCAAACGGGTCAATTCACAAGGAACACATAAGAATCCCAAAGTGTCTCACAAAACAACAGAGATTCAAAATACCTGAAGCAAAACTGGCAGAACTGACATAAAAATAGTCAAGTCCACAATTAGAGACTTCAGCATCCATCTATCTGTTGATAAAACCACCAGACAGAAGATCAACAAGAATATAATAAAACTAAACACCATTATCAATCAATGGGATCTAACAGGTATTTAAAAAACATTTCATGAACAAAGCAGAATACACATTCTTTTCATGTGAATGAAATATTCACCAATATAGACAATATTCTAGATTATAAAATATAATTTAAAATAATTGAAATCATAGTTCTTTAACCATAATTTAACTATAAATCAATAAAAAGAAAAATAATATGAAATCTACACACACTTGGAAATTAAACAATACTATCAAATAATCCAGGGAGCTCTAGTAGCATAGTGGCTAAGGCACTTGACTGCTAACCGGAAGGCTGGAGATTCAAACCCACCAGCCACTCCTTGGAAGGAAGATGGGGCAATCTACTTCCATAGTGATACTGCCTCGGAAACCCAAGGAGGGGTCGCTATGAGTCGGTCCAACTCGACGGCATATAACAACAACAACAATATCAAATAATTCATAGGTAAAAAGGAAGTAGCAAGGGAAATTAGATAATATATTTAACTAAATGAAAATGAAAAGACAACATATCAAAACAATCTGGGACATAACTAAAGCAGTGCTGAAAAGAAATTTATAGCACTGAACACTTATATAGAAAAGAAGAAAGGTTTCAAGCCAATAACCTAAGTTTCCAAATCAGGAACTTTAAAAGAGAAAAAGTAAACTGAAAACAGAAAAGCAATAGGGAAAGATCACTCACACCAAAAGATGGTTCTTCGAAAATAGCAAAACTGATAAACTTCTACCAAGACTGAGAAAGGAAAAAAGAGAAAACACAAATTACCAATATCAAGAATGAAAGAAAGGCTGTCACTACAAGCTCTGCAGAAATTAAAGAAACAAGAAAACAATACAAACAGTTCTGTTCTGCACATAAACATAAATTTAGGTGAAATGGATCAATTCCTCAGGATCCACAAATGACCAAAACCTTCTGAAAAAGAAATCTTCAGACTAGATGGTTTCACTGTTGAACTCTCATCAAACTTTAAAGAATAGCAACTTTACACATCCTCTACCAGAAAATAAAAGAGAGGGAACACACCCCAATTTGTTCTCTGGAATCAGGATTATCTTGGTATAAAAATAAGAGTCAGTATGAAAAAAATAAAGCTACAGACCAATAATCCTCATGAACTTAAATGCAAAAATCTTTAACAAAATCGTAGCAAACCAAATCCAGTGTATGTAAAAAGAATTATATCCATAGTCTTGTAAGATGTGTTCCAGAAAGTCAAGGCTGGTTCAATATTCAAATATTAATCATTGCAATCCACCAACTTAACAGGCTAATAAAGAAAAATCGCATGATCATATCAATTGATGGAGAAAAAGTATTCATGATTAAAAAAATAAAAACTCAGCAAATTAGAAATAGAGAGTTGGTGCTGTTGTTAATTGCCATAGACTCAGCTCCAACTCATAGTGACCTTATGTATAACGGAAAGGTTGCATGGTCCTCCACTATCTCTGTGATGACTGGTACATGTCAATACAACTGAGGGAAGAACAATCACTTACAGAAATAGATGTTAATTCCTCTGTTCCTCAAAAAACCTGTAGCTAAAATCATGCTTAATAGTAAAAGACTGGAACCTTACCCTAAAATTGGTAACAAGACAAGGATGCCTGCTTACACCACGCTTACATAGCATTGGAAGTCATATCAGTGAAATCAAGCAGGTAAGGGAAATAAAAGACATATAGATAGGAAAGGAAGAAATAAAACTGTCCTTAAATCCACTTTTACTATCTACACAGTAAATCTACATAGAAAATCCCAAGGAATTAAAAAAAAATCCTAGAAATAATAAGTTGCAATATCTCAGAATACAGGATAAATATACAAAAACCAATTGTATTTCTACATGGAACTGTATTTCTATAAACAATGAACCTACAGAAACTGAAACACAATATGTTTATAATCAATAAGAAAATGAAACCCTTCAGGGTAAATCCAATAAAACATGTACAAGACTTGTATACTGAAAATTATAAAATGGTGATGAAAGAAAACAAGAAAGATCTACATAAATGGAGAGATACACGCTCTCCATGAATTAGAAGAGTCCATACATAAGGATACCAATTCTCCCCAAACTGATCTATAGATTTAACGAAATTTCTATCAAAATCTCAATAAAACTTTTCGTGCATAAAGAAAAGATTATTATAAATTTATATAGAAAAACAAAGGAAGTGAAATAGCTAAAACAATTATGAAAAGGAAGAATAAAGTCATAAAAATCCCGCTATCCAAATTTAAAACTATGTAGCGATAGAATTAAGACAATGTAGTATTGGTGGGGAAAGAGGCACAAAGGTCAATGGAACACAACAGAGACCTCAGAAACAGACCCACACAAGTATAGCCAATTGATTTTGACAAACACGCAAAAGTAATTCAATGAAGGAAACACAGTCTTTTCAACAGATGATGCTGGAGTTACTGGATGCACAGTCAAAAAAAAAGAACTACGCCTTACACAAATATTAACTCAAAATGGACCAGGGAATTAAATGAAAACTATAAAATTTATAGAAAACAATGGAAAAAATCTTTTAAGACCTAAGGCCAGCTAAAGAATTCTTAGACATCCAAAGCGTGATCCATCAAATAAATAATAAATTGATCGATTTCATCAAAATTTAAAACTGTTCTCCTAAAGACCTTGTTGAGAAGACGAAAAAAAAGTTACAGACTGGGATAAACTACTTGCAAACTACATACCCAATAAAAGATTTACATGTAGAATATACAAAGAACACTCAAAACTAAAGAAACAAATAATCCAACTGGAAAATAAGAAAACACATAAACGGATATTTCACCAAAAAGAACATAAGCCTTTGCCGTTGAGTAGAATCCAACTCATAGTGACTGTACTGGTTACCTAGTGCTGCTCTGACAAGAAATATACTACTGGTTACTAGTGCCGCTCTAACAAGAAATATACCACAAATGGGATGGCCTTAACAAACAGGAGTTTCTTCTTACAATTTGGAGGCTTTCAGTCTAAGTTCAAGTGCCAGGCTCTAGGGGCTGGGTAAAAGCCCCTCAACCTTGGGGTCCAGCTCTGCCTTCTGCTCCCGGCCCACTGGAGCTAAAGGCGTTTCTTCACTCAGACAGCTGCTGGCTGCTGAGGCTGAGAAGCCCCAAGGTTGGCAAGTAAAAAGGCA
>NW_006921640.1:6384191-6396991 GCF_000298275.1 Orycteropus afer afer
TGAACCCAGTGGAGAAGTAGTGAGTGCCCTCGGAGGGAAGGCTGGTGTCAGAATTGGTAAAAGGCTGGAGGGAAGCAGCATGTCTGGCCTCATAGGAACAAGCTGTGAGCTGCTGATGGTGATTCCGTCCCCCTCTTGTGAAGTTAGAGGAGGACAGATGATGTGGCCTCCAAGTCCTTTTTGCAGCTCCTTAAACTGCCTATAAAGTCAAACAAACCAAATTCACTGCCATCAAGTCGATTTCAACTCATAGCAACCACCTTTGGGTTTCCAAGGTAGTAAATCTTTATGGAAGTAGACTGCCCAGTCTTTCTTCTGTGGAGTGACTGATGGGTTTGATCCGCCAACCTTCTGGTTAGCAGTCAAATGCCTTAGGCACTACACAACTAGAGCTCCTTTAAACAGACTATATAACTCACAGGGGAAAAAAAAAAAAAAAAAACCTCACTGCCGTCTCGTTGATTCAACTCACAGCAACCTCTCCTTGGGTTTCTGAGGTGGTATCTCTATGGAAGTAGATTGCCCAATCTTACTTCTGAGGAGTGGCTGGTGGGTTTGAACTGCCAGCCTTCTGGTTAGCAGTCAGATGCCTTAGGCACTATGCCACCACAGTTCCCTAAATAAGAATGGCAAATAAATTCATGAAGGATATTCAGTATCATTAGCCATTATTGTTGTTGTTATGTGCCTCTCCTTGGGTTTCCAAGGCAGTATTACTACAGAAGTAGATTGCCCCATCTTCCTTCCGAGGAGTGGCTGGTGGGTTTGAACTGCCAGCTTTCTGGTTGGCAGTCAAGTGCCTCAGGCACTATGTTACGGAGCTCCTCATTAGCCATTAGGGAAGTACAAATTAAAACAAAATAAGGTATCAATGAATACCCATTAATAAAAAAAAGAGCAAATCTACTGTCATCAAGTTGATTCTGTCATACTAATCTACAAGACAGAGTAGTACTGCCCCACAGGGTTTCCAAGGCAGTAAATCTTTACAGAAAGAGAATGCCTCATCTTTCTTCCACAAAGTGCCTGATATCGAACTGCCTTATCTTTTGGTTAGCAGCCCAATGCTTTAACCACTGCTCCATCAGAGCTCCTTGAATACTATTAGCAAAAAAAGCCAAACCTACTGCTATAGAATCAATTGTGACTCACAGCAACCCTACAAGACAGAGTAAAACTGCCCCATAAGGTTTTCAAGGTTATAAATTTTTATGGAAGCTGACTACATCATCTTTCTCCCACAGAGAGGCTGGTGATTCAAGCTGCCGATATTTTGGTTAATAGCGGAATACTTTAACTACTTCACCACCAGAGCACTTTTGAATATCTATTAGAACAGCTGAAATAAAAAAGTGACAATACCAAATGCTGGTAAGAATACTGAGAAACTAGTCTCTCATACACTGCTGGTGTGAAGATAAAACAGTTTGGCATTTTCTTAAAATCTACATATAATACTTATCATGTGACCCAGTGATCACACTTTTGGGCATTTATCCCACAAAACTGAAAACTTATATCCACATAAAATTCTGTGTAGGGATATTTACAACAGCTTTATTTGTAATAAATAAAATTTATTGTTATAAATAATAGCAAAGAACTGGAAACAACACAAATGTTCTTCAACAGCTAAATAATAAAAACATATTGGGGTATAAGAACACTATTCAGCAATAAGAAGCAGTGAACTATTGACATATGCTGTTTGGACAGATCTCAAGAGTAAAAAAGCCAATCTCAAGTGCCCATGACCATGTATAGGGCTGGCAGACAGTGTTTCTACATGCGTATTTATATGTGCTGTTAGAACGTCCAGGTGTATAGCAGAGCTGACAAGGGGCAAGGTAGTGGCTTCTTAGTCAAAGCCAGCTACCCTGAGGGAGTGAGTAGTTGGACCCGTCGGCTCAGGACTATGGTCACTGGAGACATCAAGGTCAACTGGCATAACATAATACAGAAAAACATTGTTCTGCATCCTACTTGGAAGTTGTCAAAAAGGAATCGAACACATAAAGATCAATATACTAGGCATTAAATAGGTGCAGGAGATCCTGGATAGAGTAGAAAAATGTGGAACAAAACTCAAAATCATAAAAAAAAAAAAAAAAAGAAAGACCCCTCTCCAAGTGGCTGACAGTGCTAGTTCTTCTGGTCTCATGGTCATATAGGCTGAGGACAGCATGGTCTACCAGTCCCTTGGACTAAATGTCTCCATGTATCTTTGGTTTTCTTCATTCTTCTTTGCTCTGGACAAGGAGAGACCCATCATTGCATCTAGATGGCTGCTGGCAAGCTTCTAAGACTCTGGTCACTACTCACCAAAGTAGGATGCAGACCATTGCTGGTCTGATAGAGGCTGATAAGACTCCTGAGACTATAGCCCCTAGTAACCCTACGGGTCTGGAACTGAACTCATTCCTGTGGCTTCCAGCCAAACAACAGACAGGCATATAAGGTGAGCATGTACATCAGGTAGATACACTCCTTGGTGTATTCAATTGTGGGAGAACACAAGGGCAGTGTTTGCACAGGGAGATAGCTGGAGGGGTGGAGCAGGGGAGAGAGGCAGGGGCAGAGCATATGGGAGGGAAGGAAATAGGGAAGAGGTAATTACGGGGAGGAAGTGGGAAGAGAGCTGTTGCATTGTAGAGAATTACAGTCGATATCATGAAACAAAATGTGTATGAAATGCTGTATGGAAAAATAAATGAATTTGCTCTGTAAACTTCCACCCAAATCACAATAAAAATTTAAAGAAGAAAAAGCTCTCAAAAGACTACATACTGCATGATTGCATTTCTATAAATTCTTAAAATGATAAAATTACAGAAATGCAGAATAGATGGAGTTATATATAATGTAAGTTAAATAACTTCTCCAAGATCACACAGCTACAAAGGTATTCTTATCTCTCACTCTTAACAAATGTTTTGTATTTAACCTCTCTAAGCTTCTATTTCCTTCTCTATAGAACGACCTTAAGAATACATAACTAAGAAGACAAAGTATAGTTAGCATATACAACACAATTAATAAATGATAGCTTAAAACAGGATTAGGGAATGTTGTTATTGTTAGGTGCTGTCAAGTGATCTCCGACTCATAGCAACCTAATGTACAACAGAACGAAACATGCCCAGTCCTATTCCAGCCTCATGATCCATACTATACCAGGGACCATCATTTCAGCCACTGTGTCAATCCATCTTGTTGAGGGCCTTTCCCTTTTTCGTTGACCCTCCACTTTACCAAGCATGATATCTTTCTCAAGGGAATGGCCCCTTCTGACAATATGACCAAAGTAGGTGAGATGAAGTCTGGCCATTCTCGCTTCCAAGGAGCATTCTGGCTGCACTTCTTCCAGGACAGATTTGTTAGTTCTTTTAGCAGTCCAAAGTACTCACAGTATTCTTCACCAACACCACAACTCAAAACCATCAACTCTTCTTTGGTCTTCCTTATTCATTGTCCAGCTCTCAGATGCATATGAGGCAACTGAAAATACCATGGCCTGCATTAGACGCACCTTAGTCTTCAAAGAGATATTTTGGCTCTTCAGATATGTTGGAAGAGGTTTTTTGCAGCAGATTTGTCCAATGCAATACATCTTCTGATGTCTTGACTGCTGCTTCCATTGGTGTTGATTGTAGAACCAAGTAATATGAAGTCTTTGACAACTTCAATCTTTTCTCCATTTATCTTGATGCTGCTTATTGGTCCAGTGTGAGGATATTTGTTTTCTTTATATTGAGATGTAATCCATACTGCAGACTGAATTCTTCGATCTTCATCAGTAAGTGCCTCAAGTCATCCTCACTTTCAGCAAGCAAAGTTGTGTTGTCCGCATATCTCAGGTTTTAATGAGCCTTCCTCCAATCCTGATGCCACGTTCTCCTTCATATAGTCCAGCTTCTCAGATTAGTTGCTCAGCATACAAACTGATTAAGTATGGTGAAAGGATACGACCCTGATGCACTCCCTTCTTGATTTTAAACCATGCAATATCCCCTTGTTCTGTTTGAACGACAGCCTCCTGATTTATGTACAGGTTCCTCTTGAGTACAATTAATTGTTCGGGAATTTCCATTCTTCTCAATGTTATCCATAGTCAATAAAACACAAGTAAACATCTTTCTGGTATTCTTTGCTTTCAGCTAAGATTCAACTGAAATCAGCAGTGATATCCCCGATTCCACATCCTCTTCTGAATCTAGCTTGCATTTCTACAAGTTCTCTGTCAATATACTGTTGCAACCGTTTTTGAAATATCTTCAGTAACATTTCACTTCCATGTGACATTAATGATATTGTTCAATAATTTCCACGTTCTGTGAGATCACTTTTTTTGGAATGGGTACAAACATGGATCTCTTCCAGTAAGATGGCCAGGTAGCTTTCTTCCAAACCTCTTGGCATAGCAAAGCGAGTGTCTCCAGCGTAACATCCGTTTGTTGAAGCATCTCAGTGGGTAGTCTGTCAATTCCTGAAGCCTTGTTTTTTGCCAATTCCTTCAATGCACCTTTGACTTCTTCCTTCAATACTATTGGTTCTTGATCATATGCCACCTCCTGAAATGGATGAAGATCGACCAATTCTTTTTGGTACAGTGACTCTGTGCATACCTTCCATTTTCTTTTGATGTTTCCTGCATCATTCAATACATTGCCCATAGAATCTTTCAATACTGCAACTCGAGGCTTAAATTTTTCCTCAGTTCTTTCATCTTGAGAAATGCTGAGTATGTTATTCCCTTTTGGTTTTCTAACTCCAGATCTTGACACATTTCATTAAAGTAACTGGCTTTGTCTTTTCGAGCTGCTCTTTGAAATCTTCTGTTTACCTGTTTTATATCTTGTCATTTCTTCCACTTTAGCTACTCTCTGTTCAAGGGCAAGTTTTTAGAGTCTCTTCCTGTCTTAATGACCTTTTGCTTTCTTTATGGATGAGGTTCTTGAAGTCATCCCACAATTCCTCTAGTTTTCTGTCACTGGTGTTCAAAGCATCAAATCTATTCTTCAGATGGTCTCTAAATTCAGGAGAGATATAATCAAGGTCATACTTTGGCTCTTGTACACTTGTTCTAATTGTCTTCAGCTTCAATTTGAACTTGCATATGAGTAGTTGATGGTCTGTTCCACACTCAGCTCCAGGCCTTGTTTTGGCTGAAGGTACTGAGCTTCTCCATCACCTCTTGCCACAGATATAGTCGATCTGATTCCTGTGTACTCCATCTTGCAAAGTCCACATCTATAGCCACTGTTTGTGTTGTTGCAAAAAGGTATTTGTGACGAATAAGTTATTGGTCTTGCAAAATTCTATCATGCCATCTCCACTGTTATTTCTATCACCAGGGCCATATTTTCCAACCACTGGCGATTCTCCTTTGTTTCCAACTTTTATATTCCAATCACCAGTGATAATTAACACATCTTGGTTGCATGTTCAGTCAATTTCAGACTGCAAAAGTTGATAAAAATCTTCAATTTCCTTATCTTTGGCTTTGGCGGTTGGTGCGTAAATTTGGATAATAGTATTAACGGGTCTTCCTTGTAGGCGTATGGATATTATCCTATCACTGACAGCATTGTACTTCAGGACAGATCTTGATACATTCTCTGTGATGATGTATGCCACACCATCCCTTATTAGTCTGTCATTCCCGGCATAGCAGATCATATGACTACCTGATTCAAAATGGCCAAAACCAGTCTACTGCAGCTCACTAATGCCTAGTATATTGATCTTTATGTGTTCCATTCATTTTTGACAACTTCCAATTTTCTTATTCATACTCTGTACATTCCATTTTCGATTATTAATGGATGTTTGCAGCTGTTTCCCATCTTGAGACGTGCCACATCAGCAAATGGAGGTCCTGAAAGCTTTACTCTACCCATATCATGAAGATCAGCTCTACCCTGAGGAAGCTGCTCTTCCCCTGTTGTACTGTGAGTGCCTTCTAACATGAGGGGCCTCATCTTCCAGGACTATATCAGACAGTGTTTCAGGGTTATTCCAGTAATATATCAGACAGTGTTTCACTGCTATTCGTAATGTTTTCACTGGCCAATTCTTTGAGAAGTGGATGGCCTCTTCCTTCTTCCGACTCTGTCTTAGACTGGAAGTTCCGCTGAAACCTGTCCACCATGGGTAACCCTGCTGGCATTTAAAACACTGGTGGCATACCCTCCTACCTCACAGCAACATGCAAGCCACCACAGTACGACAAACCGACAGACAAGTGTGTCTCCCTTAGCTGTTCCAAACAGCTCCGCTCACTTCCCAGCCTCCCCCAGCCACTCCAACATCTGCCTGCCCTGCACATACAGCTCACTACCCAGTCTGCCCCAGGCACTCCAAACGCCCACCTGCCCTGCATGCCCGGCTTGCTGCTTACCCATCCTTCCTTGGGTGCTCCAAAACACCGCCTGCCCTGCTCACTGCTTAACCCACCTGCCCCAGGCTCTCCAAAACACCCGCCTGCCCTGCCCTGGGAGCTCCAAAACACCAACCTGGCCCTACACGCCTGGCTCACTGCTTAACCCTCCTGCCCTGGGCGCTCCAAAACACCTGCCTGCTCTGCTTGCCCAGCTTGCTGCTTACCTGGCCTGCCCCAGGCGCTCCAAAACACCAGCCTGTCCTGCATGTCCAGCTTGCTGCTTACCTGGCCTGCCCCAAGTGCTCTAAAACTGGATTAGGGAATAGTTTCAAGTTAATAGAGCTGTAGCAAGACTATTTGGTGGGCACAAGGAACCATCTGAATTCCCTGTTTTCAATTGCCTAGTGCCAGCATTTTACACAGAAAGTCAAATGACATGATGTTTTTAAAAAAGCAAAACAATACATGGATGAAACTCAAAATCATTATGCCATGTGAAAGATGCCAGACACAAAAAAAGCAGACACCATATGAGTCCATTTATATACAACTCTAAAAAATGAAAACTAATTCAAAGTGACAGAAAGCAGATCAGTGGGCACTTGGAGCAGGGAGTGGAGAAAGGGACGGCCTACAAAGGGACACACGGAAACTTCCGAGGTTATGGAAATGTTTTATCTTGATTATGGATGTCGTTTCATGGGTATTTGTCAAAACCCACCAAACTGTACATTCTAAATGTGTACAATAAATACATCAATAAAGTTAAGTAAAAACAAATCAAAAGATTAATATCTTTTAAAATAAGTAAATTTCTTTGACTTTAATCTTAATTTTCAACCTCAGCAAGACAAAAATTAAATGAGGTAGCTTGGCTAATATAAAGTTGAAAAGAAAATATATAAGAAATACTATTATAGCTCTATGAAGAAGAAAAAAATGAACTTTAGCTGATGAAATTTTTAGAATTTCTTATTGTACATCCTTAAACAATAATACTTTTGTTCACTAAATCAAGACCAGGATATAGTAAGTTTACAAACTGAAAAGTAACTTTCTAAAATTAAATTTCTGGTTTCTACAACAAAGATGCACTACATGGAACCTTCCATTCTTTGTTCAAATTCAAATCAACCAAGCCTTTGTGCTCCCATTCTCTTTCTTTTTTTCAAATTTCCATTCGTGTTACCATAGGAACCTGCTGGCTGACAAACCTTCAAGCACACCAACAGTCCAAGCTTAGCAAGTGATGTGAAAAGGCGACAGAGTCAAAGGCCAAAATTTGACTCATGAAAACCAGAATTCCAACCTTTGTCACTCTACAAAAGGTCTGTAACCACAGAAACAGCACCCTAGTGGATTTGAGAATATTATGACTAAATTTACTAAATGTGAAATCAAATGTGGAATGGCCTTGAAAATAACCAATACTGATAACTCTTTTCAGATCCAAATTAGAGTAAGAAATTATTCAAAATTAACTTTTAAAAATAATTTAAAGTGATTAAAAAATAAGACCTTTAAAACCTCTTTCCTGTAACAATAAAATTCCTAGTAAAAAGAGATAAAAAATTTTTAAGATTTTATTTAAAAAAAAAAATTAAGTTTGTAAAAACACCTCTAATCCCAGAGTTGCTTTTCTTTTTCAACTCTTATTTTTTTAATGCTCTATGATAGCATATTAAATATCTTCCAATGCTCTTTCAGTAAGATAATTTATAGAAATCACATTATCACAGGAATCTACTGATCTTTATTAGTCAAAGGTACAGTTCCAAGATCAGTTCATAAATTTGATTTTTCTGTAGGAGGGAAACTTTGAAGATTTCAAATATCATGAAATATTATAAATTACGGCTTGTCTGAAAAGATAAAACTTTACAAACTAAGTTCTACTGCATTTAATAATTTAATTTATAACAAGCATTTTTAAGGTATTCCTCACATTTGTCACATAAGAAAACCCAGTAACAATTTTAAAAGCTGATATTATTTTTCTAAACCCAAAAAATAAGTAAACGCAATTAATTCTCCACTACACTATACTTATATGTACACTTTTCAATTGAGAAAATTTTTCATTTTGGCTGGTTTCCCTTGTCACATAACAGGCTTCTCAGGCTACTTCACTAGATTGTTTGTTTATGGAAAGCTACCTAATCAACATTAACTTAAATAAAAAATAACAAAGAAATTATATCTGTATAATACACATGTATTCTATAAAGACATAAACCATGAATTCTAATAACATAAAAAAATCATTTTTTAAAAGGCCATCTCTCTCTCTCTCTCTCTCTCTCTATATATATATATATATAATGTTAATAATTATCGATATAAGAGGTTTAGAATACTATTCTCTTAAAACAAAAAAGTGAAACAAGAACAAAAAGAAAAAAGAAAGAAATCTATCTCTCCTTAAGGTCCATTCAAATACCATCTGCTACTTGAAGCCTACCTGATCTCTACTTAAGATCCCTTTTCTCTTTCAAATCCCCTTAGCACTTTATGCCTTTCCTGTGGTATTCACCAAGTTCTTCCTTATGTGTTAGTCATTCATTCAAAATACATGTAATAATACTAAATCATAAGACAACTGTATTGGGAGCTTGTCAAAAAGTACAGGTGAATTTTTAAAAATATTTTTACCATTATTTCCTATTTTAAAAGCATAACATGTTTCTTACAGAAAAATAAAACAATATATAAACATTAAATGAAGAACACAGAGAATACCAATAAATTGCTCATTCAGTAACAACCACTATTGGGCCTACGTGAAAACTTTC
The DNA here is from genome assembly GCF_000298275.1 of Orycteropus afer afer. Taxonomy (NCBI): domain Eukaryota; kingdom Metazoa; phylum Chordata; class Mammalia; order Tubulidentata; family Orycteropodidae; genus Orycteropus; species Orycteropus afer. The sequence continues at coordinate 6,393,366 of NW_006921640.1, forward strand.
ATTTTGCATCATAATCCATATGTATGTTTTCTTCCCAACAAAAACATGACACCATATATAATGTTTTGTCATCTACTCTTTTTTTAAAAAATAAAATAACATAACATATAAGTACAACAGTCAGGATTTTTACAGGCAAAGATGAAGAGAGTATTAAGGCAGAGATGGGAAAGCTGGGTGGCTTTATCCTTTTGCTTAATTACCAAAACCAAAACCAAACACACTGCCGTTGAGTCAGACCCAACTCATAGCAACACTTCTTTGGGTGTCTGAGGCATTATCACTAAGGAAGTAGATTGCCCAACCTTCCTTCTGAGTGGCTAGTGGGTTTGAATCACCAGCCTTCTGGTTAGCAATCAAATGCCTCAGGCACTACACCACCAGAGTTCCCTTGCTTAATTACACCACTTATAAATATAAACATAATGCTGAAAGCTTCAAGTCATTTTGACAAAAAAAAAAAAAAAAACGCAACATGTAAGGCGAAAACTAGTTTTCACAGATATGTGGTATCACTGGTATCAGGATTATGCACTGCTACTTATAATCCCAGGAGATTAAATGTTTAAATACAGTACTATAGCCATGACTATTACTATTACCTCCATCATCTCTTAAGGGATTCATAGTTTATAAAGTTCATCAATTAATTCAAATATTTGTGCAAAGCACCTTGCTAGGTGCTAGGCACATACAAAGATGAGTAAGGACACACTGCCTTTGTTGTTGTTTGTTGTTATGTGCCGTCAAGTCAAACCCGACTCATAGCGACCCCTCCTTGGGTTTACCAGGCAGTATCACTACGGAAGTAGGATTGCCCAATCTTCCTTCCGAGGAGTGGCTGGTGGGTTTGAACCACCAGCCGTCTGGTTAGCAGGCAAGTGTCTTAGCCACTATGCTGCCTTTAAGGAGTCAAAATTCTAGTGCCTTCAAGTCAATTCTCACTAACAGTGACCTCATGGAGTACAGCTGCCCCACAGGGTTTTCTAGGCTGTAATCTGTCTAGGAACAGATCACCAGGTCTTTCAACCATGGGGTTGCTGGGTGGGTCTGAACCACCAACCATTTGGTCAGCAGCTGAGTGCTTTACTGTTATGCTGCGAAGTAGGAGGAGCAAACATGTAAATAATTCCAACATAATAATATAAACACTAAAACAGAGGCATACATAAAATGTACTGATAGAATGGAATAAAGAGCCACTGACACAGCTGGGCATCCCAGGTTTCACAAGGAAATAACATCCAAACCCAGCTTGAAAATACTAAGTAAGATATCACCAAAGGGGATACTGGACAGGTCTTCCAGACAGAAACAAGCATTTGCAAAAGCATGATAGGTTCAAGGAATGCTAAGAAGTTCTGTGCAACTGCAATTAACAGATTCTAACGGGTAATGAGGCTAGAAAAGTAGGTACGGAGCCAAACTGTGAATGTCTATCATGCTTTAGATTTAATTCAGGGGGCAAGAGTTGGCACTGACAGTTTAAAAAGCAGTTTTTACAGATCTCATTTGATCCTTACAATTAATTCTATACTACTGATGGTACAAAGAGAGTGTACCTTTCTTATTGCCACATAGCTGGTAAGTAGAAAAACTAGGACTTGAATTATTCTGCCTCTAAATTTCATACTTATACTAATAGTATAATAAAACCTCATGAACCAATAATTATGAAGTTATTTTGGTCTCTCTAAAGTAAATGATGAGATCATCACTGTGATACTATTTTTCACCCTCTAGGCTGGCAAAAGGAGCTCTGGTAGCATAGTGGCTAAAGCACTTGACTGCTAACCAGAAGGCTGGTGGTTCAAACCCACCAGCCACTCCTCGGAAGGAAGGTTGGGCAGTCCTACTTCCGTAGTGATACTGCCTCGGAAACCCAAGGAGGGGTCGCTATGAGTTGGGGCCGACTCGACGGCACATAACAACAACAACAACAACAGGCTGGCAAAGGAGGAAAAAAAAACAAACAAACTGACAACATATTCTATTGGTAAAACTGTGGAAAAACTGGCACTCTCATACATTACTAGTCAGAAAGCAAAATAGCACAATCTCTAGATATGGCAATATTTAGGAAAGTAACATGAATTGATTCTTTGACCCAGCAATCCCACTTCTAGAACTCTATCCCAAAGATATGCTAGTAAAAAAACATGAAAATACACATGCAGGGCCATCTATAATAGCAAAAGACAAGAAACAATCTAAATGTCCATTAATAGATGACTGACTGAGTAAATATGGTTCATCTAACCCACTGGAGTAAAACGTAGTTTTTTGAAAATGAGAAATACCTACAAATACTGCTAAGGAATATCCAGAATATGCTATTAAATGAAAAAGGAAGGTGGAGAAAGTAAACATTGTGCTAGTACATCAAAAAAAGATAGAAAAATACATAGATATCTACTACTCATCTGTCAGTCTGTCATACTGTGGTGTCTTGTGTGTTATTATGATATTGGACACTATGCAATTAGTATTTCAAATGCCAGCAGGATCACTCACAGTAGGCAGGTTTCAATGGTGTTTCTAGACTAAGACAGACTAGAAAGAAAGACCTAGTGATCTACTTCCAAAAATTAGTCTATAAAAACCGTATGGATCACATAACAGAACCATTGTTCAATTCACTTGCTCTGGACATGTCATCAACAGGGATCAATTGCTAGAGAAGGGCATTATGTTTAGTAAAGTAGAGAGCCCCTAAGGGCATGAGAGACCCTCTGTGAGACAGACTGACAAAAAAGCTACAACAATGAACTGGAACATGCTGATAACTGTGAGGCTAAAACAGGAATGAACAATGTTTTGTTCTGTTGTACATAAGGTTGCCATGAGTCAAGAGTCAACTCAATGGTAGCTAACATCAATATGTTATTGCAATATACAAGACATAAACCAAAAACCAAAAAAAAAGATGTAAGTAGATATTACATAAACATTTCATACAAATTTACATTCATATTTACTTTTTTTAACATGAGGAGAAAGAAAAAGCTTTTTTTAAATGGCTCCCCTTAGGGGGAAGGACTGGGAGCTCTGGTAGCATAGTGGCTAAGGCACTTGACTGCTAACCAGAAGGCTGGCGGTTCAAACTCACCAGCCACTCCTTGGAAGGAAGATGGGGCAATCTACTTCCATAGTGATACTGCCTCGGAAACCCAAGGAGGGGTCGCTGTGAGTCAGGTCTGACTCGACGGCACATAACAACAACAACAGGGGGAAGGAAAGAACAAAGTAGAGGGGTAAGAGGTAGAAGCAGCTAGACTTCTCTGAATGTACATTGTTTCATACATAAACTTTTAAAATATTATAAATTTAAATCAAAATTTTTAAAAAAGTACTCCTTCAAAATCAAAATCATAATGAAACATCTGAATCTGTGCATTGAGCTTTTCTACAAAGAAAGGAATTACTTAAGTGAGTTTAAAACAGTAATTTGATTATCCAGGTAACCCCACTTAAGACAGAGTTCCTCTCCTATGATTCTGTGATAAATTGAATGAATATCTTTTTTTTGTTTTTTCCAGTTTTCATCATTATTGCCTTTTATTATCAGTGTCTTTATAAATCCGATCTTTATTTGTGTTTGAGGGTTGGAAATGTTATATATAAAC
>NW_006921640.1:6397648-6399920 GCF_000298275.1 Orycteropus afer afer
CTATTGTTATTGTGAAAGTATATAGTGTGTATACATGTATAATAAAGCTTCAATACAAAGGAAAATATAAATTTTAAAATGTTATATAAAAATCCTAACAATAAAAAGTACTAAAAATGACCAACCTAGTATTCACAGGCTTGGGAGCTCTGGTAGCGTAATGCCTAAGGCATTTGACTGCTAACCAGAAGGCTGGCGGTTCAAACCCACTAGCCACTCCTTGGAAGGAAGGTTGGGCAATCTACTTTTGTAGTGATACCGCCTCGGTAACCCGAGGAGTGGTCGCTATGAGTCGGGTCCGACTAGACGGCACATAACAACAACAACAGTATTAATAGGCTTAGCACCCAGATTGTGGTCTTCAAGTATTATTTTCAAAAGTAATCTTGGCTCTTTAAGAAAAATGACTGAGTCAGGGTTAGATACGGAACTTTATAAAATGAACTTGGATCATGTAAGCAAGGTATCAAAGACTAAGTGCTGTCAAAAAACACCGGGGAAGACCTCTAGGAGGCTTCCAGTGCCAAAAATGGAACATTCTGAGCACAAATAGTAATAATAACTGCAATGGATTGTAACATATCCGGTGAGTTCATAATGACACTTAAAAAAAAAATTGATTGGAAGATCCTTGAGAATTAAATCGTTCTTCTAAAAACTAGTAAGTAAAGAGGAAGAATCAAGTATTTATCCTATCTTTCAAATATAAACTATACATCAGCATAACCTAGTAGTTGATTAGCAGCAGTGTCTGTCTATAAAAGTATCCCAGCTGATAAATAAAGAGGGAATGACAGAATTAGAATATCACCATTTTGCAAACGCCTAACAAAATTACTGATCTAGAAAATGATCCTCAATGGCTGCTAACATTACACAAAGAATGATAACCAGACATCATGTGCTTCCTGGCGAAAGGAGATTATACCACCTATGAAGTACTCTTTAAAAAAAAAAATCAAACCTGAGTCTAATTAAGACTTTACATCTGCCTGTCTACAGAAAACAGACAAAGGAATATAGTAAATAATACCACAAAGATGCAATCAGAAAAATTCAGACTGTGAGAAACTTCATAGGAAAAACATTTCAAGAAAAAAGAGGCGAGAAAAACGGGAACCTGAAAATCTAAATACTAAAATATTTCTGAATGTAATTACAGTGTTTGGGATCTTCTTCCAAGTAATCCAGCTGGCAATGAACGGGTACAGTCATAGATAAAACAAGACTAGCTATGAGTTGATAATTTTTGAAGATAGATGATAGGCACATGCACTCAGTATGTTATTCTCCCTATATTACATATAACTGAAATTTTCCATATAAAAAGTTTTTTAAGAAAAGAAATAAAACTAAAATTTGAGTGTGGATAATTAGGAGACTGGTTCAAAGATGATTTATTCTTACTGAACCATAAAAGGATACCAAAGCTTTTAGGCTCTGTGTTCCCATTAGGTAGTTAGTATCTATTCTGCTGGCAGCTTGCCATGCTCCCATTACAAGAAAACCTTAAATAATAGGAACTCTTTAATGAGAATAAAAAAGAAAAACAGTAAATGGGGACAAAACATCCCAGGAGCTTTTCCACTGATTATCATATATAAGTCTAGTTTCGGCAGGGGGAGGGGTGGGGGATGGGGGGGCGGTTACCTCCTAAAATATTACAGATTGCTTCTTGTCACATAGTAACTGAAATTAAAGAACTGGGTGACAGGCAACAAAGAATAATATTCTGTATTCACCCAGCAATTTAACTTTTCAAAGTTCTTTCATATGTATGTTACTTATCTTATAACCCTGTAAAGCAGACAGGGAAAACGTCACTTGCTAGAGGAAGCCAACATAAAGAGGTTATAATACAAGTAGTAGAATAAAAGTCTATCTCCATTCTGGTGCTTTTTCCACTAAATTGTTCCCTTCCCATTCTATTTGGTTTAAGTATTCAAAGAGAAAAAAGCTTCCCAGATCTCTTTTATTACCACTTAAGTCATAAGTACTTGATAATGTGTGGTTCAGTAATGACCATAACTGACAACGTCTTGATTATTGTTACATGCTGGACAGCTCCCAAAAATTTACTTAACAATTTGTTGTTGTTGTTATTGTTGTTAAGTGCCGACTCACAGAGACCCCTCCTTGGGTTTCCAAGGCAGTATCATTATGGAAGTAGATTGCCCAACCTTCCTTCTGAGGAGTGGCTGGTGGGTTTGAACCACCAGCCTTCTGGTTAGCAGTCAAATGCTTTAGGCACTATGCTACCAAAGCTCCTTAT
>NW_006921640.1:6400020-6406664 GCF_000298275.1 Orycteropus afer afer
AACCTTCCTTCTGAGGAGTGGCTGGTGGGTTTGAACCACCAGCCTTCTGGTTAGCAGTCAAATGCTTTAGGCACTATGCTACCAGAGCTCCTTTGGACAGCTCAAAATGGTCTAGGAAACTCAGAAAGAGGAAATTTTTTTTCTATCCGAGGCCACTGACACTCAAGAGGGAAAGAAAATCATCAAGTTAAGAACTCATAAAAATTTGTTTTTACATAAATGTCCATGTTTTGAAAGGTCGGAATAGAGTTAAAAAATACTAGCAAAGCCCTTTTCTTTTCTACCCTAATGGACTGACTCTTACCTCATTTATGTAAATCTGTCCCAGTTCCAATGAAAGTACAGACCAGGAATTCTCTACACAATGAGAGAATATCTAATTTTTGATTCTGAATAATCAAATCTGAAATAGCCCAGATTCTGCACTTTCTCTTGGCACCCCTAGCTCACTGTCCATATACCATTTGTCCCAAGCATCATCATTCCACCTTAGCAAATATCAGTAAAGTAATCGACCCTAGGCAGGCTTGAAGCCTGAGTCTCCAAAGAGATGATACATCTGGAAACTATCTTTCAATTCATCCAGACTCACAATGAACACTCAAGACTGTACTGAAATTGTCTGCTGCAATTACTTGCTCCTGGTAAAAGCTGGCAGACATGTATCCAGAGTCTCTGGGTCAACAGAGAGATAAAAGTGTAGGGTGTCATCATCAGTTACAAATCCTTGTGAGGACCCGAGAAGTCTTACTTCCACTTGGAAGCAAGTTGTCTTGTCTCCTGAGTTTTCACATTCTTTTTCCTATTACAAAAACTTTACTTCCTCAAATTGTGTCTGATAATTCTTTCTGTCAGTGCTATCAGTGCCCTGATGAGACAACCATGCAGTCAGCAGCTATCCTCAACATTACTTTAAATCAGCAGAGTCTTCTCTTAGAAAGTATTATCCTCTTTGACATTCTTCCTAGAATGTCGAAATTCACACAGAGGCCACTCGATTGCCGATAAAATATCTAGGCTACAGGCATCTTTGAGAAGTCTGTAGAAACAACCTACCATACTGTCATGACGAATGTCCCATGAACTTATAACCAGGGATGCAAGTTCATTTGGAGCAAATACATTCTCTTTCTAGTATTTTCTAGGATAACTGAGAATTGGAATTTGGGATAAAGTATTTACAAATCACCTATTGTGTGCCAAGCACTGTGTTAGCTAGTTTATAAAAATCTCACTTAATCCTAATAGCTCTTCAAGTATTTTCATTATTACTGTCTTTTTACTATGGGGAAAAATGAAGAAACCTAGGAAGTTCACTTAAAAGCTAGTAAGTAGGTGGCAAAGCCAGAAGCTGAATCTAAGTCAATTATCTTACTATCCTATTTGATTTCCAATTGAATTTTAATGATTCATAATGATACTTGAAATAAAAGTATTCCTACTTCAATTTTCTGTAAGAAAATTGATCACTTTAACTCACAGCAGAAAATACCATGCCTGGAATCAACGTACTTTGTTGAACAGATACGTATTTTCATGACATTCTATACCAAATCTCTCTCTTTACCAATAAGATCTTATGTAATAATGGGAAAAGTAGAAAATGTTTTGCTCAATTTCTAAAGAATTTTCAAGTATATGGAATATATAAGATCCCTCCCCAACTTAACATTTCAAAATTTAGGAATAATAATCTTCCTACAAATTTTCCCAGACAGATTTGTATTAGTCTACTTTGAAGTAATGAACCTTTGAGTTTTACTAAAAAATGAAGATTTCCAAAATAGGTAATTTGCTAAAAGCACTGTAAAAATGGATTAAAGACCAAAGTCCAAAACATTTTTTCTAAATTACATTACATGGCCACATTAATATGAAAATATGGATAAATGCCAAAAGCTATCACATACAGAGCACTTACTATGTGCCATATACTTTATACATGAATTTTTACTTCCTACCTTACAAAAAGGAGCTCTGATGCCGTAGTACCCAAGGCATCTGACTGCTAACCAGAAGGCTGGAGATTCAAACCCACTAGCCACTCCTCAGAAGGAAGACTGGGCAATCTACTTCTGTAGTGATAAGGCCTTAGAAACCCAAGGAGGGGTTGCTATGAGTTGGATCTAACTCAATGGCAAAAGGAAGCTCTGGTGGTGTAGTGCCTAAGGCATCTGACTGCTAACCAGAAGGCTGGCGGTTCAAACCCACCAGCCACTGCTTGGAAGGAAGGTTGGGCAATCTACTTCCACAGAGACACAGCCTTAGAAACCAAAGGAGGGGTTGCTATGAGTCGGATGTTATATAGGTATTATTAGTTCCACTTTACAAGCAGAGAAACTATAGTGAGAAAGTACAAGTAACTTGTCCAAAGTAATAAAGCTAGAAAGTGGCGGAGCTAGAATTCAAACGAAGATTTGTCCAACAAAGCCCATGCTCCTCGTCACCACTGTTTCTTGCCTCCTAGTTCTCATCTAAGGAGACCTGGTGGCACAATGTTTAAGTGTTTGGCTTCCAACCAAAAGGTCAGTGGTTAGAACTCACCAGCAGCTATGCAGGAGAAAAAAATCTAATGATCTGTTCTTACAAAGATTACAGTCTAGGAAATCTTTCAGGCAGTTCTACACTGTCAGACAAGGTTGCTATGAGTTGAAATCAACTTGACAGCAAAAAACAACAGTTCTTATTTGATAAACATAAGCTATCCCAATTCTAAAACCATTACAGTTACATATATACTTTCTTAAACTCATCATTAACTATATGCATTAATTTGTCATAGTTCATAAAGTAAAATCATTAAGAGAAGTGTCTTAGAATTACCATTAGAAAAATTCAAGTAAGGCAATGATTTTATATAAAATCCTGAGAGGTCAAGAACAGATCATTCAAAATACAAAAGCTTTAAAACTTTTTTGTTGGTTGAGAGTTATCATTTTTAAAATGATCTGAATAGGGTAAGATCAGGAAATAATTTTAAATATTTTAAGAAAATACAAATACTGTAAATCACCAGCCTAAAATTTGAACAAAAGAACTCACTTTTTTTCTTAATGATGAACTGTGAATATTATTGTATTTTACTCTCTGTCTGAAGTTTTATTACTAATCAAATAACAGATATATCATATTATAATCTGAACAATTTTAAACTTCTGAATGGCTATTATCTCCGAGTGATTCAAATTTATTTATAGAAGTATAATGTCTAAAAAATAAGTCAAGAGTAAGCCTCCCCAAATATGAATTCTTCAATCTATCAAAGTTTGAACCTAAATACATAATTTTTAAAAAATGTCTAAGGTATAGTTACAAAATACTTTCAAAATAAAAGATAACACATTCTTCCTATTGTTTATCAAATGCATTCATTAGTTAACAGGGTAAGATAAGAGTCATTTTCTAAGACATGTCAAAGAATGAATCAACTCTTACCTCCATTGCTAAAGCTGCTGTCTGTTGGTCATAATGATTCAGAAGATTAGGCATGAAGGTAGTATTATAAGGCAAATCTTGGCACATTCTCAAGGTAATAGGTTCACAAGAAAACAAACTGTGTCCACCTGTGTGTCCCACAAACATAGTCAAGGGCCAAAGATAAAAGACAATCCAACTCATAGCCATCCTTTCAGGATTTGAATGAGATTCAAATAATCAGGCCTACACAGTATTTTAGATTTTTATACACCTTCAGGTCTCAGCTTGAAAGTACTTCTTATATATTTTACTGTTGAGTTCTTCAAACAGTTAAATACTCTTCGCACCATCAGAGCTTTGTTAGCTTGGTCTCACAAAAGGCATTTGTTTTTGGTTTCACAACGTGGGAAAATGACATCATCTTGTCTCTTCTTTTCATTTTATTACATAGGGCACATTTGGCCAACATATCAAGTTGATTAACCACATTCCCAAACAACAGATTCCATCTTAGGTAGAGGAATATTTCTTCCTTTGATTAAAATATCTGAAAAATATATTAAAAAAAAAAGAAAGAAAAGAAATGGGGGAAATTAGACATTTCCTCTCAAAATACTGTACATTTTAATATTAAGGTCTTTAATGAGAGACGTCATACTGACATAAGAGACAAAAACCAAAAACCAACTCACTACCCATCGAGTCGATTCTGACTTATAGCAACCTCCTTTGGGTTTCCAAGGCAGTAAATCTTTACAGAAGTAGATTGCCTACTCTTCCTTCTGTGGAGTGGATGGTGGGTTTAAACTGCCAACCTCCTTGTCATCAGTCAAATGCCTTAGGCCCTAAGTCACCAGAGCTCCAAAAACCAAAAAAAAAAAAAAAAAACCCCAAACTCACTGCCATCCAGTCAATTCCGACTCACAGCAACCCCTCCTTGGGTTTCCGAGGCAGTATCTCCAAGGAAGTAGATTGCCAGTCTTCCTTCCAAGAAGTGGCTGGTGGATTTGAACCACCAGCCTTCTGGTTAGCTGTCAGATGCCTTAGGCACAATGTCACCAAAGCTCAGTACTTCATGTAGATAGGTTTTTTTTTTTCCCCCCCGCAATTCCTGGGTGGTGCAAACAGTTAACACGCTCTGCTGCTAAGCAAAAGATTGGAGATTTGAGTCTACCCAGAGATGCCTCAGAAAAAAGGTCAGGCAATTCACTTCCACAAAATCAGCCACTGAAAACCCTATGGAACATAGTTCTACTCTGATACACATGAGGTCACCATGAGTCAGAATTGACTTGATGGCACCTGTTTTAAGTTTTCATTTATGCAACATGCTATGGAAACAATCCTTGAACAGCATTTAATAGCAAATATTCTTCTTTCAGTTGCTTACACAAGCTATATAGCACATCATTCAACTTGTTTATGATAGCAATTTTTCATTTGTCCCAATATATGATTGATCCATTTTGTAAAATTCTTAGCTGTTGGCCTAAATCTTATTTAAAAACATTTGTTATTTTAATCGTAACCTAAGTTATTAAATTAAATTCACTATGTTTTAATCATTATAGAGAATTTTTATATTAACTGATTTGGCAGAAGCATCTATGATACCTTGAAACAGATCTAAAAACAAGTCAAAAGATACAGATTCAAACTTCTTACTAGCTGAGTGAATATAAACACACCACTTAATTTCTCTGAACCCAGAATTTTTTTTCTTCCTTAAAATGATTCCAATATCACCTCTCACAGAAATGATGTGTGAATGAATTATAATATACACAAAAAAGTACTCTATAAATGGTAAAGCAACATCAAACATAGGTTTTATTATTTAACTATGGTTGATACAGAGGCTATGTCTATGAACCAATAATGAATTGGCAAATAGAAAGTTCTAAAAGTAATAAAGGAAATTTCCCTATGATAACATCATCATTTTAGATAGCACAAAAATTTAGTGCTGTAGATGCAGCCTCTGAATTAGAAACATCTGCCCAACAAATGACCATTACACACAATCAAGCTGCACAGAGAACAGAAATCATCCTTAAAAAAAACCACACCAGATACAGGATTGACTCCCAATTACAGTTTCCATGGAGCTTTAGAATCTTTGGACTTACCTCTACTTATCCAGTAGAAAGACCATATGAGAGTCTTGAATGGAATGGGAAGAGAGTATGGGTAGAGTACAAGGCAGATCTGTATGAAAAAAGTAAACTCTAAGCTACCATACTACGATTTGGTTTATTCATGATGCTAAATTTGCTTTTGTTCATACACATGGAGCCTTTTTTGTGTTTGATGTGGAGAACCGAGATTAGGAAAACATGAGAAATTCAGGTTCAGAAATTCTTAGAGACCCAGGTTAAAAGGAAAACTCAACTACTAGGATATGTGATAGCACAGAGGTTGAAGCCTGCAGCTGGTCTGGCTTAAGTAGGGAATAAAACTGCCCTTTCTGCATTGACTATCAATGATTGGGACCCCTGCTTTCCAAATTTTATTTACTAAGTAGAAAAAAGGAGCTCTGGTGGTATAGTGGTTAAGGTATTTGGTTGCTAACCAGAAAGTTAGTAGTTCAATCCCACTAGCAGCTCTGCAGAAGAAAGATGAGGCAGTCTACTTCTGTAAAGATTTACAGTCTTGGAAACCCAATGGGGGTTGCTATGAGTCACAATCAACTTGGTGGCAATAAGTTTGGTTTTAGTTTTTGAGGTAGAAACCTTATTTGAGGAAAATGAAGCAGAGGCTGAATCTTTTCCTTCTCAAGCAGATGTTTGTGAGTAGTAGAAGGGAAAAGGTAAGTTTGTGCCCTCTAGAATTAAGAACACTAAGGTTATGAGCAATCCCTGCCTAAAAAGTCTGACTGGGTAGGGCTCTAAATATCCCCACACTCTGTATCAGAGATCTTTGGGACAACTGCTTGACCTCCCATATTTTTTTCTTCTTCAAGTTGGCCCTTAAAAATGTGAGGTTATAGAGATCCAGCAAGATGGCGAACTAGCCAGAAAGACGACACAAACCCTTTTCAACAAAGAAAAGGGAAACCAATTAACACAGACACAGACGATAATCCTGGACCCCTGAGCCTTGAAGGGAAGGATATACAAGTGGACTAAACCCCAACTAGCAGAAGAATTTGTGTGAAAATACCAAAAAAGGAGACAGACGGAGCTGCAGTCTGGCAGCAATCCTGAGTGATCCTGACGGCACAGACA
>NW_006921640.1:6409829-6429200 GCF_000298275.1 Orycteropus afer afer
TGTGGTAAACTGTGGTCAATGACATGAGACAAAGTACATGTGAACTGCTATATGGAAAGTGAATTTGCTCTGTAAATCTTCACCCAAATCACAATAAAAAAAAAAAAAATGTGAGGTTGTACTATAGAAAACTGATATTCAACATGGACATTTATATTTAAGCTTAATTATCATGCAGTACAGTAATAATAATGTTTATACTACATGTCAAATAACTGTTGAAACCTTTATTTGATTACAGTATTAAAATATCCACATAAGTTCAGTCTTTGTAGTTAGTTGTTTATGCAGCAATGCTCATCTGCTTGAAACTGGGGGGGGGGGGGGGGGGGAAAAGGAACATTGCTCCCTACTAAATATGTGTGTCATAGCACCAAGATTTTGAACTCATCTCTTTTTCAAGCAGTTATGGGTTTCACATTTATAGTTCAAAGAAGAGTACCATATAAGGCTTCAGAAGAAACTGAGTAATACCTCATGGATTTTTAAAACTTGGTGAAACACACCCTTACTCTTCTGTCTACTCCATCTGTTTTACCTGATTTCCTCTAGATTGTTCCTTTTGCCTCATTTGCAAGGCAAGCTTGCAGCCTTCTTCTAAAGGCACTTTTTGTGTGTACTATAGCTTCCAAATTGCCATATATCAAAACACTTCTGTAAATCCTACAATGTTAATCTGTGGCAGGACAACAAATCTTAGTATATCACGATTGCAATTTATGATTATGAAAATAAATGAGAAAAAAAAAAAAAAAAGTGGCATCAGATTCATGGATCCTCTCACCAGGCCTTAAAATCTGAAAATCTGAAGAATTATCTGCATTCTAACAACTACTTTGGTTACTGTTATACCACTACCCATCTGTCAGCTTGTTGCACTACAGTGACTTGTGTGTTGCTTTGAGGCTGGAGGCTATGTCACCAATATTTTAAATACCAGCAGGGTCATCCATGGTAAACAAATTTTAGCAGAGCTTCCAGACTAAGACAGATGCAGAAGAAAGAAGGGGCCATCCACTTCTCAAAGAACTGGGCAGTGAAAAAACCTTATGAATAGCAGTGAAACACTATCTGATATATTACTTATTATTGCTACAAGTGACCCATAAATTATGTTTTGAGAAATAATACCCTAAATTAAAATGATTAAAGAGTACACATATATTTTTATATAATTATATGCTAAGAAAAAACAGTACAGAAAATTATTTTTTTAAGAAATGAAAGCAGATACAGAATAACAGTAATAGAAAAATGGTCAAAACACATAAACCACACAATAAACAACAACAACAAAAAAAATAAAACCAAACCCACTGCTATCAAGTCAATTCCTACTCAGCAAACCCTACTGGGTTTCCAAGATGGTATATCTTTACGTAAGTAGACTGCCTCATGTTCCTTCTGCAGAGTGGCTGGTGGCTTTGAATTGCCAACCTTCTGGTTAGCAGCGAAATGCCTTAGGCACTGCGCCACCAGAGCTCCTACAATAAACAAAAGAAATAAAAAATGCCAAGAAACAAATGAAAAGATGTTCATCTTTACTACTAATAAAAAAATATTAGATAACATTTTTGTCAATTGGTGGTCAAAAATGGCAATCATAGAATACAGTGTGGGAAAGGGTACAGGGAAAACATTTTCAAACACTATTGGTGAAAATGTAAACTGGTACTTTAAAGAAATGACTACTTGTCTAAAAAGCCCTTAAAGTGTATACAATTTGATCTACCAAATCTAGTCTATAATTTATTCTAAGAAAGTAAACATAAAAGTACACATGATGTATAACCAAAATGTTAGTATGACATGTTTATAGCAATAAAAAACTGGAAATAATCTAAAACTCTACCAATAAGGAACTGATTAAATAAATTATGGTATATCCATAATACAGTATTACATGTTGTTGCTGTTGTTGTTATGTACCATCAAGTCTGACTTGACTCATAGCGACCCCTCCTTGGGTTTCCGAGGCAGTATCACTACAGAAGTAGATTGCCCCATCTTCCTTCCAAGAAGTGGCTGGTGGGTTTGAACCACCAGCATTCTGGTTAGCATAGTCACTAAAAATGACCACAGACCTGTATTTACTAGCCAAGTAAGACATTAACAATACAGTAAGTGAAATAAATCAATTTATAAAATAGTATGCTTTAAAATTATAAAACAGTGTAAGTATATATACACACATATACATACACACACACACACACACATACATACATACTGAAAAAACAAACTCACTGCCATCAAGTAGGTTCTAACTCATAGCGACCCCCACTGTGTTTCCAAGGATGTAAATCTTTATGGAAGCAGACTGCCTCATCTGTCTTCTGTGGAGCGGCTGGGGGTCTGAAAACTGACCTTTTGGTTAACAGCTAGATGCCACACACACATATATATATATGTACATATACACGTAGTCTCAGATTTAAAATGGAATTCTGTTCCAAAGACTCCATTGTATGTCTGTTTTGACATAAGTTGAATATTGTACTTTTTTAAAAATTCTCATTATTATTGCCTTTTATTATCACTATCTTTATAAATTCAACATTTATCTTTGGGGATTGGAAACATTACATAAAAACATCTGTGACTGAACATCTGAGAATGATAACATCAGCAATTATATGCTACAATACTGTATGTAGTACATATTACTAACAATAAGATGTACAAAAACAAACTGACAATCTTAAGTACAGTTCACCATAACTCGAATATATTTTAAGTCAGGGACTACCTGTACATATTTTTGCTAGAAAAAATACATGTGCACAGAATATAATGACAAAACTAATTGTTTCAAAAAGAAAGTATTATAGATGCTCTATGAGATTTTGTAAAAAAAATATATATAGTACAATATTTTTATATGGAATAATTAACCCTCTGATAAATCTATAAAATAAAGAAAATGAAAACCCTCACAAATGGACCAATAAGCAACATCATGATAAATGGAGAAAAGTTTGAAGTTGTCAGGGATTTCACTTTACTTGGATCCACAATCAACACCCATGGAACCAGCAGTTAATAATCAGACATCGTATTACACTGGGAACATCTACTGCAAAAGACCTCTTTAAAGTATTAAGAAGCAAAGATGTCACTATGAAGACTAAGGTGCACCTAACCCAAACCATGGTATTTCCGATCGCCTCCTATGCATGTGAAAGCTGGACAATGAATAAGGAAGATCGAAGAATTGATGCCTTGAATCATGGTGTTAGTGAAGAATACTGAAAGTACCATGGACTGCCAGAAGAAGGAACAAATATGTCTTGGAAGAAGTACAGCTGGAATGCTCCTTGGAAGCAAGAACGGCCAGACTTCATTTCACCAACTTTGGTCATGTTGTCAGAATGGACCATTCCCTGGAGGTTGTCATGCTTGGTAAAGTAGAGGGTCAGTGAAGGAGGGGAAGACCCTCAATGAGATGGATTGACACAGTGGCTGCAATGATGGGTTCAAATATAGCAAGGATTGTGAGGATGGTGCTGGACAGGCAGTGTTTCATTCTGTTGTACATAGGATTGCTACGAGTCGGAGCAGACTGGACACCACCTAACAACAGCACAAATCTATAAATGTGTGCTACTGGCAGACAAGGATAAATACTAGTTGACTGACTGATGTAATGGCTGCAGATTAAGCAACATGCTAAGATAATGGACTACTGACCTACTATAGGTGGTAAGAAACAACAACAACAAAAAAATTATGATCAGCACAGTATGAGTCAAAAACTGATTTTCAATACTGAAAAAAAATCAGATCACCTATCAGCTGAGTCAAATGGTATGCACGTTTTTGAAACTTTTGATACATAATCCAAATCACTCTTCAATAATATAATGAAATAATCTGCTTCCAATAAGGCTTGTGTGACTATAGAGAGCAAAAGTTATTTGGCCTAGGTAGATTCATCCACAGAAAAGCTATAGTTAAAGTTCCAGACTTGTAGAATATAGAGAAGATTCTAGACCCAAAGAGATCCTGTCAAAACATATCAACTCATTAAATAAAGGTTAATTACAATTTTTAGGGTGGTTTCTAGGGGTTTTTGCATTCTTACTGATTTTATCACATTTTTTACTTCAGGAATCTGTAATATTTCAACTGAATAAAGGAGCCTGCTAAATTAACATAATTTGAGTGAACAGCTTAAGGGGCTTTGTTGTTGTTTTTATTTGCCATCGAGTCGGACCCGACTCATAGCGACCCCTCCTTGGGTTTCTGAGGCAGTATCACTACAGAAGTAGATTGCCCAACCTTCCTTAAGGGGCTATGGCCCAGCAAAAAGTGAATACTATGGCAATAGTTGTTCATGCCCTACCTATGGGAAAAGAGGCAAATGCACTTCTCTACAAACAACATAAACTATTTAGAAAACTGATTTTAAATTAAGTTACTTGATTATCATTCTATCACAAAACAAAAAGAGACTACACACTTTAAAACCTATCTATTTTATGAATGTGCAATCTCATATTCCCCAAGTATTATGTACCAGTTTTCTTTTCACGATAAAAAGCAAAAACTCTTAAAATAAAATAAGCTCAGTTATTTGTATTAAGGAAAAGCAAAAACGGAAACAAGTTGTAATCTTGAAAGACTATCATCCCAGGCTGGTTGTGAAGTTAGACCCAAAGAACTCAGGTGGGAAAAGCAGGGGGTAGCAATTGTGAACAGGAAAGCAGGCTGAATCATAGAACCAAAAAAAAAAAAAAAAGTAGAGCCTAAGATTGTAAGAGGATCCTAAAACAAATAATTATGCTAAAACAAATTCTATTTCAATTTACCCTGTCTAAACAGAACATGTGGGGGCTCTGATGGCATAGTACCTAAGGCATCTGACTGCTAACCAGAAGGCTGGGATTCAAACCCACCAGCCACTCCTCAGAAGGAAGGTTGGGCAATCTACTGCAATGATACCGCCTCGGAAACCCAAGGAGGGGTCGCTATGAGTTGGATCCGACTCGACAGCAGTGAGTTAGTATATAGAGTATGATCCATTTCATCATTCTCATTATCTATTTCATTTTCTTGACACTACAAATATAGACAACATTTTGCATTTCCAATTCAGAAACACAATTTAAGGGTTCCTCAAAGTAAATGTTCATAAGGTTTTCAGTAGCCAATTTATTTTGGAAGTAGGGCCCCACCTCCTTCTTCCTAGTCTGTCTCAGTATGGAATCTCCACTGAAACCTGTCTACCATGGGTGATCCGGCTGGTATGTGAAATACCAGAGGCATAGCTTCCAGCAACATACAAGTCACTACAGTATAATAATCTGACAGACGAGTGGTGGTCATGTTATCAAATGGACCAACCCCTGGAAATGGGTATCATGACTGATAAAGCAGAGGGAGAGCAAAAAAGTGGGAGATCCTCAGTAAGATGGTCTGATACAGCGGCTGCAATGATGGGTTCAAGCACAGCAACAACCAGGTCCAAAAGCACAGGACCAGGCAGTATTTTGTTCTGTTGTACATGGTCACTATGGCTCTGAACAAACATGACAGCAACTAACAACTAAATAAATACAGGCTACATAGTGCCTACAGTCAGGTTAGGAAGAACAGTCTTTGTCTTTCTTTCAAGAATGCATTACAAAGATTAGCAATGACTACCCCTAAATAGGGAGCTCTGGTAGCATAGTGGATAAGGCACTTGACTGCTAACCAGAAGGCTGGCGGTTCAAACCCACCAGCCACTCCTCGGAAGGAAGGCTGGGCAATCCTACTTCCGTAGTGATACTGCCTTGGAAACCCAAGGAGGGGTCGCTATGAGTCAGGGCTGACTCGATGGCACATAACAACAACAACAACAACCCCTAAATAAGGAGCCTGTGTGGCTAAGTAGCAGAGTTCCTTCTCTCAAGGAAATTATAGTCTTGTTAAAGGAATGAAATATACACTCAGAGTGTAAGTATACAGTAAGTATGCTCTAAGTGTTACTTTGCTTTTCCTAAAGTCCATGTCTTTGGACCTTTTGTTTCCCACGTCTTGTTTTTTTAAAAAATGAATTCATTCTCAAAATGACCCAGCCCTCCTCAGAAGGAAGACTGGGCAATCTACTTCCCTAGTGATACCACTTAGGAAACCCAATGAGGGGTTGCTATGAGTTAGATCTGACTCCATGGCAGTGAGTTTGGTTTGGTTGCTAAAGTTTATATAGTTTCATATTCAATTTATTGGGCATTGTTGTTGTTGTTGTTATGTGCCGTCGAGTCGGCCCCGACTCATAGCGACCCCTCCTTGGGTTTCCGAGGCAGTATCACTACAGAAGTAGGATTGCCCAACCTTCCTTCCGAGGAGTGGCTGGTGGGTTTGAACCGCCAGCCTTCTGGTTAGCAGTCAAGTGCTTTAGCCACTATGCTACCTAGATTCCTATTAATCTCAGAGTGACTACCTCTTTTATAACATTCCCTGTTTATCTCCCTAATTTTTAAAGTCCACAAATAACTTTATCTTAAATGTGTTGAGGAATATGGTTTAAAACAGCAAAAATAAATGCATCTAGGTCCAAAATTACAACGTATAGTAGGCTTCAATATTTAGTTCACTTCATAAATTACAAATTACTTTTAAAACTAAAAAAGTCAGATATTTTTCTTCTTTTTTTACTAAACCTGAAAATAAAACTGGGAAGTAAAAAAATGGCCAAATGCCAGATGAAAATTTAAAAATATAAAAGGCTAAAATTGCATTATGCCTCCCTTTCCACTTAAAATCTGTTCATCAGAAAATTCTCTAATAGTAAGCCCTGGATTTTTTCCCTTACAAAGGCTGTATGTTTTGCATGCTTTAATTTCAGAATTATTTCAATAAAATAGATTTGGGGAGGCAGAATTTTATTTATTTGTTTGAAACCTTTTAGCCTCATTATATTCATCTCAACTTTTATTTGCAATGCATTCCTTGGATCCACCAAAATAGTCAATAGTTCTCATTATAATCAAACAGAAAGCAAAAAGAACACTTCTGACAATAATCAGTTCAATAGTCAAATAGTTAAAACTCTTCCCTAGCCAGAGAGGAGTTGCTACTCTAAAAACTAATCCCTAGCCGCAAGACTTGCTACATATCTTTTCCAATCTATACTAAATAATTTCTCCAATATGTATTCTCCAAACCATTATTTTTTAATCTGCATTACTGCTCTATTTACTTTAAGCAGCCCTAACTCTAGAGCTTTGGGGATCAAAAACAATGAACCCAGCATTTCCCACTCCCATGAAAGGTATAGATAGATGTGCTAAGAACTGTTTCCTATCACCTTTCCCAAATTAACATCAACAAACTATATGTTCAAAAAAACTTTTGAGTATATATAATCTTATAGTTTCACTAAAAGCTAGTATGAAATTTAAGATGGGCAGATATTTTTTCCTGATGTCAACTGGGAAACAAAGGACTATTGTCAGCAAAAAAAACTCTCTCCTTTCCCAATGATAAAGCATTCACATTGTACTATACAAAGAAAGAATGTGCACTTTTGCTATTAAATTCCCTTCAACCCTCCCTACTTCAAATATCTCAAATCATGGAAACATCAACAAAAATCTACCTAAAGCCTCATAGTGCAAAATAAAGTAGCTTAGATGAGGAAACGAATGAAAGAGCCTAAGAGTCTGCAGTCCTTTCCTTTATCGATGGGACACTTCCAGATTTAGGAGAAGGGTGGAGGTGGAGAGGAGCTCTAGTGGTATAGTGGTTAAGCATTAGGCTGCTACCGAAAGGTTTGCATCTCAAACCTACCAGACATACCCTGGAAGAAAGATGTGGATTATAAAGATTAAAGCCTTAGAAACCTTGTGGGGCAGTTCTACTTTGTCTTACAGGGTCTCTCTATGAGTCAGAACTGACTCAACAATGGGTTGGGTTTGGTTTTTGGTTTGAAGGTGGAGGATGTCAGTAATGGATGACGGGGTGGGGGGGTAGAGAGGGTAGAACAGAAGGTCTTATCAATAACTTACTTATTTTCATAATAGTTTCAAGCATTCGGGATGGGAAAACATGGTAGCTCAGTAGAAACTGGGCAACATGGTAAGAGAAGGGCTGCATCTTAATCATATTTCATCTTCTGCTCTATCCTTCCAAGTTCCATCAGCCAAACTTTAACACCTCTTTCCTATACCCCCCCCCCACCAAATCTTTTCACCTTGACCTTTGTTGGCTGAAGTGGATGGGTTTTTGTTTTTGTTTCTTTTTTCCTGGAGATGGCATTGATTTGTTTAAAAGCAAGGATGGAAAGCACTATCTTGAGTAGTAACTGCTTCTTAATAACAGAACTAAAGATTTATCTATTCTTTGCCCAGCCTATTAAGGTAAAAAAAAATCTATTAGCACACCACCGAAAGGAGGCTGAGGTGGGAGGCAACATACCCAGTGTCAGGTCTTTGTTTCCTTGCTCTTCTAGTATTGGCTTTGTAAAGTAACCCAATCCCCATAAATAAACGTTACGGGTCTATCAAAACTATTTCTATAAAATAAGATTTTGTTTGAATACTTTTATATAGCAGTCGTTGATGTTGCTGTTTTCCTCTGCTGCTGCATTTGCCTAAAGTTAAAAGGAAACTAAAATTTTCATTTTCTACTGGGCCAAAAAATTGGACCTCTTTTATGGGGTAGATATTTTAAAACTTTAAGTCTGCTGCTGTGCCCAAATTAATAGACTGTGGCTTTAGTCCTCAAAAAAGTCTTTTTTCTCTCACAGAGAAATTTAAAATTTAAAAAGTCCCTGGAAAGATTTTTTCATTTCTTGAAATGACATACTTGCTAAATATTTAAACAGCACCTTTATTTCCGAGGGCCTCTATTAATTATCCAACAGTACCCCCATGAAAGATAACATAAAAGAGGATACTGGAGAAAACATTTGGGAGCAAGCAAAACACTTTCCAAACTGATGAGATGGAGAATACAACTTTTATTCAATAGAAATAAAAGAGCAGCTTGAATACTAAAATGACATCTGAAAAAGGGAAAAATTTAAACGTGTGTGTTCCGCTGGCCCAAACTACCCCGGCGGTGCCGGAGACCACGGTGCATTGTCCTCTTCCCCCTCCTCCCAGCCGCGTCCTCCCACACACGCTCCCGGGCGGGAGGGGTGCGCCACACACCCCCGCGTTTCACGAATGAAGCGAACCGGGCTCGAAAACCGTCCACCTTTCATCACGAATGTTTTGGGCCCGTGGGTGGAGGAGAGGGAGACGCGGTGTACACTCGCACAGGTTGCCCAGAGTAGGTTTAGAAGGGAGTGGGTTAATAATCTCCGAGGGCATCTCCCCACCTCACCTCTTAACCCCAAACTCGTCCTCACCGCACCTCCTTACCCTGCTCAGAAGAAGCCTCTCTATCTATCCAGCCACAGCTCGGAGCTGGTGGCTTTTGTTTTGGCCGCGACGAGAATAACGATCCCTGAGGAGGAGGTGCCGGGGCTGCTGGTGGCTCCTCTGCACAGGGTTAGGCATAGGAGCAGGCGGTGGCACCTCCTCATTCTGCACACTTACTGCTCCCTTTTCCCGCTAACCTAGCCCAGAGGATCCCGCGGCTCGGTGCTCACCTCAGACCTTGGAGGCCGGATTCCACTAAAGCTGCAGCGCCAGCCAGGGGCGGCCAACCGTCCCTCAGGTAAACGGAGCAGTCGCGGACCGCCAGCGCGCGCCACCGAGCGACCGCGAGCTTTCGCGAGCGCCGGGGCGCGCGGCCCAGTGACCGAGCGCGCGCGCGCACGCGCGACGCAGGCGCTCTGCGCACGCTCGGCCGAGCGCACCCATTTTGAGCCTCCCTGCGCAGAGCTAACCCAGCTGTCTTTGGTTTTTTCGGCTTCGCGCCCTTGTTGACGCCTTAAACTGCCGAGCACCGGCGTACTTGTTTTGAGGTCTAGAAGTGTTTTTCTTAAATGCATTTAGACCTCTTTGCAAAGTATTTCTTCTCCCGCTGAAACAGCGGCGACTCTCGATCCTCCAAACCTGTGACGCTATTATAGCAAGGCTACCAAAACCCGTTCTGAGAACAACTATGCCGACCGCGGAAACCCGGAGATTTTTGGTGGTCCAGAGGCGGGTCACCGGGTGCTAGGGGAGGAACTGGGTACAGGCAAAGATAGGTTACTTGCCCTTTGCAGAACTCGGCGCTAGAACAACGTAGCAGACAAGGTAATTGCTCTAGAACCGTTTGTATCATCAAAAAAAAAAAAAATGCCATCGAGTCGATTCCGACTCATAGCGACCCCCTTTGGGTTTCCGAGGCGGTAAATCTTCAGGGAAGTAGATTGCCCAGTCTTCTTTCCGGAAAGTGGCTGGTGGTAAACAAGTGGAGTTTGAGGTTATTGTTGGTAGCAGCATTCCCTTCTTTTGCTCCTAGGGGGAAGTGTTTCTCGTCTTTTTTCTACATAAACGATTTTAGAGCTGAAAAAGTCCTTATAGATTATCTAAACTCAACTTATCATTTTTCAGGCAAGGAAAAGAACACCCAGAAACGACACACCCAAATCCACGAAGCGTTTTAATGACAGTCTGGGCAGAGTGGGTTCTTTCAAAACCAAGGCTGATTTTCTTTTTTGCTACCCCATTTTACCCCCTTTCACTTCCTTTTCTTACCTCCCCCCCTTTTTTTTCCTGTTGCTAGCACAGAGGACTTAAAGTAATATTGATCCTTAGACTGATTCTAGGAAGGTCGGTGTTTTGTGAACCAGTGCTTCCTCTACTGATGGTGAGTGAGGAAGCAGACAGTATGTGCAAATAAAATCTGTGTGTGCCTGCTTTATGCATTTCCGGATCCCGTGTACCTGAGAAACCTCAAGATGTGATGCTAGGTGCACTTTTATGTAATTTACACATCGTTCTAACAGTATTGGAAAAACTGTTAGGCAGAGAACACATTATGGCTCACATCGGAAGGCGGGAATGTAGAGATCATTAACGAATTTATCAAGATGATTAAATCTCCAAAATACAATGTTGAGTGAAAAAAAAAATACTACAAAATATGTAAATTCTGATACCTTAAAAAATAGCAATACTATATGTTATTTGGGAGCTCTGGTAGCATAGTGGCTAAGAC
Source organism: Orycteropus afer afer (assembly GCF_000298275.1). Lineage (NCBI taxonomy): Eukaryota > Metazoa > Chordata > Mammalia > Tubulidentata > Orycteropodidae > Orycteropus > Orycteropus afer. The sequence continues at coordinate 6,420,915 of NW_006921640.1, forward strand.
ACTTGCCTGCTGACCAGATGGCTGGTGGTTCAAACCCACCAGCCACTCCTCGGAGGGAAGGTTGGGCAAACCCAAGGAGGGGTCGCTATGAGTCAGGTTTGACTCGACGGCACATAACAACAACAACAACAACATATGTTATTTATGAAAGCAAAGCATTTATATATAATAAAAAGCATAAAAATAGACAAAGGATACACACCAATTTCAAAACAGTAATTGCCTCTAGGGAGGCAAGGGAGGGCAGTGCGATCTGGGAAGTGTAGCAAAGGGGCTTCGACTGTTTCTCTTAAACATAAACACATGAAACAAAATGTTAACATTTTCTCCATGGAGATTGTAAGAATGTTCCTTATAAAAATCTGCAAAATTTTCTTCATGTTTGAAATTTTTCACTTACAGGTAATGTTGAAGTAACACAGATATTGAACTAATATGCTTACAATGAACAGTGTAGATGGTGTGACTCAGACTCCCAAGGACACATAGTAGTTAGATGGAGGAGGTATAGGAAAAGAAGGACCTTAGTTTCAGGGATAAAAATATTCAAATACAACAGGAATAAAGTGACACGCTTTCTATTATCCCATCTCTCTTTAATTCCATGTTGTGAATGGGAAAAGAACATCTTTAATGAGCAGGAACTCCACAAGAAATAGCACTCTGGACATTGTTAAAACCGGTCTCTTTCTGGATGAACCCATTTTGAAATCATAAATGTTACCTGGTTATACATGGTGACTTAGAATTTCATCTACATACCACCCCCAAGGCTTTTGTTTATCCGTTTACATACAACCTGGTCAATGGAGAAACCAGTAGGCTAGAATTCAGACATCCTGTACTCTAATTTCAGTTTTGTTACTTACTCATCTGTTGTTAACTTTAGGTATGTGAGCTTCACTTCTCTTTTTGTTTATGAATTGGAGATATGAAAATTCTACCTATTTCAAAACCATAAACATAATACAAACGGTTTTTAAGTTGAAAGAGAATACATTCTCATATTTTAGCAAACACAAGGAGTAAGGAAATATTTTTCCTGTTATTAGCTGTTGCCTGTAAGAACTACTTTACATTTATTTACCAAAGAATCTCCTTCCTGGAATTTTGAACTTTTTGGTGTACTCCTGCACTTGTTTATGGTTCTATCCTGGGCCTTACATCAGTTATTTGTGTAGTGTATTTTCCAGCCTTCCTCATGAGATTTCTTTTTTATTCCTTTATTCTCACTCCACCCCTTATTATATGGTGAATGCTCAATACATTTAATTAATTTAATTAGACTGGATTTTAAGATTTCCCGAGTTTAGATTTATTCTTATTAAGCATGCCATCTGCTGGTTCCCTGGTGTATCGGTCAGTCAACCTGAATTCCAAAATACAGTAAATTGAAATTTACGTTGAGAAGTACTTGTGTTTGGCAATTTTCCTACATCCCTCCACTTCCTCTTGAAGGTGCTGTTCTTTCAGCGTACTTAGTCGCTAATTCTTTTTCCTCGAGTCTTCTTTTACCTGTTGTTGTTGTTAAGTGCCCTCGAGTCGTTTCTGACTCATAGCGACCCCATGCACAGCAGAACGAAACACTGCCCGATCCCGCGCCAGCCCCACGATCCCTGCTATACTTGAGCCCATCATTGCAGCCACCGTGTCAATCCATCTCGTTAAAGGTCTCCCCCTCTTTCGTTGACCGTCCACCCTACCAAGCTTGACATCCTTCTCTAGGGAATGGTCCCTTTGACCTGTTGGCCACTCTTAAAACCTGGAAAAGTGGAGTTTGTATGTCTGAGCTCCAGCGCGACCAGAGCGATATAAATAGGCATACTCAGTAGGGGGGCTGATTTGGAATGCAAGTATTATCTTGATGAGGGCTTTCCGTGTTTCAGGATCGAATGCATCTTCATCCTAACATAGTGTCGGGATATTGCAGCCTCTCCCACCGTTTTGGCTTTCACACTTTTCAGTTTTCTATCTGCCAAATTTTGGAGCCAGCCCTCCTGAATCTCCTGGCCAATCAAGAGACCACACATTGTTGCCTAAGAGACCCCGGAAGCCAGCGACAGGATTTGTAGACCGTGATTGGACTGCTGGAAACTAGAAAGGGTGGGGAGGGTGAAAGGAGTCAGAGCAAAAACTGGCCTAGTGCAGCTATGGCAACACCAGCGCTTGAGGCTTGAAGAAGATCATCTTAAACAGGTGAGAGCAGTGGGCAGTGCATGAAAAGATGGAGGCTCTTTTTAATACTCCCCTTTCAGATTCTCCTGGACCTCTTACAGCCCTTGCCAATGCTTCTGGGGATTACATTTTGCTCTCCCATTTCAGCTACAGTTAAGAGTACCAGATGCTTCACACTTACGAAATTAAGTCAATAAATAATTTTCGAGCCTATCAAGCATTAGCTCTTTGCATTGTATTATAGTTATCGCTGTTTTTAGCTAGTTGAATTTAAAATGAATTCCTCTTAAGTCTAACCATACCCTACCAATTTCCGGATCATATCTGAGATTTCCTTTTCTAATGCTACTTTTGTATCCTCTGTAAAATTCAAGTAAAATTTGATAATCCTGATTATAATCCTGTGCTCTGTCCTAAATGTTGCATTCCACCTAACAGTCCCACTAATTTTAACCCTTAAATCACCTCCCCATTGTAGTCATTTATTCAATTTATTTAACTAATATTTATTTGATCTGTTATGTAGTGAGGGAGCTCTGGTAGCATTGTGCCTAAAGGCGTTTGACTGCTAACCAGAAGGCTGACGGTTCAAACCCACCAGCCACTCCTCAGAAGGAAGATGGGGCAATCTACATCTGTAGTGATACTGCCTTAAAAACCCAAGGAGGGGTCTCTATGAGTTGGGTCCCACTCCACAGCATATAACAACAACATTATGTAGTGAAGAAGCCCTGGTGATGCAGTGGTGAAAGTGCTCAGGCACTAACAGAAAGATCAGTAGTTCAAAATCACTAGCACCTGTGAGGGAGAAAGATGGGGCAGTCTGCTTCCATAAAGATTTATAGCTTTGGAAACGCTATGGGCCAGTTCTACTCTGCCTTACAGGATCATTGTGAATTAGAATCGACAGCACCAAAAAAACCAAACCAAATTCAATGCTGTCCAGTCGGATCCGACTCATAAAGACCTCTCCTTGTGTTTGCCAGGCGGTATCACTATGGAAGTAGATTGCCCAACCTTCCTTCCAAGGAGTGGCTGGGGGTTTTGAACTGCTAGCCTTCTGGTTAGTAGTCAAATGCCTTAGGCACTACACCACCAGAGCTCCCTGACTTGACAGCAGTGGATGTTATATAGAACTGTGATTAGGATTCAGGTGAGCAGCTTCAGAAAACTACAGAAGCAATAAAGCCATTTTCACAGAGTGGTCAGGAGTTCAATGTGTAAAATCATAGTGAACCTAGACTTCCAGGCTAAGGGGCTTGGAGGCTTGGATATTCTGTAGCTATGGGAGAGCATATGAAGGTTTTGGAGCTGAAAAGTTACGTGATCAACTTTTTTTTTTCTGTTATTACTACCTCTCTAATGGTAGACTGTGAGGTTGATTAAAGTAGAGATTCTTTTCTTTGTACCCCTAATTAGTAGCTGCTTAGTAAATGTTGAATAATGGTGACAATGTAAAGAATATCTCCGAAGATCAACTGGAAGTATGTGACCACTGGAACTTTACCACAGGGCCCACTCTTATTGTTCAATGTGGAACTAGAACCACATATATATAGGCCCTTTCTACATTTTTATGTGTGTGTGTGATTTGGGTGAAAATGTACAGAGCAAATTCACTTTCCATACAGCAGTTCACACACACTTTGTCTCCTGACATTGACTACAATTTACCACAATTCAACAGCTCCCCTCCCTCTTCCTCCCAATAATTACCTCTTCCCTGTGTCCATCTCTCCATGCACTCTGCCCCCTGAGTTATCTCCCTGTGTATAAACAGCCCTTCTTTCTCCCATGATTGCACTGTCCAAGGAGTGTATCTACCTCAGGTAAATGTTCAACTCATATGCCTGTCTTTTATTTGGCTGGAAGCCACAGGTGTGGGTTCAATTCCAGACCTGAAGGACAGCTAGGGGCCATAGTCTCAGTGGTTCCACCAGGCTCCATCAGACCAGCAAATCTGGTCCCCCTTTTTTGTTGTTGTTGTTTTTCCAAATGATTCTGAGTTTTGTTCCACATTGTTCTCCCTCTCTATCCAGGATCTACATAGATCCCCCTCCGAGTGGTTGATAATGGTAGCCAGTAGGCCCTTTCTACATTTTTAGCCAAAGAAAAATTAAAGATGAACATTTAAGGACAGCCATTAAGGGGAAAACCAAAGACCAAACTCACTGCCGTCGAGTCGGATCCAACTCATAGCGACCCCTCCTTGGGTTTCCAAGGTGGTATCACTATGGAAGTAGACCGTCAAATCTTCCTTCCAAGGAGTGGCTGGTGGGTTTGAACCTCCAGCCTTCTGGTTAACAGTCAAATGCCTTAGGCACTATGCCAAAGCAACAGGAAGCCTTAAGTGTGGAAGGAAGGGAAGACCACTTGCTTTGTCTTGCTAATGGGTGGGAGAAACTATTTTTGGTGTGTGTTATATAAAAGTTTTTGTCTTTTTCATAGTAGCTAATGGTCTCTACTATAAACATGTGCATGCATGCTTATATGTACACTGCCCATCATCTGGAATGAAGCAAGGAGGAAAGAAGCGTAAAACATAGCAAAATACAGAGCCAGACACACCTGTTTGCATGCTTTAACAGGGTTATATTACCAGAAGGGCTGCTTCTCCTGGGCAGGCCTGCCTCATGAAAACAAACCTTTCCTCAAGTTGACTTGAAGAAAGTCTAATCCAAGGATTTTCTAGCTCCAAGGAACCAGGAAAAAGAAAACAACCAGCTCAAAGTCTTGGGAAGTCATCTAGAAAACCTACTTTGCCCTAATTTAGAAATCGTGCAAATAATCAGTCAGAAAGGATCTTGTTTCCTATACAAACTAGGAATAGAGTTTCTCAGCTTAGAGCAGGAGTTTTTAACCTTGTATTAGCAAAATTTTATATTCATGTGCATTTTTCTAGGAAGAGGATTCATAGCTTTCATTGCAGAGCTTTATGACCCTCAAAAAAGATTAAAAACAATTGGTTTAAAGGAAAAAAGGTAAAAACATAAACAATAAGAAAAAGAAATATATAATTTTTAACTGGACAGCTCTAGACTTTGACCATGCTTTCTATCTATAAATTGCCTGCTCAAATGTACTTTTATAGCTGCCAATTAATAATAGTGTAATGATCTCATTTTGTGTGCGTTTTGTAACTTAGCTAAACATGGGATGACTCAGATAATTAGCTGTTATCTGAGCCCCTCTTTATTCCATTGTTGTTGTTGTTATGTGCCATCAAGTGGGACTCAACTCATAGCGACCCCTCCTTGGGTTTCCAAGGCAGTATCGCTATGGAAGTAGATTGCCCCATCTTCCTTCCAAGGAGTGACTGGTGCATTTGAACTGCCAGCCTCCTGGTTAGCAGTCAAGTGCCTTAGACACTAAGCTACCAGAGCTCCTCTTTATTCCCTTAGTATGGTGCAAATGATTAAATGCTCAGCTGCCATCTGAAAGATTAGAGGTTCAAGTCTACCCAGAAGTACCTCAGAAGAAAGGCCTGGTAATCTACTGCCATTGAAAACTCTATGGAGCACAGTTCAACTCTGTACACATGAGATCACCATGAGTAGGAATCAGCTCAACAACAACTGGTTTTATGGTAGCAGCAGACAACTGCAGGAAGGCATTGTTGTGTAAGAGATTCAAAGATTCAGATGTAGCATCTGAGGAAATCTTGTATCAGTCCCCAAAATACAGTATTTGCTAATGTAATTTTTGAACCCCATAGATCAAGGAGGCAGAATGGGCCTCTCAGTCACCATCATTACCTTCTTATGGGAAGCCTACCTTCAGAAAGGAAGAAAGGCAGAGGCAAGCAGATTGAGGATATATATTGAAGCTACTATAAGACAGCTTTAAAAAGTTCTCCATCTTAAAGTATTTTGTTATAGCACTCTAAAGGACAGGTTTTGAGGCACTCTATAAATGATAGGAAGTTGTAAGAAAGACTGCAGCAAAGTTTACTGTTTTTTTGGGGCCACCTATCTATTAGGCACTCTGCCAGACCCTTTTTCTTTAATCTTCACAACAACAGTTTAGGACATATGTGTACATCCTTACTTTAAAGATGAGACTTAGATCAGTTAAATAACTTGCAAAAAGTTACCTAGTAGTAAGTGTTAGAACCAGGATTAAATTTTTGGTTGCAAACACTAGAAATACATTCTAGCTAACTTAAGCAAAAGAAGAAATTTATTGCAAAAATAAATTTATTGCAAAAATAAATAAATTATTGCAAAAAAAATTGTTAGGTGGCTAACAAAATAGAGAGGAAAAGACTTAACAGTTTCTGAGGAGCAAAGTTATTACTATTAGCAACTGTCTGTTCAGGGCACCAATGCTACTTTGAATGACCAACTCATCTATAAAATAAAGATAAGCCATTTTCAGTCAAGACATCAGAAGATGTATTGCATTGGGCAAATCTGCTGCAAAAGACCTTTTTAAAGTGCTGAAGAACAAAGATACCTCCTTGAAGACTAAGGTGTGCCTGACACAAGCCATGGCATTTTCAGTTGCCTCATATGATCGTATAGAGCTCTGGTAGCATAGTGCCTAAGGCACTTGACTGCTAACCAGAAGGCTGGCGGTTCAAACCCACCAGCTACTCCTCGGAAGGAAGATGGGGCTCTCTGCTTCCGTAGTGATACTGCCTCAGCAACCCAAGGAGGGGCCGCTATGAGTCGGGTCTGACTCGATGGCATATAACCACAGCATGTGATCGTGAGAGCTGGACAGTGAATAAGGAAGGCTGAAGAAAAGTCTATGCTTTTGAGTTGTGGTGTTGGCAAAGAATATTGATAGTGCCATGGACTACTAAAAAGAACTTACAAATCTGTCCTGGAAGAAGTGCAGTTGGAATGCTCCTTGGAAGCGAGAATGGTCAGACTTTGTGTGATCTACTTTGGTCATGTTGTAAGAAGGGACCATTCCCTGGAGAAGGATATCATGCTTGGTAAAGTGGAGGGTCAGTGAAAAAGGGGAAGACCCTCAACAAGATGGATTGACACAGTGGCTGCAACAGTGGGCTCAGTTATAGCAGGGATTGTGGGGCTGGTGTAGAACCAGGCAATGTTTCATTCTGCTGTACATAGGGTTGCTATGCATCAGAAACCACTCAATGACACCTAACAACAACCTAGCTTGGTCTCATGACCTTCTCTTGGCTAGGCAAGAGGCAGGCCACCTTGAGTAATCAACCCAGCAGACTAAACAATAGAAAAGTAATTCCTCATGGAAATCAAAGTACTTTAATCAAAAGAAGGCAGATTGTATACTGGGCAACTAAAAATATCCAACCTCCTCCCACTCCAATAATCCCAAATCTGTTCATCTCCAAAAGCTTGACTTTGTTCATTACACCATTATACTTCTTATTTTGGCATCAGACTAGAACCCTGTTACTTAGTTAAATGTCAGAAAGTTAAGACAGGAATGTTCTTACTTGCCAGTATAGTATGTATGTCGTTAGCTAGAAATAATTCTGTATTTCCCTCCAGAGTCCAGTGAAAATGAAATGGAGTTAAACAGACCTAGGCCTGATTCCCAGTTTCACCCCTTGCTATCTATATAACCTTGGGCAGGGCATGTAACTTCAATGGGCCTCTGTTTCTTCATCTGTAAAATAGCTAAAGCCCACCATCTCACCAGATTGTTTTGAACTTTAATTGAGCATAAATATAATGTGTCTAAGATACAAACAAAGAGTCCTGGTGGTACAGTAGTTAACTGTAACTGAACGTTACAGCTACTAACTGAAAGTTTAGTGTTTCAAAACCACCAGCTGCTCCATAGGAGAAAGATGTGTCAGTCTGCTTCTGTAAAGATTACAGCCTTGGAAACCTTGTGGGGAAGTTCTACTCTGTCCTGTAAGGTTGCTCTCAGTTGGAATCAACTTGATGACACACAACAACAACATATAAATTGCTCCCAATAAGTCCTTTCATCAGAGAACCAAAAAAAGCAAATAACAACTGACCATTAATACACAAGATAACATAACCCAGAAACCACAGCTATGGACATATCCAAAGTGAAATGAGCTTACAAGATTGTAAACAGGAAACCGGAGACATCAATTGGCAGGTGAAGACAACTACAAACAAAAAGAGGGAAAAGACTGTG
>NW_006921640.1:6430258-6433387 GCF_000298275.1 Orycteropus afer afer
ATGTGAGTTAAACATTTACCTCAAGTAGACACACACCCTGGAGAGAACAATCATGGGAGAAGGAAGGGCTGCTTATGCACAGGGAGACAGCTTAGGGGGCAGGAGAGTATGGAGGGATGGACACTAGGAAGTGGTAACTACGGGGAGAAGTGGGAGGGGAGCTGTTGCATTGTGGTAAATTGTGGTCAATGACATGCGACAATGTATATGTGAACTGCTATATGGAAAGTGAATTTGCTTTGTAAATCTTCACCCAAATCAAAATAAAATAAAATAATAAAAACATTTAAAAAAAAATGCTCCCAATAAATGTTCTTTCCCTCCTCCCTCTGCCCACCCGCCCCCAACAGACTAAAAGAGTATATGGTATTAGTACTTTTAGTATTCTGACGATTATATTGATTTATTCTGATAGGTATAGTTTTCCTTATGGAAGAATATCCAGTTATTTCATGATGGCATTTGCACCACCAAAAAGCATAGATGGTCCCAAAATGCAGACAAAGATGAGTACCTGGACACCCCTAAATCATCAGCTTTTGAATGACCAGGTAAGTGACCAGAACAATTTTATCAGTTGGATCCCTGCTTTAAAGAAAAAAGCATAGCATTTTGGTTACCAAAATATGAACAGGAATTGTTTAGTATTATGTAATAGATTAAAAGGAGTCCCTGGATGGTGCTGGTGGTTCATGCTCAGCTGCTAACTGAAAGGTTGGAGGTTTGAGTCCACCCAGAGGTACCCCTGAAGAAAGGCCTGGTAATCTACTTTTGAAAACCCTTTGGAGCACAGTTATACTCTGATGTATGTGAGATTGCCATGAGTTGGAATCATCTAGATGGCAACTGGTTGGTTAATGGGTTAAAAAACAAAATGAAATATTTATTTAAAAACTTGTTGTTATGTGCCGTCAAGTCGGCCCCAACTCATAGCGACCCCTCCTTGGGTTGACGGGGCAGTATCACTACCAAAGTAGATTGCCCAACCTTCCTTCTGAGGAGTGGCTGGTGGGTTTGAACCACCAGCCTTCTGGTTAGCAGTCAAGTGCGTTAGGCACTATGCTACCAGAGCTCCTATTTTAAAACTTAGACAATATATGTTTCTTGTTAGAGTGAGGTCACATGGTAATGCTGTACATTTAACCAAAAAAGGAAGTGAATAAATCTCAGCTGAGAATCTTGCATTACTCAGGTTCACCTAAGAAGTTTATTTTCTACCTGCATTCTGGAGTAGCACTAGTATAATGTGTCAAACAAAAAATTTGAAAGGATGGGAAGCTGAATATCATGCTGGAGTATGAGACTGGCCAACCTCTGGGGCATCTCTCTTTCTACTTTAGTTAGGGACAGAATGCATCAGCAGGTCTGTGAACTCCTATTAGCAATACCTGTGTACAGGTATCCCCTGCATTTTGACAGTTCACTTTATGCCACTTCACTTTTATGAAAGACCTATATTAATATCTGTTTTCACTAAGTGAAAGAAATCCGAAGATCCTTTTAGGGGAAAAGGGAAATTAGTGTTCAGCCTTCGTCTTGCAGTGAGCTGTTAAAGAGGCAGCAGGCAACCTGAGTAGTTGAGAGCAGTGGCGGTGAAAGTGGGGGTGTAACCAAGCTCCTTCCCCAGGAACGACACTCAGCATCTCAGCATAAGGCACCATAGCTTTGAAATGTGTCTGTGGACGCTGCATGTTAGTGTTCTTTTAGGTTTTAAGTGTTATTTGGTATGATTTTATAGGTTATGTTTCGAATCTGAGAATAGACAAAAAATTTTCCCATATAAATTAATGGTAATTTCTTCTTTGCTTTACACCATTTTGGCTTATGAAAGATTTTGTAGGAATGCTCTACATTCAGATAGTGGGGGAAACCTTTTTCAGGACCACATCAGGTATTAAATACAATCACCATACATAAAACTGACCTTTGGTTTGTGGGGCTCCTACAAACCAATTCTCCCCCCACATCCAATTTGTTTTCAAATTCTATGAGTCTTCCTTCAGGAGCTCTTCATCTAGGTCCATTTATCCCGTCCACCTCCAGCTGCACCTATTTTAGTTCATACCCTCATCACCCTTTGCCTGGAGCACTGTAACAAAAACACAGCGCAACACAACGCACTGCAACTATATTTTAAGAGCTCTCACTGCTTTGATAGGGATGGGAAAATTAGAAATTGGCTACCTAAAATGGGGGGAAATAAAGGCATGGAGTGGCTGGCTTACACGCTTTCATGGGTGTGGTTGTTCTCAAACTGATGATGAAACAGATGTTAATTTTTGAAGTATAAAAGGGATAATCACTAGAAAGGCCAAGGGGTGGCCTGTGGTGTAGTAAATTACATGGTGTGGCTTTTCTAGCCATAGTGTTTGTCCCACTTTGCCATAAGCAGTTGAGTAGCTGATTGTTGAAGTTATCCACCTGATGTATTTCTGTGGAAGCAGCACAAAGCAGTCTTCTGGGAAGTTCACTCTCTCTTGGGTGTATAGAATTGTGATGTTGGGATTGGTTGTTTTGGGCCACCCTGCCGGCTCAAAAAGGAGCTCTTCTAGAGGCAGAAGGAGTCTCTCTGACTGCCAGCTGAGAGAGACATGCTACTGAAAGAGACACACTGCTCAGAGAGAGAGATGTTAGAAAAATGTGCTGCTGAGAGAGACATGCTACTAAGAGACTGAGAGAGATGGCTGGCTGCTGAGAGAAATGGCCGGCTGCTGAGATGGCTGGCTACTGAGAGAGATGTCCAGCTGCTGAGGGAAATGGCCAGCTGAGAGACTGAGCAAGTTCCTGAACTTGAATTGTAGCCTGTTGCTTCCCTAATAAACCCCATAATCTGTGAGTTCTGTGTGGCCACTACAGTGAATTATCAAACCTAGCAGAGAGGTGGTGGGTGCTGCAGGCAGAACAGTTGGTGACAAGGTTAGTAAGAGGGCCGGAGGGTAGTGGCATGTTTGACCTCATAAGAACAGGCCTTGGGTTAGATAGATAGTGATAAATATTGATTTGGGTGAAGAGAAAGGCAACATACCAAATGTGAATGACCAATATGACAGCATTGAGGATGAGAAAGACATAGAGAGGTACATGGGAAGTACAGACAACAAATATGAACCCTTTTGCATATACAGTACT
>NW_006921640.1:6434307-6442154 GCF_000298275.1 Orycteropus afer afer
CTGCTGTATCAAGAGTGAATTTGCTCTGTAAATCTTCACCCAAATCACAATTTAAAAAAAAAAAAAAAAGAACAGGCCTTGGCCTGCTGATGGTGATTCTGTCTTCCTCCTATATAGTTAGAGGAGGTTGGAAGACGTCACCTCCCTGCCCCTTCAGCAACACCCTAGGGAAACTCCCTTTTTGCTCTTAAGGCCTCCAGCTGATTGCTTAAGGCCCACCCACATTACAGAAGGTAATCTGTTTTACTTAAGGCCAACTGATTTAATTACATGTAGGAGCTGTGGTAGCATAGTGCCTAAGGCACTTGACTGCTAACCAGAAGGCTGGTGGTTCAAACCCACCAGCCACTCCTCAGAAGGTAGGTTGGGCAAGCTATTTCCCAAGGAGGGGTTGCTATGAGTCGGAGCTGGCTCTGTGGCACATAACAACAAGCAACAACAACAACCTCATAACCACAACTGACTAGTATTTAGCCAAACAGGCATCAGAACCTAGCCAAACTGACACACCTCTCTAAACCTAACTGATAAGTTAACCCTTTTGGCAAAGTTGAATCACCAATCCTGACTCCTTCTGATCAGTATTTTTCTAATTCTACTCCTCTGATGTGAAACATGGGCAATTGTGGCAGAGAAGCTTGGGAACACGGTTAGGGATTGGAGTCGTGAAAAATAAAAGAAAAAGAGCCTAAAAAGGAGAATGATAAAGAAAGTGAAGAAAGACGGCAGAGAAATAGAAAAAGGAAAGATGAACCAGAAGAATCAAAAGGAAAGGCAAAGAAAGAGAAATAATCTAGCCTTTCTCTAGCTATCAAGACCAAATAAGTCAATCAAAAGTTGGCTTTATTCAGCTCAACAATTATTTATTGAGCACCTGTTTGCAATGCTCTAAAGTTCTCCAACAGTTTATATAACAGTGTATCTGGTTTTTCCCACCCTAAACTTCAGTGTTTAGTTTTTAAATCTGTTTTCCCACAGAATTATGAAAGTTTTACCCATGTGTGAAAAAGTGACTTGAATTGAAATTCATATTTGCAGAATGCCTCTATTTTCAGAATTTTTCTTTGAAGACTTAGATATTTTGATCAATTCAGCAAGTGTGGCAAAAAAGTGTTTTAATAGTCAAAAATTACCTAATTGCCTGTCACAGTTTGGATTACTAGCAAAGCAGACTGAGAAAGAGACTAGTGTGTTGTTGTTGTTAGATGCCATTGTTAAGTGTGTACAACAGAACGAAACGCTGTCTGGTCCTGCACCATCCTCACAATTGTTGCTGTGCTTGAGCCCATTGTCGCAGCCACTGTGTTTATCCATCACATCAAGGGTCTTCCTCTCTTTCACTGACCCTCTATTTTACCAAGCAAGGAGCTCTGGTGGCATAGTGCCTAAGGCATTTGACTGCTAACTAGAAGTCTGGTGGTTCGAACCCACCAGCCATTCCTCAGGAGGATTGGGCAATCTACTTCCATTGTGATACAGCCTTGGAAACCCAAGGAGGGGTTGCTATGAGTCAGATCTGACTCCACGGCAGTGAGTTTGGTTTGGTTTGGTTTTCTACTTTACTAAGCATGATATCCTTCTCCAGGGACTGGTCTCTCCTAATAACATGGTCAAAGTATAAGAGACATTCTCTCTACCCTCACTTCTAAGGAGCGTTCCAGCTGTATTTCTTCCTGTATTTGTTTATTCTGGCAGAAAGTTCAATATTCTTTACCAATACCACAATTCAAATGCATCAATTCTTTTTCAGTCTTCCTTATTCATTGTCCAGTTTTCACGTTCATTTGAGGGTATTGAAAATGCTATGGCTTGGGTCGGGAGCTCTGGTAGCATAGTGGCTAAGGCACTTGACTGCTGACCAGAAGGCTGGCGGTTCAAACCCACCAGCCACTCCTCAGAAGGAAGGTTGGGCAATCCTACTTCCGTAGTGATACTGCCTCAGAAACCCAAGGAGGGGTCGCTATGAGTCGGGTCTGATTCGACGGCACATAACAACAACATGGCTTGGGTCAGATGCACCGTGGTCCTCCAAGTGACATCTTTGCTTTTGAACACTTTAAAGAGGTCTTTTACTGCAGATTTGTCCAGTGCAGTACATTGTTTGATTTCTTGACTGCTACTTCCATGGATGTTGATTGTGGATCCAAGTAAAACAAAATCCTTGACAACTTCAATCTTTTCTCCATTTATCATGATGTTGCTTGTTGGTCCAGTTGTGAGAACTTTTGTTTTCTTTATGTTGAGGTGTGATCCATACTTAAGTCTGTAGTCTGTGCTCTTTATCAGTAAGTGCTTCAAGTCCTCTTTACTTTCAGCAAGCAAAGTTGTGTTATCTGCATATTTCAGGTTATTAATGAGTCTTATTTCAGTCCTTATGCCATGTTCTACTTCATATAGTCCAACTTCTCGGATTATTTGCTTAGCATACAGATGGAATCCCCTATGCAGTATCCCATTGTTCTGTTTGACAAACTGCCTCTTGGTCTATGTATAGGTTCCTCGTGAGCACAATTAAATTTTCTGGAATTCCTGTTCTTCACAATTTCATCCTTAATTTGTTACGATCCATGCAGCCAAATGCCTTTCATAGTCAGTAAAACACAGGTAAACATCTTTCTGGTATTCTCTGCTTTCAGCCAAGACCCATCTGACATCAGCAATGAAATTTCGCTCGTTCTACACCCTCTTCTGAATCTGGCTCGAATTTCTGGCAGTGCCCTGGTTGATGTACTGCTGCAACCATTTTTGAATTATCTTCAGCAAAATTTTACTTACACAGGATATTAATTATATTGTTTGATAGTTTCCACATTCTCTTGGATCACCTGTATTTAGAATGGACACAAATACGGATCTCTTCCAGTCAGTTACCCTGGTCCTGTCTTCCATATTTTTTGGCATAAATGAGCAAGCGCCTCCAGCACTGTATTCGTTTGTTGAAACATCTCAATGGGTATTCCATCAATTCCTGGAGCCTTGATTGTGCCATTCCCTTCAGTGCCGCTTGGACTTCTTCCTTAAATAGCATTTGTTCTTGATCATATGCTACTTCCTGAAATGGTTGAACATTGACCAATTCTTTTTGGTACAGTGACTCTGTGTATTCCTTCCATCTTCTCTTGATGCTTCCTGCCTCATTCAATATTTATACTTAGAATCCTTCAATATTGCAACTCAAAGCTTGATTTTTTTTCTTCAGTTCTTTCAGCTTGAGAAATGTCAAGCACTGTCTTCCTTTTTGGTTTTCTAATTCCAGGTGTTTGGACATTTCGTTATAATGCTTTACTTTGTCTTCTTGATTCACCCTTTGAAATCTTCTGTTCAGCTCTTTTATTTCAACATTTCTTCCTTTTGCTTTAGCTACTCTCCATTCAAGAGCAAGTTTCAGAGTCTCTTCTGACATCCATTTTGGCCTTTTAATCCCTTCCTGCCTTTTTTAATGACTATTTGCTTTCTTCATGTATGATATGCTTAATGTCATTCCACACCTCACCTGGTCTTCAGTCATTGGTCTTCAATGTGTCAAATCTATTCTACAGATGGTATCTAAATTTAAGGATATAATCAAGGTTGTTGTATTTTGACTTTTGTAGAGATTAGCATGCAGGACACTTATTTGGAAGGTCTCTCGGGATCAGCACTGGGGAAAGGAAGGAAGATACAGGTTTTGGGCAGGCAAAGAAGCTAAGCTGTAAGTCAGTCTCAACAAAGGCCTCTATGACCCCATAGTGTACTCTGAAGCTGGCATGATCTTACAGGCCTGTCTTACACTGCCGTGAGGGGGCCAGGCCTTTATACTTGTACATTGACCATTCAGTGGATGCAAGCTTCCCCATAAAGGTCTCTCTATCAAGCTGAGGATGTCAGCCAGAAGCACTCCTAACACATGGGGGAATACATCCTTCAATTCAAAAGGGAAATTGAGGCCGTACATGAGACAACCATTGTATTATCTTATCTTGATTCTTCAATGTTGTTGTTGTTAGGTGCAGTAGAGTCTTCCTATCTTTTTAAGGACCTTTAGCTTTCTTCATTGCAAAAAGAGCATGGAGGAGACGTCTTATGACCTCCACTAACTTCAGGAAGGGGAGAGAGAATCAGTATCAGCATCACCAGCCCAAGGCTGATTCCTATGAAGCAGAAGTCAGACATGCCTCCACCCTTCAACCTATTTACCACTTCTGACCTCAACCATGTCCCCCACAGTGCTCTCTACTTCTCTGCTAGATTCAATAATTTGTTCCAGTGGTCACACCGAACTCACAGTCAATACTCACAATTATGGAGTTCATAAGAGAAGTAACAGGTTACAATTCAAGTTCGGGAACACTCAGATAGGACAGCCTCCCCTCAGCCATACCCAAAGACACACCTCTGTTTGGCCTTCGGCCCCATGGCCTGGCCTCTGCTCTGCTCACACAAGTGTTACACAGCTCTTTGAGCTCTGCAGATAGCTGCTCAGAGAGCACCCCACTCCACCAGCAAGCCTCCTGCATAAAGGCACTCAGTTCTCTTGCTGCATGAACTGGGAAGCACACTGCTCTGTCTTGTGCAGGTCTTATGGTTCTGATGCCTCTGCTGCTGGAGTTTCTCTGCCGCCATCTCACATAGTCTCTTGACAACTCAGCAAAGTGTTTCAGCTCTTGTTCTCTCTCTGATCAAGAAAATTCAACACAGGGATCTCAGATCCAAAGGACATGCCCCACTCCTGGGTCTTCTTTCTTGATGATCTTGAGATCCCACTTTCCACCTCTGGGATGGCTCATTTTAAGCCTAGTGAGATGGCAAAACTGACCAATCCCCGTGTTAGGGTGGGGTGTCAGAGTGGGGTGTCCATTTTGACAGAGCTAAAAGTGCTTTCTAACACTTGCCAGAGCAGAGCAGAAGCTAGACCTAAGAGGTCAAGGGCCAGAGAGGCATGCCTGAAGGTGTAGCAGAGGGGTGACTGTCCTGATTGAAGAATTGTATCCCGAATGTGTTCCTGAACCTGAATTGTAGCCAGTTACTTCCCTAATAAATCCCATAATTGTGAGCATTTTCTATGAGTTCTGTGTGCCCATTTCAATGAATTATCAAACCCAGTACAGAAGTAGTGAGTGCCGTGGGAGGGACGGTTGGTGTTAGAGTTGGTAAAAAGGTTGGAGAGTGGTGATGTGTCTAGCCTTGTAGGAATAAGCCTTGGGCTGCTGCTGCTGATTCTGTATCCCTCCTGTGAAGTTTGAGGAGGTCAGAAGATGCTGCCCCCACATCTTTTTGGCACAAATGAATTCAGGCATTATAAATTTTGAGAGGAGGAATGTTTTAAAAGTATGTATTTCTTTGCCATCTACTGTTTTAGTTGAAAGATCAACATTTCTCTCAGGGTATGGTTCATACATGAAGTACAGTACATGTTAAAAGGATGCTCTGAGAAGAAGCACCTCATTACCATGGATAAATCATAATTTAGGTGCTCCTAAAAGTTGCCTTATTCCTATACTGTAATGATGTCACATAGTGAAATATGTAACTGCAGTGTCAACAGACTTAAAATAACAACTGTAGAATTTTGATTTAACAGCAGGCTCTGAGTAAACTGTGATATAAACAGACTGCAGCAGTCTGCAAGAGAAGATATTTTAATATTTCCATTTGAATAGATAGTTAGTTTTCCAGCTCTTTAAGATGAAGAACCTCATTGCAAATTTGGGGCATGAAAACTTTTCTAAACCAGAGAATATAAGACTCTAAATATGACTAAGGACCTGACAATTAAATGATTTGCCAAAATTTTATTTCTAGTCAAGGGTAGAGCCAAAACCAGAAGTGAGGTAGCCTGACTTTCATTCTATTTCTCTTCTACCCTTTTACCCCTGTCAGTTTCTACTTGG
The DNA here is from genome assembly GCF_000298275.1 of Orycteropus afer afer. Lineage (NCBI taxonomy): Eukaryota > Metazoa > Chordata > Mammalia > Tubulidentata > Orycteropodidae > Orycteropus > Orycteropus afer. The sequence continues at coordinate 6,440,178 of NW_006921640.1, forward strand.
TTCTAGATGTGTTCTGGGAAAGAACTGGATATGCTTTAACTCCAGTTAGACTTGATCTTTGATTGACCCTCTCAAGATTATGGTATTAGTGTGAATGGTACTCCTCATCCTCCCAGCCTCATTCCTCTCCTACTCCTACCTCCTTGCTGACCATCCTCTCCCCTTCAAGTCAGTGTCATTGGGCACCATGATAGGGCCTCCTAACCTCCTTTTGAAAGCTTGATTGTGGTCTTAGAACCTAAACTTTCCTTCTTTCCACTGTTAAGCCAAAGCTAGGGCAGCAGCCTATTCACAATGTAGGGCTGGAGGTCAGGCTAGGGAAGGCTCTGGTGAGGAACTAAGTATAGAATTGAGCTGAACAGATAGTTTGGAACCAGTGGTTTTTTGGTTTTGGTTCTGTTTTTAAATCTGTGAATATTTCCTCTTTGGGCCTCTGCTTATCTTTTGTAAAACAAGGGGATTGAATGAAAATATCTTTAGTATTCCTTTTAGTTCTAAAATTCTCTGACTTCTGAAGCTTCTTTCTGTTCCATCAACAGATGTTTATTGAGGACCTGCCATGAAACCTGTACTTGCTGGTTCTATATAAGAGAAAGTGATTATAATCTACATGGCAAGATAAAATTAACAAAAACAACCAGAGAGCATTAAAAACAACAACACTGAAAAGGTTATATGATACAGCATGGACTATGGATGAAGTAGGATTTGGAGGAATAAGATCACTGGGCTTCAGAAAAGCAGTGGTGCTGATGATTTGGCAATGGATGAGTGATAGGACTTGGATAGAGAGAGAAAGAGTTTGGGAAACTTTTGAACCCAGATGTTTTCATCCTCTGAATTCTGTAGGTTTTATTCTAGTTTCATTAATAAATTCTGAGTTTGTCTCTTGCTATTTATTTGAAGACCCTAGTAGCCCAGGTGGCAGTTAATTAGTGAAGAAATTAATTTTTTAATTCTTCTTCTCCTCAAATGTGCAAAAGGTGTCTAACTATGATGTTTGAGATTCCATGGCCAAGAAGAAAACTGATTATTTCACTGCCCCAGAGGTTTTTGTTGAACCAATTATTCCAGTCCCTATTTTGTATGTTCTTTGGAGTGAGAGTTTGAGAGTCTAAGAAAGGAAGGAAAGTGTAATTTATTAGAAGCATAAAACCAGCTTCCCATACTCCTCCACAGAAAGGGAAAAAATAGGCCTGAGCTACCTCTCCAAGTGAAACTTTCTTACAGTGCTAGAGGATTTAGGTAGTGCCAATAGGAAGGGAAAAAGACCAGTTCTAATTTTGAAAACTGACAGTGTGTGTGTGCAGAGCAATGGAGACATTCACATATGTTCATTATTCTCACTTGCTTCCTTTCTCCATTACCCCTCCTCTGCCAAACATATTCCTATTAATCTTCCCCTCCTCATTTCCTCAAATACACATATGCACTGCCGCTCAGAAAAACACCTACACACCAATGTATAAATACACTCACATTTTACTGATACATCTATAAGGATATTCATTCTCGCAACCCATTCAATTCAACTCAAGCATGAGTACCTATAATATGCTATGTACAGTACTCTACACTGGAGATATAAAGATAAATAAGACAGGACTTTTGTCCCAAATAGCATATAATAAGAAGCCTATACAGATAAACTCTTAGTTGTAAGCCCAAAGGTGCATATATACAAACAACTCACTGCCATCAAGTCAATTCTGACGCATAACAACCCTATAGGACAGAGTAGAACTGCCCCCAAAGGGTTTCCAAGACTGCAAATCTATAAGGAAGCAGACTGCCATTCTCTTTCTCCCACAGAGTTGCTAGTGGGTTCGAACTGCCAACCATTGGTTAGCAGTTGAGTATTTTAACCACTGTGCCATCAGGGTTCCTAAAGTACACGTATACAAATTTCTAATCCTACAGACATATACATTGTACATTCACTGATATGTGTATACACTAAAATATAAAAATAAAGCT
>NW_006921640.1:6442794-6444066 GCF_000298275.1 Orycteropus afer afer
ATACAGGGGGATAAAAACCTTACGTAGGTAAAAAACTTAAGTAAAGTGCCTTCTTAGGAATGAACTCTGTCTTTTTGTACTTCGTTAACACAATGAAAGCACTGAATATTTATTCACTGATACTTTAATTATATCTTTCTTGTAATGGATATTTTGAACCATAATATATAAAATCATCCTATTCATTTTTATTTATTGTAGGTATTTGAAGAAAGAAGAGCTCTGCTTGGAAAATGGGTAACACTTTAAAATATCCCAATTTTTATATTGTAATATCATATGGCCTAAAAAATTCAGCTTAGACTTAAGATAGTGATTGTTCATTTCCTGAGAAGTGTGTCTGGTGCCTTCTGTATGTATCAGGGTTTGGTCAGGAAAAATAGACATCATACAAGTTATTTTAATAGACATAATTTAATAAAAGGAATTAGCTAAGTAGGTATTCTCTAACTGCCATCGAGTTGATTCGACTCATAGTGACCCCTCCTTGGGTTTCCAAGGCAGTATCACTATGGAAGTAGATTGCCCAACCTTCCTTCCGAGGAGTGGCTGGGGGGTTTGAACCTCTAACCTGGTTAGCAGTCAAATGCCAAAGGCACTATGCTACTAGAGCTCCTAAGCAGATATTAGAGAATGGAAAAGACAAAAAAGGAAACATTTTTTATTAAAAGTATCTGCACAGTGAGAGGTAGACACAATGTGAAAAATATTCAATGACAGATAACCTAAAAGTATTTTATATTTGGCCATAGAATGTAATTTTTTTCACATATCTGCATATGATTCTGCCTGATGTTCATATCTATAAAGTAACAGATAGAGAATTGAATAGCTCTTCTATTTCATTATTCCATGCTACTGCTTTTTTTCTTTTTTCTCAACTCCTCCCTGCCCTTCAATTCCTGCTGGAAGGATAGTTGCCTCTCAAATCAACAGAAAACACCAGCAGAAAAAATATTTTAGTTTAAAAGAAAGTGTCTCAAACTTTCTCTCAGCTTCTATATAGTTGACAGAAATAATAGTAACACTGTAATGTAGGTATTTAAAGAAAGAAGAGCTCTGCTTGGAAAATGGGTAACAATTTAAAATATCCCAATTTTTATGTTATAATATCATATAGCCTAAAAAATTCAGCTTAGACTTAAGTAATGTAGATGACATCACTTTTAACTTGGTGGAAACAGCCATAATCAGAATTAAATTCAAAGGAGAACAGGGAAAATATTTTGCAAAGTGAATGATAGGTAGATTAATACAAAAAAAAAAAAAAAA
>NW_006921640.1:6445700-6449024 GCF_000298275.1 Orycteropus afer afer
GACGGCACATAACAACAACAACAACAACAATCTATGCTACAGAAATATTCACATGGGTCATGAAAAAGCATGTACAAGAACATTACTTGGAGCATTTTTCATATTGGAAGCAACCTAAATGTTGTCAGTAGTATATTGAATAAAGAGATCATGGTGTGTCCATCTTATCATGAAATGAATGAGAAAACAGGATGCTCTGAAGTTCATTACATGCATGGTTACATTTCATTTTTTAAAACTGCTGAATAGTATTACATGGAATAGGTTAAGTACACTCTAATTTAACAGCTTCCCTATTAATAGATGTATGTGTATGTGGTCAGCCAGCAATGACCATAACCAGTGTCAACCTGCCCCAGGTGCTTCTACTACCTACCTGGTATTTTCCAAGCCTATTCTTGAGACTGCAGCATGGTAAAACCCAGAACACTGTTACCTATTACAAATGAAAGAAAGGACATGTGGCCAAATCACACTTTTGCCCCTGCTTTGAAAGGACCTGGCCATTTGCTTAAGTGAGAACTTTCCAGAACCTATTCCTTTTTTTTCCAACTAACTTCTTCAAAGCTTCTATAAAAAGAGATTTCTGTCTTTCTCACATTGAACTTTTTGGTATCTTCTCCTGAGTGCCAGGCTTCCTTGCTGTAGCAATCTGTCTTACTCCCAAATAAAATCTCTGTTAAACTTTTTATAGCTTGGCGTCACAATCTGTCATTTAACAATATAAATGTATAGAACATGTGAACAGTGGTTATATCCAGGGAATGGAGTAAATTTGATGGGAAAGGAGGAGTTGAACAGAATTTTCACGTTTAATTCTATATGTACCTATTTGAAACTTCCAAAACAAGAATGTATTCCTACTTTAGTTATAAAATAAAATTTTTGTTTATAGGACTCAGAGCCTCAACCAGATTAAAATAAATTAACTAATAAATCAAAAAAATCTCCCTTTTCCTCCCACTCCTAGCTCAGCATGACCCTTTGCTGACATTCAATGTGATATGAGAATGGAACCTGATGATTCTAGAAACCATCCTCACTTCCTGAAACTGCAGCAAGAATCCTTGTAACAGCTACTCTGAAAATAGGATTTTCACAATTGTATTGAATCTAAAAAGGCCCATAATGGCATCCTTCAGGACCTAATTATGATATGGGGTACTGTACCATGCTCACTGCCGTGGAGTCGGATCCAACTCATAGCGACCCCTCCTTGAGTTTCCGAGGCGTTATCACTACGGAAGTAGATTGCCCAACCTTCCTTCCAAGGAGTGGCTGGTGGGTTTGAACCTCTAGCCTTCTGGTTAGCAGTCAGATGCCTTAGGTGCTGCACCACCAGAACTTCTACCATAGTGATAAGAAAATAGGAGCATTGGATTCCTTGCTTGATATGGGTGTTTTTACATGAGAGGTGATATAAGAGATGTGAGAGATTATTGAATGTACAGTTAACTCTTCCATGGATTATTACTTTTTGGATTCATTGTACTTTCTAAATTCCAAAGGAATCTTTCCCTACTGTTTGATATTCTTCTGAACCCTCTACCCACCTTAAATTGGTATTAGCTTAAGGAATACAAATTAGTTTTCTATCAGCCTAAATAAATACAATTAAAAAGGAAAATCCCTTGAGGCAAAGAATACCTATCAAAGCCAAATATAAACTACTTTTGACCATTCTAATCAGGGAAATAAATGAGAAACCAATGTAATTATCATTTTAATCTCCAGAAAAAAATGTTTTAATGTTTTCTTTTATAGATTTCTCCAGGATTTTATAATCCTAATATTCTTTTGTATTCATTGTAAATCACTCCTATGGGCTGAGCCCATTCCCTTTTGGGAGCTATCAAAGTTGATGAGCTAACCCTAGTCATTCTAAATGTACTTCCTATGCTTTTCAATGTACAAACTTGGTAATTTTATGTATTTTAATTTAATTTTTGTGTGTATCTTCTTTTCACATTGATTTAGCCCCCGTATTTATTATTTTTAACATCACTATGGTGTTTTATAATTATAGCTGCAGTGTCTATGGTGAGTCATGCTCTCCATTAGAAATTTTATACATATTTAATCCTCACAACAACCTATAATATAGATGTAATTACCCTTAATTTATAAATGAGGAATTTGAGGCTGAGAGAAATTGTTAGTGGTGGAGCTAGAATTTAGTAATTTAGAAATAATAGAATATTAGGAACAAGGCTCCCAATTGTCTCACTCCTTAGGCCATCATCTATCCATAATGTAATACATCATGTTGATATATTCTAATTTGCTTAGCTGATCCCTACTGTTAGGCATTTTGAGTTGTTTGGATTTATTGAAGTGATAATAAACTCCAAACCAAACTCAATCCCGTAGAGTCAGATCCTTGGGTTTCCCAGGTGGTATCACTATGGAAGTAGATTGCCCAGTCTTCCTTCCGAGGAGTGGCTGGTGAGTTTGAACCACTAGCCTTCTGGTTAGCATTCAAATGCCTTAGGCACTACGCCACCAGAGCTCCTGACAGTGATAATGCTATCCTTAAAATCTTTTTGTAACTGTGATCATCCCAGTTCCCCACATAGCTTAGTATCTACAGTCACATAAACCAATTGCCGTCAAGTAAACACCAACTCATGATGACATTATGTGTGTCAGAATAAAATTGTGCTCCATAGACTTTTCAATGGCTGATTTTTCAGAGGTAGATTGCCAGGCCTTTCTTCCAAAGTACCTCTAGGTAGACTTGAACTTCCTACCTTTCATTTAAGCAACAAAGCACCTTTCCCATTTACACCACCCTGGGATTCTGCAGAGTCACATCATCCACTGTCCAAAAGTAATTTAAAAAATAAATTCCAATCTTTACTTTGTCTCTCAAAGAAACATCACAGAGGACCCAGTTTAAAATGCATAACAATACACCTCATATTCCCTTCCTTCCTTTCCCAATTCTCTCATACTCTGTCCACCAAACCAAACCAAACTCATTGCCATTGAGCTACATAGAAACAGTTATGTTCTGAATCCCAAAACTCCTCATGAAGCCAAAACTGCACAGCTTTTCTTCTATCTCATTTCACCTCACCCTTGGCTCTTTATTCTGTAGGTCAATTCAACATTTTTGTTTGGGTCCTTCTTCTGGCCCTGCCTCCCAGGTCTTGCCTCTATCTACTCATTCTTCTAATAATCCACCCCAATAGATTTGGGAAATAAGTATTCTTCTGTGGGAGACTGAGTATGGATTGTACAAAAACAGAGATAGGGAAAAATCAGGAAACATTCATACAATAATAAACTTTATTTCTATAATATTTCTAAGAGGTTTTTTTT
>NW_006921640.1:6449139-6453837 GCF_000298275.1 Orycteropus afer afer
TCTGAGGCAGTATCACTACAGAAGTAGATTGCCCCATCTTCTTTCCAAGGAGTGGCTGGTGGGTTTGAACCGCCAGCCTTCTGGTTAGCAGTCAATAACTATTAAAAAAAAAAAAACCCACTGCCATTGAGTTGATTCCAACTAATAGTGACCCTGAGGTGGTAAATCTTTACAGAAATAGATTGCCCAGTCTTCCACAGAGTGGCTGGTGGGGTTGAACCATCAATCTTCTGGTTAGCAGTCAGATGCTTTATGGCACTGTGCTACCAGAGCTCCTCAATAATAACTATACTATCTATACATGAAATGCAAAATACAAGTAGCAAAACCCTCCCTGTTTTCTCTTACCTAATGGACAAATGAAAGAGAAGCTTAGACTTCTGGTGAAGTGACTCATTCAGCTAGCAACTGTTCCCTTAAGAGCCTGTCTTTTGGTTTTGGCAAGACCTCAAGTTCTCATCTTTGGTCAATCACTGTTCTTGGGATAATCTCTGGGGAAAATTTTGAAGTAACCAAAGCTTTTTGTTTGGTATGCCCCACAATAGTTTAGCATTTACCTCCTCCCTTTGGCATTGTTTCTTCCTTATCAACCTTTCCCCTCCACACACACATATCAGTCATTTATATATCAGTGGGAATTTAACTCAGTTCACTCCCTTTACCAGGGATAATTGCATTTTATACCTTTTCTCCAATTGTGAGTGCATGGATTTGTTTCTAATACTAGAATTTTAAGCACTAATGAGCTAATATACAAACAATTTGGGAGAGGGACTGCTGAGGTACCTTCTCTTGAAACTTTTTTGTAAGTATGTATTTTCTCAGTTTTAAGTAAGGTTAAGGAGCACAGGTAGTGCTGTGCCTAAGGCATTTGACTGCTAACCAAAAGGTTGGTGGTTCAAACCCACCAGCCACCCCATGGAAGGAAGAGGGGCAATCTACTTCTGTAAAGATTTATTGCCTTAGAAACCTAATGGGGGTCGCCATGAATCGGAATCAACTCAATAGCAACATGTTTTTGGGTATAAGTAAGGTTTAGGGCCCAGCTCTCTATTCTTAATGGAACTATCTGTTCTAGGTTCAGATGCATGTATGTATACATACACAGTACTTGTACGTGCTTACAAATAAAAATGTGAGAAAGGATAGCTAGGTGGCAAAACATGGAATCTAATAGTTATGGAAAGAGACATAAAGAATTCACTAGAAATAATTATTAAAGTCACTTTCTATGCCATTCTTATCTCTTCCTCATAATGAATTACAAGTATCAGACTAAACCTAGAGCTTTTTGGTTTGCTTGTTTTTTTCCAGTTTGACAAATGGACAGACTCTCAGAGGAGAAGAATCCTGATAGGCCTGTTAGAACGCTGCTCCCTGTCACAGCAAAAGTTCTGCTGTAGACAGCTTCAGGAAAAAATTCCAGCAGAAGCCCTGGATTTTACTACTAAGCTTCCACGAGTATTGTCTTTATACATCTTTTCTTTCCTGGACCCTCGAAGCCTTTGTCGTTGTGCACAGGTAAAGGCAAAGAAGTGGTGCATGGCATTTTGTAAGGACAGCTGAAAAAAGGAATTTGCCATAAAGTTGACTCCAGTTCATGGCAACCCCATGTGTGTCTGAGTAGAACTATGCTCTACAGAGGTTTCAATGGATGACTTTTCAGAAGTAGATTGTTGCCTGGCTTTTCTTCCAAGGTGCCTCTGGGTGGACCTGAACCACCAACCTTTCAGTTAGTAGCTGAGTGTGTTCATCTTTTTTATCACCCAATGAGATAGATTGACAGAGTGGCTGCAATGATGGGCTCAGGTGTAGTAAGGATTGTGAGGCTGGCACAGAACTGGGCAGTGTTTCATTCTGTTGTACATAAGGGTTACTATGAGTCGGAGCCAACTCAATGGCACCTAACAACAACAGCAACATCACCCAGGTAAAGACAGCATAGACAACTCCAAAACTTGAATAACTTAAGGGAAAAACCACATAAACCAAACCAAGAAATAGATGATGTGTAGTCTGTATGATTTTTTACCCCCACCTCCTTTGAGTCTAGTTCTGTATTTAGTGCTTAAAGAAGGAAAACAAGTATAAGATACCATGAGGCACTAGGGAGCCATTGCCTTCTAGTCAGTTCTGACTCATAGAAACCCAATCTATTACAGAGTAGAACTGAGCTCTGTAGGGTTTTCTTGGTGTTTTTCTTGGTTTTCTTTACAGAAGCAGAATGTTAGGCCTTCTGTGGTGCCGCTGGGTGAGTTCAAACTGCCAACCTTTTGGCTAGAAATTGAGTGCAAACTATTCACACACTCAGGGACCTAGGATACCATCAATGTCCACAGAAAGTACTAGCTAGCTGGGGAGACAGATAAACATGCAAAAGGGTTCATCAGCAGGACAGTCTTGTATTATTGCACATCATACAACTATAATAAAATCCTAAATTGTATTGTTGTTATTTGCTATCAAGTCAACTCTGACTCATAATGACTCTAAAGAACACACTAGAACTGCACCATAGGGTTTTCTAGACAATAATCTTTATGGGAGCTGATCATCAGGTCTTTTCTTCCATGGAGCCACTAGTAGGTTCGAACTGCCAACCTTTTGGTTAGCAGCTGAGCTCTTAACCACTGTGCAATCAGGCTCTTAAGCTGTGTAGTATAAGCCGTTTATGACTTTGTTGTTGTTGTTATGTGCCATCGAGTCGGCCCCGACTCATAGCGACCCCTCCTTGGGTTTCCGAGGCAGTATCACTACAGAAGTAGATTGCCCAACCTTCCTTCCGAGGAATGGCTGGTGGGTTTGAACCGCCAGTCTTCTGGTTAGCAGTCAAGTGCCTTAGGCACTATGCTACTAGAGCTCCGTTTATAACTAGCAGCTCATAATAAGATGCCAATGAGATAATATGAACAAAAGAATATGAGACTAAAGAGATCAGAATGGGTAGGCATGGTCCCAGAAGCCTTGGAAAAGGAACTGACCATTATCATATTCTTACAAGTAATTGCATGGTATATTAAAATGAAGTTATTTAGGTATAAAACGATAGTCATTTTGTTTAGTCTTTTCATAGTGTAAGCCCATTTTAGTAAGACCAGAAATTACCTGCTAGTGTGCATTCCATAACATGTAACATATTAATATTAGTTTTTAAAATTAAAAAATGGATATGATAAGGAATATGTATTATTCAGTAAATGGTGTGGGTAGACAAATAGGCAGCAATCTTGAGGGAAAAACTAAGTAGGATAAAGGATTTATATGAAACCAGAAGTAACCATTAAAATGCTCAAAGATAACATAGGCTTTGTAAGTACAATACCCAGAATCCTTAAAAGGCAAAACACAACACAAAATCTTACTTTATTCACTTTACATCTCATACCCAAAAAAAACCAAACTCACTGCCTTTGAGTCAATTCCAACTCATAGCACCGCCCCCCCCGCCATTGTGTTTCCAAGGCTGTAAATCTTTATAGAAGCAGAATACCTCATCTTTCTTCCATGGAGCAGTTGGTGGGTTCAAACTGCCAACTTTTGGTTATTACTCAAATGCCTTAACCACTATAGCACGGGAGCTCCTTTACATCTCATAAGTAAGAATAAAAGAAAACAAGATTTAAAATTGTTAGTTTATGAAAAGTAAAAATTTTCTCCATGGAAAAGAACACCAAAAATAAATTCTAACAGTAAACAGGGAAAAAATATATTGCAAACAAAAGGTTAATTTCCTAATTTTTTAAAAAATATCCTTGAAGTCTTTAAAAAAAAAAAAAAAAAAGCCCACACCTAGCAGAAAACTTGCAAAGGAAATGTATAAGATATTCAGAGAAAAAGAAATGTAGATGTCTCTAAGACATGTAAGATGCTTAGCCTCATCAGGACATACCTGAATCAGATTAACTGAGATTTTTAAAAAATGATAATATTCTCTATTGATGAGGGTATGTGTCATGTATTTTTAGTAGTTAAGTTGGTGCCCCTGTCATGGAGAACAGTGAAAAATTTAGAATGAAAATTCCCCTTGACTTGTTAGTTCCACTTTTTGGAATTAGTCTGATGAGTATACTTTAACATATAAAAATTATGTCTGTAGAAGAATATCACAGCATTGTTCGTAATAGGTGAAAGTTGGAAAGGGCCTAAATGTCCACCATAAATAAAGTGCAACTGACTCTTAAGATATTATCAGTGAAAAAATAATAGGTACAGAGTTGTGCTGTTTTGAAGAAGAAACAAAAAGAGTATTTGTTTTTTATGTGCATAAAGTGTTTCTAGAGAAACATAAAAAACTGGTAACAGTGGAGGGGCACTGAGGACAGGGATGGGAGAGAGATTTACTTTTTACTGTCAGTCCCTTTATATCTTTGAATTTTGTATTAATGTATGCATATTGTATATTCAAAAAATGAAATAAATGTTTAAAAGAACGTAGCACTCTAACAAGAGAGTATCATACAGCCAAATTATTATGCAACCATCAGAAAATGTGTTGAAAGAATATTGATAACATCAGAGATGCTTATAATATGATAAAGAAAGAAAGATTTTAAATTGTATAAATTATCTTCCTATTTTGTTTTATATATGCCTAGAAAAAAGGCTGGAAGGAAAAGAACCCCACTAGACTGTAAATAGGAGCTCTGGTAGAGTAGTACCTAAGGCACTTGACTGCTAATCAGAAGGCTGGTGGTTCAA
>NW_006921640.1:6454167-6463394 GCF_000298275.1 Orycteropus afer afer
AAAAAAAAAAAGAAAGAAAAGAAAAGCTAATGCCATCATCTCTGTGCATCTTGTGTCAATACTGTAAAATCTCAGCTTTGTATTTTATTCCCCCTACTGCCTCTGGAGCTCTGGTGGTGTAGTGCCTAAGGCATTTGACTGCTAACCAGAAGATTGGCAGTTCAAACTCACTAGCCACTCCACAGAAGGAAGACTGGGCAGTATACTTCTGTAAAGATGTACCGCATTGGCAACCCAATGGGGGTCACTATAAGTTGGAATCAACTCAATGGCAGTGAATTTGGTTTTTTTTTGGTGGGTTTTTACTGCCCCTCAGTGGTAGAAAGGGTTACGCCCTTGTCCTGGTTACTTAGTGCCACTCTAACAAATATACCACAAATGGGATGGCCTTAACAAACAGGAGTTTATTCTTTTACAGTTTGGAGGCTTTAAGGCCAAGTTCAAAGTGCCAGGCTCTAGGGGCTGGGTGAAAGCCCCTCAGCCTCAGGCTTCAGCTCTGCCTCCAGCTCCCAGCCCACTGAAGCTAGAGGTTTTTCTTCACTAAGACGGCTGCTGGCCACTGAGGCTGCCAAGCCCAAGGTTCACAAGTAAAAAGGCACAGTCCCAATATTACCAAACCACATAGCAGGCCATTAATCCAGGTCCATTTTAAGTCCTAAGGTTGGCAGAGCATGTCAGGCTGCTGAACAATGACACGGCTATATGCAAGGTCCAAGCGTGCCATAAATGAGACCATTCCCAAAGCTGCTGCTTATATATGGGAAGCAGACCACATACCCAAAGCAGCTACTCAGCTGCTCCAATAGATTCCATGGAGTTAATTACCAGTCTCACCATGGGGAATAACTACCACCAGCTGCCCACGCACTTAACCACACCCAGCCAAGTTGACACACAAACATAACCACCACAGCTGTCCACTGCTAGCTAAAAGGTTGGCAGTTTGAACCCACCCAGAGGTTCCTTGGAAGAAAGCCCTAGCAATCTGCTTCCAAAAGGTCACAGCCTTGAAAACCCTATGGAATAGTTCTATTCTGCACACATGGGGTAGCCGTGAGTCAGAATCAACACAACAGCAGCTAACAACAATAACAACAACTGACTGAAGAAGACCCAGCAGTTGATGTTGTTGTTGTTTGCCATCGAGTCGGATAGTCAGCTAGATTTGAAATAAACAAAGACATTGCACTAAAATGAGCTTTGGGCTCTTTTTAAAAATGGTCAGGCTATATGGTTGTAAAAGCTCTGGCCTACCTTCCAATTCTCCTCATTCATCTCTACCTTACAAAGAAAGAAAGAAAAGAAAAATACATAAAAAGCAGAAATGAAACACTAAAAAACCTCAAACCTAACTGAACCCATTGTCATTGAGTTGACTCAATAGTAACCCTGTAGGACAGAGTAGAACCGCCCTATAGGGTTTCCAAGGCTGTAAATCTTTATGGAAGCAGACTGCTACAGTATTCACCCACAGGGCAGCTGGTGGGTTCAAACTCCCTATCTTTGAGTCAACTGAGTGTTTAACCACTCAGCCAGTAGGGCTCCCTCAGGTTGAACAAACTAGATGTGATTTCTGTCCTTCTCTGCAAAGCTGTGCCAGTTCCACTAACCTTTTACCTCCTTTAGCTCCTGAACCTTTTGTTTCTTATAATTGTGCCCATTTCCTCTCGATGTCTCCTCTTCAGCACATAAAATAATGCTAAACATAGTAGGCACTCAGTAAATAGTGGATGAGAGGAGAGAAAATGGAGGGAGGAGAGATAAATGGACGTGTGGATAGCAAGAGCCATTATAGAGTGCTCCGCTTTTTTTTTTTTTTTTTGCACTCAAAACATATCAGTTATTTAATATTGGAAAAGGAGCCAGTTTTCCAAGGGTAAAAGTCTATAAATTTGCATTGGAGGCTAGGAGATGTCATTTTTGTAACTCTTAGAGTTAACACGCAGAACCCCAAGGGTCAACTTTATGTATTGATTTGCACCTAGTTTCTAGCAAGACTTTTTTCAAAACCTGCGATAAAGTATTGTAAATACTGCTACACATGGTAAGGCCACCTCCACCATGTTCTGCATGTGTGGGATTGACATGATGGAAATAGAATGTATAGAACAAATATTTTATGCTCTTTTAAATCCTAAAGGTTAGATATGACATACCATATAGTATTGTGATTTATTCTGTTTATAAGTTTATATTTAGTTTAATCATGAGAATGGAAGAAAAAGGAGCATGCCATGAAAAGAATAAACAATGTGTAGAACTGTTTATGTAACTTTCTGTAAGTTTCATATGAACCTTCAGGAACCTTCAGGAAGTTCCACATTCTAGCTGAGTCTTAAGTTTTCTTACTTACAAAATGAGAGTAGTAATCATACTTAACTTCCTAGATGGTTAATAGATACTCAATAAATACTAGTTGACTTTGATTCTAAGTCTGAATTAGCATTTAAAGTAAATCATGCTGCCTTGCCTAGGAAGCATTTTAGGTAAGAGGTAATTTCTTAAGCTGTGATTTAGAGAAAAAGAACAAAAAGTTATCTCAGAGACAGGGTGACAGCTCAAAACCTAGGGAAAGTAGACATGTAAACAGAGTAGTTTTCTTTCTTTTTTAATTGTTTTTTTTTTTTTTTTTTTCAGGTGAGCTGGCATTGGAAGAATTTAACTGAGCTGGATCAACTCTGGATGCTCAAATGTTTACGGTTTAACTGGTACATCAATTTCTCTCCCACTCCCTTTGAGCAAGGTGTATGGAAGAAGCACTATATTCAGATGGTGAAAGAACTTCATGTTACCAAGCCTAAGGTAAATAAGAAGCAAAAACAACATGCTTACAAAGAATAAACTATCAAAATTGAAGTTGGAATAGAGAGTTTAGTTCAAGGGAAATACACTATAACTTTGAATTTCTCTTCTTCTGAGAATTTGATAGCCCTTTTCAAGATATTCATGTCAGCTGAGAGCCCTCTTTCTGACATCCCCAAACCGTAGTTCTACCCAGGAGGTTAGAACTGTGGAGCATCCCTGTCTGTCCAGAGTCCTGTCTTTCTGTATGTAACTCTGGCTCAGACACCATGCAGTCTGACACTGGGACTCTAGGTAGTGTGCAGTATCTGTGAGGCATCAGATTTCACTTCAAAGTTTTCAAAATTCTCCCAGGTGACCTGAAGTTAATTTTTACACCAGTTATAAGGAAAAGTTTACCTAATAAGTTAGTAATTACATAAGATTGTAATGGATATTTATTTGTTCTTTTTAAGCTAGAAATTAAGCAATGTAAAGCATTTACATTATAATCATAAAATAATATTTTTTCTGGTGGCTTTCCATGCATTACAACCAATATTTATATTCATTTTTATAGTCACTGTTAATTAGATAACTTAGGGGAAATTTTTATGAACCTTTTCTCTACAACATGCAGAGTTCCAAAAACATGCAGAGTTTCACATTATTTTATACAATAGATGGGCTCCTGAAAAATTATATGTGAATTAAATATTTTAATGATTTTTAAAACCACGGGGGGATTCTATTCAATGAAAAAACTCTTCAGTGAGTCTTTTAAAACTGAAGAATTATTTTGTAACAAGAATAGTCAACTCCTAACTTGCTCATTTAGGTTTAACTTTTATTGTGTTTTCTTAAAGTAGAACTCATCTACATTTAATATAGTAGTAAATAATGCATAATTAATATTGTTACAATAGCATGATAAACTAGTCTTTCTGTTTTCAGGAATTGGTGTGCTTCTATATATTTTTTTAAAAAAAAAAAGAAAAAATTAAACTGCATTGATAGGTTATTTTTTAAATTACCGTAGCTCTGACTTCTTTTCCTAGAAAGCTTTTCCTTATCTCAGCTTCAGTGAGGGGAAGAGAGTAGCATTCAGTGGCTGAAACTCAGGCTATCAAAGGGCAAAGGAGAGAAAAGTGGTTAGCCAATTTTTAAGATGAAAAGAGGTTTTGAGTATTATATGCAAAGCTGACTTTAATACTTTGTCTTAAGCAACAGTTTTTCTCACTAAATATTTATGCATAAATATATTTAAAATAACTAATAGCTCTGGGATAAGAAAATTTCCACCTGTTTGGCATTTAAATTTTGTGAGGACTATTTTGCTATATTAAACTTAATTTATCTGTTAAAAAAATAAACCTAAGTCGGAAAGACTAAGGTTAATAAAGTCATGTAACCAAGGTTAATAAAATCAACTGTCAGCACTATGTGATTTATATAATTCCCTGTGAGGTTGCTCCAGTGTGAATGAAAGTAGGCAGCCACCATACCAAACCAAAACCAAAATCGCTGTCATCCAGTCAATTATAACTCATAATGAATCCCATTGGGTTTCCAAGGCTGTAAATGTTTACAGAAGCAGACTGCCCCATCTTTCTTCTGCAGAGTGACTGATGAGTTCAAACCACCGACGTTTCAGTTAGCAGCCAAATGCTTTAACAACTACATCACTAGAGCTTAGGCAGCCAGGATTGTTGTTGTTATGTGCCGTTGAGTCGGCCCCAACTCAAAGCAACCCCTCCTTGGGTTTTCAAGGCAGTATTACTACGGAAGTAGACAGTCAGGATAGTAGGCATAATTTACCTTCCCTCAAGCACCATCACCACCTTTTCCCAAAAAAACTTTGTACCTGGTATGTGCTCCAACAGAGCTTTCAAAATTATGTTATAAGCATGTTCAAACAGCAGTTTCCCTAGCACTAAAATGGGAGTATTGGACTAGAATGATCTGTATTACTGGCTATGAGAGTATACTTGGATACTTGGATCCACAATCAACATCCTTGGAAGCAGCGGTCAAGAAATCAGACGTATTGTACTGGGCAAATCTGCCATAAAAAACCTCTCTAATGTGCTGAAGAGTGAAGTCACTTTGAAGACTAAAATGTGCCTAACCCAAGCCATGGTATTTTCAATTGCTTCATATGCATGTGAAAGATGGACAACGTAGCTTATTCAATTTGTATGCTGAGCAAATAATCTGAGCAGCTGGACTATATGAAGAAGACTGAAGAAAAGTTGATGCCTTTGAATTGTGGTGTTGGTGAATATGGTTGAAAATACCATGGACTGCCATGAGTTGGAATTGATTCGATGGCAATGGGTTTGGTTTTGGAATATATAAGAAGAATACATAATGACCAAGTGGGATATTTTCCAGGAAAGTAAGGCTGGTATAATATTTAAAATTTAAGTGTGGTAGATATAGTTACATTTAAAAAAAAAAAAAAAGGAGTAGATGCTGAGGTTGCTTATGTACAACCTAAACCCTCATGGGATTTGGTTTCTTGGTCATGGTTTCATGGAAAAACCCAGTTAATTGGCCTAATAATGTGTTTAGTTCTTCTGTTCTACCTCCTAGTTCATTGCTTAGTGCCTGGGGTCTTAAAAGTTTGTAAGTGGCTATCCAAGTCACACAATTGGTCTCTATGCACCTGGAGTAACAGAGGAAGGAGGAAGGAGGAGAATACGGAATGTGTGGAAATAGGAGGATACAGAATGTGTGACTAATTGCCTCCATGAACAACTGCCTCCTTTGGCAAGAGACCAAAAGAGCTGAATCGTGCCTGGCTAGCATCACTGAACATTTCAAGCAAAGATTGTATAAGAAAAATCCTGTCTAAGGGGGAAAAATGTGGAACAGAATTTCAAATTCTCATGGACTCTAGACTTTTGGAGCCATGGGGCGAAATGAATCCCTGAAACTATTGCCCTGAGAAAATCTTTAACATTTAAACCAAAAATATCCCCTGAAGTCTTAAAACTAACTAATAAAAAAAGGTATGCCTTGAGCATTATGCTTTTTGAAGAACTATCTATATGAGATCAAATTGACAAGGGCAACTTGAAGGATTAGATAGGACCTTAGTGGTAATGTTATAGTAATGTTGTTGTTATTAGGTGCCTTCAAGTTGGCTCCAATTCATAGCAACCCTATGTACGACAGAACAAACACTGCCCAATCCTGCCCCAGCCTCACAATCCTTGAACCCATCATTGCATCCACTATGTCAGTCCATCTTGTTGAGGGTCTCCCACTTTTTCGACCTTCCACTTTACCAAGCATGATAACCTTCTCCAGAAAATGGCCCCTTCTGACAACATAACCAAAATAGGTGAGACCAAGTCTGGCCATTCTCGCTTCCAATGAGTATTCAGCTGCACTTCTTCCAGGACAGATTTGTTCATTCTACTGGCAGTCCATGGTATTTTCAGTATTCCTCGCCAATACCATAATTCAAAAGCATCAACTCTTCTTCAGTGTTTCTTATCCATTGTCCAGCTTTCACATGCATATGTGGCGATTGAAAATACCATGGCTTGGATTAGGCACACCTTAGTCTTCAAAGTGACATCTTTGCTCCTCAGTACTTGAAAGAGGTCTTTTGCAGCAGATTTGCCTAGTGCAATATGATGTCTAATTTCTTGACTGCTGCTTCCATGAGTGTTTACTGTGAATCCAAGTAATATGGAATCTTTTGACAACTTCAATCTTTTCTCCATTTATTGTGATGCTGCTTATTGGCAGGATTTTTGTTTTCTTTATGTTGAGTTGTAATCCATACTACAGACTGTAATTTTTAATCTTCTTCAGGAAGTGCTTCAA
This sequence comes from Orycteropus afer afer, assembly GCF_000298275.1. Classification (NCBI taxonomy): domain Eukaryota; kingdom Metazoa; phylum Chordata; class Mammalia; order Tubulidentata; family Orycteropodidae; genus Orycteropus; species Orycteropus afer. The sequence continues at coordinate 6,460,789 of NW_006921640.1, forward strand.
GTCATCTTCACTTTCAGCAGGCAAGGTTGTGCCCTCTGCATATCACACAGGTTGTTAATGAGTCTTCCTCCAATACTGATGACATGTTCTTCTTCATATAGTCCAGCTGTTCAGATTATTTGTTCAGCATACAGATTGAATAAGTATGGTGAAAAGATACAACCCTGACGCATTCCCTTCCTGGTATTAAACCATGCAGTATCCCCTTTTTCTGCTTGAACCACAGCCTTCTACTCTATGTACAGGTTCCTCAGGAGAACAGTTAAGTGCTCTGGAATTCCCATTCATCTCAATGTTATCCATAATTTGTTATGAACCACATAGTCAAATGCTTTTGCATAGTCAATAAAACAAGCAAACATCTTTCTGGTATTCTTTGCTTTCAGCCAAGATCCATCTGACATCAGCAATGATATCCCTCATTCCACATCTTCTGAATCCACCTTGCATTTCTGGAAGTTCCATATCAATATACTGCTGCAAATATATTTTAATTATCTTCAGCAAATTTTACTTGGGTGTGATATTAATGATAATGATAATGATTATGATAGTGATAGTGATATTAATGATATTGTTAGATGATTTCCACATTCTGCTGGCTCACCTTTCTTTGGAATGGGTACAAATATGGATCTCTTCCAGTCAGTTGACCAGGTAGTTTTCTTCCAAATTACTTGGCATAGACAAGTAATATCCTCCAACGTGGCTTCTGTTTGTTGAAACATCTCAATAGGTATTGTTTTTCACCAATTCCTTCAGTACAGCTTGGACTTCTTCCCTCAATGCCATTGGCTCCTGATCACATGGTACCTCCTGAAATAGTTGAACATCGACCAATTCTTTTTGGTACAGTGACTGTGTGTATTCCTTCCATCTTCTTTTGATGCTTCCTGCATCATTGAATATATTGCCCATAAAATCTTTCAATATTGCAACCTGAGGCTTGATTTCTTTTTTTTTTTTTTCTTCAGTTCTTTCAGCTTGAGAAATGCTGAACATCTTTTTCCCTCTCAGTTTTCTAACTCCAGGTCTTTGCACGTTTCATTATAATTCTTTGTCTTCTCAAGCTGCCATTTGAAGTCTTCTATTCAGTTCTTTCATTTCAACATTTCTTCCATTCACTTCAGCTACCCTCCATTCAAGAGCAACTTTCAGAATCTCCTCTGACATCCATTTTGGTCTTTTCTTCCTTTCCTGTCTTTTTAATGACTGTTTGCTTTCTTCGTGTGTAATGTTTTTGATGTCATCCCACAACTCATCCCACAACATCATTGGTGTTCAGTGCATCAAATTTATCCTTCAGATGGTCTCTAATCAGGTGGGATATAATCAGGGTCATATTTTGGCTCTCATGGACTCATTTTAATTTTCTTTACCTTCAACCTGAACTTGCACAGGAGCAACTGATGGTCTGTTCCACAGACAAGTCCTGCCCTTCTTTTGGCTAGAGATACTGAGCTTCTCCATCACCTTTTTCCACAGATCTAGTCAATCTGATTCCTGTGTATTCCATGTGGCAAGGTCCATATGTATAGCTGCTGTTTATGTTTTTGGAGAAAGGTATTTGCAATGAATAAGTTGTTGGTCTTGCAAGATTCTATCACGCGCTCTCCAGTGTCATTTTTGTCACTAAGGCCTTATTTTTCAACTACCAGTAATTCTTCTTTGTTTCCAACTTTGCATTCCAAACACCAGTAATAATCAATTCATTTTGGTTGAATGTTTGGTCAATTTCAGACTGCAGAGTTACTAAAAATCTTCAGTGTTAATGAAGAAGAACAACTCAGAAAAGAAGGATGAGGATGGTTGAACAACTTAAAGAATATAATCAGTGTCACTATATGGTACATGTAGAAACTTTTGAATTGGTGTATATTTTTCTGTGTATATTCTCAACAACAATAAAATTAAATCTAAAAATAAAAGTTAAAAATTTTAGAAAAGATTTCTGATCAGCTTTAATATATGCAACAACAATAAAAGCATTTAATAAAATTCAGCACCCATTCATGATTTAAAAAAAAAAAAACTCAAAAAGATTTCCGATGGACATAACAAAAATTTAATTTACTATACCAAAGTCATCAGTGACTTCATCATTGCCTTTTTTGTTAAAGTATCAAGCGTTCTGTACTTTTCAGAATTAATGATGCCTATTTATATATGATTACTAGCATTTATGTCTGAAGTTCTTCCCTTGAAGTTGTTTTTTTATTATTATCACGTATTATTTTTTCCCAGTAGTATTAAAATAGACCTCCTCCAGAAGAAACAGACATATTTAATTAAATATTAAACTCTGAAAAATGAACCCATTCTAAATGAAACCTGCATGAAATATTTAATACTAGTGACCAATAATGTACTATCAATTATATGCATATGAAATATCTTCTTAGTATGCTATTAGGCAGTGAGTAACTATTTCTTTTTTTCTTTTTTTAATTGTGATTTGGGTGAAAGTTTACAGAGCAAATTCACTTTCTTTATAGCCATTCCTCCTGATAATTACCTCTTCCCTGTGTCCATCCCTCCATGCACTCCTGCTCCCCAAGCTGTCTCCCTGTGCATAAACAGCCTTTCTTTCTCCCATGATTGTTCTC
>NW_006921640.1:6466204-6469234 GCF_000298275.1 Orycteropus afer afer
TCTTCCATTTATGTAGATCGCTTATGGTTTCTTAAAGTAGTCTTTTATAGTTTTCTTTGTATAGGTCTTTTGTGTGAATAACTATTTCTTAAGGACTATTATTTGCTAGAAGGAACCCTGGTGGCACAGTGGTTAAACGTTCAGCTGCTAACTAGTCAGGAGTTCAAATCCACCAATCATTCTGCAGGAGAAAGATGTGGCTGTCTGCTTCTGTAAAGACTATAGCCTTGGAAGTACTATGAGGCAATTCTGCTCTGTCCTATAGGGTCGCTATGAGTCAGAATTGACTCAGTGACAGTAGGTTTTTGTTGTTGTTGTCTACTACTTCCTAGGAGTACAAAGATCCTGACAGTGCTTTCGGTGATCCTAGTCTAGGGGCTCACCACTCATCTGTCAGTTTATTGTACTGTGGTGGCTTGCATGTTGCTGTGAGTCTGGAGGCTATGCCACCAGTATTTCAAATACTGGGTCACCCATAGTGGACAGTTTCAGCAGAGCTTCCAGACGAAGACAAAACTGGAAAGAAGAAAAGGGCCATCCACTTCTGAAATAACCAGCCACTAAAAATTTTAGTGAAGCACTGTCTGATATATTACTGGAAAACTTTATGAATAGCCATGAAACATTGTCTGATATAGTGCCAAATGATGAGCCTCTCAGGTTGAGAGGCACTCAAAATATGGCTGGGGAAGAGCTGCCTCCTCAAAGTAGAGTCATCCTTAGTGATGTGGATGGAGTAAAGCTTTTGAGACATCCATTTGCTGATGGGGCATGACTCAAAATGGGAAAAAATATCTGCAAACATTCATTAATAATTGGAACATAGATTGTACAAAGTATTAATCTAGGAAAATTTACATTGCCAAAAATGAAATAGAATGGATAAAGATCAATATCCTAGGTATTACTGAGCAGAAATGGATTTGTACTGGCCATTTGGAATCAGACAATCATATGATCTACTACACTGGGAATGACAAATTGAAGAGGAATGGCCATTGCATTCATCATCAGAAAGAACATCTTAAAATATACCCTGAAGTATATTGCTGTTGGTGATAGGATAATATCCATACACCTACAAGGAAGACCAGTTAGTACTACTGTTATTCAAATTTATACACCAACCACTAAAGCCAAAGATGAAGAAATTGAAGATTTTTACTAACTTCTGCAGTCTGAAACTGATGAAACTTGCAATCAAGATGTGTTGATAATTAATACTGATTGGAATGTGAAAGTTGGAAACAGAAGAATCATCGGTAGTTGGAAAACATGGTCTTGGTGATAGAAATTATACTGGAGATTGCATGATAGAATTTTGCAAGACCAATGACTTATTCATTGCAAATACCTTTTTTCAGCAGCATGAACAGTGGGTATACATGTGGACCTTGCCAGATAGAATACCCAGAAATCAGATCAACTACAACTATGGAAAAAAATTATGAAGTTGCTCAATATCTTCAGCCAAAAGAGGGCCAAGAGCTGACTGTGGAACAGACCATCAATTGCTCCTATGCAAGTTCAAGTTGAAGCTAAAGAAAATTAAAATGAGTTCATGAGAGCCAAAATATGACCCTGATTATATCCCACTTGATTAGAGACCATCTGAAGAATAGATTTGATGCATTGAACACTGATGACTAAAAACCAGATGAGTTGTGGGATGACATCAAGAATACACATGAAGAAAACAGACGGTCATTAAAAAGACAAGAAAAGAAGAAAAGACCAAAATGAATGTCAGAGATTCTGAAACTTGCTCTTGAATGGAGGGTAGCTAAAGTGAATGGAAGAAATGTGCTGAAATAAAAGAACTGAATAGAAGATTTCAAAGGGCAGCTTGAGAAGACAAAGTAAAGAATTATAATGAAACATGCAAAGACCTGGATTAGAAAACCAAAAGGGAAGAAGATGCTTGGCATTTCTCAAGCTGAAAGAACTGAAGGAAAAAAAAAAAAAAAGGCAAGCCTCAAGTTGCAATATTGAAAGATTTTATGGGCAAAATATTGAATGATGCAGGAAGCATCAAAAGAAGATGGAAGAAATACACACAGTCACTGTATCAAAAAGAATTGGTAAATGTCCAGCTATTTCAGGGTGTAGCATATGATCAAGAACCAATGGTATTGAAGGAATAAGTCCAAGCTGCACTGAAGGAATTGGTGAAAACAAGGCTCCAGGAAATGACAGAATACCCATTGAGATGTTTCAACAAACAGAAGCAGAGTTGGAGGCTGTTACATTTATGCCAAGAAATTTGGAAGACAGCTGGTGGCCAAGTGATTGGAAGAGATTGATATTTGTGCTCATTCCAAAGAAAGCTGATCCAGCAGAATGTGGAAATCATCTAACAATATCATTAATATCACTATCATTATCACTATCATTATCATTAATATCACACCCAAGTAAAATCGTTCTGAAGATAATTAAAAAATAGTTGCAGCAGAATAATGACAGGGAACTTCCAGAAATGTATACTGGATTCAGAAGAAGATGTGGAATGAGGGATATCATTGCTGATGTCAGATGGATCTTAGCTGAAAGGAAAGAATACAAGAAAGATGTCTACCTTTGTGTTATTGACTATGCAAAAGCATTGGACTGTGTGGAGCATAACAAATTATGGATAACATTGTGAAAATTGGGAATTCTGGAACACTTCATTGTTCTCATGAGGAACCTGGACATAGATCAAGAAGCTGTCATTTAAACAGAACAAGGGAATACTGCATGCTTTAAAATCAGAAAGGTGTGTGTCAGGGTTGTATCCTTTCACCCTAATTATTCAGTCTGTATGCTGAGTAACTAATCTGAGAAGCTGGACTATATGAAGAATGTAGCATCAGAATTGGAGGAAGAACCATTAACAACCTATGATATGCAGATGATACAACCTTTCTTGCTGAAAGTGAAGATGATTTGCAGCACTTACTGATGAGATCAAAGACTACAGTCTTCAGTATAAACTACACCTCAATCTAAAAAGAATGAAAATCCTCAAAACTGGACCAATAAGCAACA
>NW_006921640.1:6469809-6475711 GCF_000298275.1 Orycteropus afer afer
TAAGGCAGCTACTCAGCTGCTCACAGTAGATTCCACCATGGAGTTGATTACCAGTCTCATCATGGGGAATACTACATCCAGCAACTGCCCAGCCATTCAACTAGGTGCAGCCAAGTTGACACACAAACTGAACTACCACAGCACCCATGGAAGCAGCAGTCAGGAAATCAGATGTTGTATTGCACTGGGCAAATCTGCTGCAAAAGACCTCTTTAAAGTGTTAAGAAGCAAATAAGTCACTTTGAAGACTAAGGTACACCTGACCCAAGCCATGGTATTTTCAATCACCTCATATGCTTGTGAAAGCTGGGCAATGAATAAGGAGACTGAAGAAGAGTTGATGCCTTTGATTGTGATGTTGGCAAAGAATACTGAAAATACAAAATAACAAATCTGTCCTGGAGGAAGTGCAGCCGGAATGTTCCTTGGAAGTGAGAATGGCCAGACTTGGTCTCACTTACTTTGTTCATGTTGTCAGAAGGGATCTGGAGAGGGATATCATGCTTCATACAGTAGAGGGTCAGAGAAAAAGAGGAAACCCTCAACGAGATGGAGTGACACAGTGGCCACAATGATGGGCTCAAGCATAGCGATGATTGTGGGGATGGCGCGGGACCAGGCATAGTTTTGTTCTGTTTTACGTAGGATCACTATGAGTTGGAGCCAACTCAATGGCACCTAACGACAGTCTAGTGGCCCAAGAGATAAATAAACAAATAATTGCACTGAGTACAAAATGCAGCCCTGTGGTAGCAGTGTATACAAAGAGCAGCTGAAAAACACTCTGCCTGAAGAGACTAGGGAATTTCTTGATTTTTCCCAAATAACCTAAGCAAACGCATTAACCAAGCTAAGCTTCTTTAATCTCTTAAAGAACAAAAATTAAGCTTTTAATGGCTTCTAAACCTACCAATAATGTACTTCCCTTAGGCTACAACCATATAAAAACCTTATGAATTTCACATACTCAAAAAAAGGAGACTTTCAATTTTGGGAAAGAAAAAAGCTAAAGTGTTCTTTGGGAATGGTTGAGATTTTCATAACTGATAAAAATCTGTAATCTACCTGTGGTAGTTATGTTTGTTTGTCAACTTGGCTGGGCCTGGTTGAGTGGCTGGGCAGCTGGTGGTAGTTATCCCCCATGATGAGACTGGCAGTCAACTCCATGGTGGGATCTACCACAAGCAGCTGAGTAGCTGCCTTTGGGATGTGGTCTGCTTCCTGTATATAAGGAGAAGCCTTGGGAATGGTTTCTAGCTTATGGCACACTTGGACCCTGCATGTAGCCATGTCGATATTTAGCAGCCTGCCATGCTCTGCTGACCCAGGGACTTACGATGGACTTGAGTTAATAGCCTACCGTGTGGTTTGGTAACATCGGGACTGTGCCTTTTTGTCAACCTTGGGCTTGGCAGCCTCAGCAGCTAACTGTCCAAGTAAAGAAAAGCATCTAGCTTCAGTGGGCCGGGAGCTAGAGGCAGAGCTGAAGCCTAAAGCTGAGGGGCTTTCACCCAGCCCCTAGAGCTTGGCATTTTGAACTTGGACTTAAAGCCTCCAAACTATGAGAGAATAAACTCCTGTTTGTTAAGGCCATCCCATTTGTGGTATATTCTTGTCATAACGGCACTAGGTAACCAGAACACTACCCAAAGGTCTAAGGTATGGCGGGTACGGCATGTGCCCTGAGTGCTGCTTGAAGGCAGGTGCCACTGAGCAGCTTCTATTAATCATCACAGTTTCCATCACCAGCTATAAGAGATTATTCAGCAAGTAAAAATATTTTCGAATTAGAAACCCTTCAGGGGCCAAGGAAGGCGCTCTGGTGACACAGTGGATAAAACATTCTACTGCTAACCAAAAGGTCAGTGGTTTGAACCCACCAGCCACTCCACTGGCAAATAATGAGGCAGTGTGCTTCCGTAAAGATTTACAGCCTTGGGAACCCAATAGGGCAGTTCTACTCTGTCCTAAAGGGCCCTTATGAATTGAAATTGACTCGAGGGTGGTGAGTTTTGGGTATGGGACAAGGCAGACTGTGTGATCTTGATCTGCTGAGTATTAAAGGAGAAGAAACTGAAGAAAAAAAAAGTGATTTTGAGCACATTTTAGACCAATTTTCATCAGTATAAGCAAGGAAGATGCACTTGTGATTTTCATGTCTAGTTGTCCCTTAAGGAGGTCTGGTGGCATAGTGCCTAAGGCATTTGACTGCTAACCAGAAGGTTGGCAGTTCAAACCCACCAGCCAGTCCATGGAAGGAAGACTGGGCAATCTACTTCCGTAAAGATTTACTGCCTTGGTAACCCAATGGGGGTTGCTATGAGTCAGACTAACTCGATTGCTGTGAGTTTGGTTTTTTTTGTTTTGTTTTTTAGTTAGTTGTCCTGTGGTGTCTTTGAGGGATTGATTTCAGAACCTCCTACAGATACCAAAATTGTCAGATGCTTGTCCCTTTTATAAAATGGTGTGATATTTGCATATAAACTAAGCACATCCTCCCATATACTTTAGATTATGTATAATACCTAATACAATGTAAATGATATGTAAATAGCATTTTAATTCCCTCTTAGCCTTTGAAGAATTGCTTTGACCACTTAATTGCTTCCCTCTGCCACGCCCCTCACCAATATTTTCATTCTGCAGTTGATTGAATCTGCAGATGTGGAACCCGTGAATACAGAGGGTCGACCTTAGTGCCATAATTTGTTAGTAAAAGATTAATGAGCTTAGCTTGTTTTTTTGAGCTGATATTATGGTAAAGTTATCTAAAAGATGGGTGTCAGATATTTGGACATGGCATAATTTCAGTGCTTGCCATAGGAACTATTTTTCAGACATGCCTTTGAACCTACCTGGTGCAACTCAAAATTGTCTCTAGGTGTTATATGTAATTAGAGTTGGAGTACTTTGGGGAAATGTGTCTGTTTTTTTTTGAGTAAGTTAACTGCAGTTATGACAGACTACAATGATAAGGCAGAAGATAGCAGTAGATAAAAGAATACAGATAGGTAAGTTCAGTGCATGGCTTGACACATAGCAGTCCTGGATTCAAATCTTGCCCCTGTAACTTATTACTTATATAGTAGTGGGCAAGTTAATTTTTTTCTCAGTTTTTTATCAGTTTCCTTTTCTGTAACATGAGAATAGTAATGATTACCTTATAGGGTTATTGTAAAGGTGAAATGAGACAATGCATGAAAACTACCTGAGACAGTGCCTGGCTCATCTAGCAAGTACTCATTGGGTAGTGGCTGCTTTAATCATCATCACAGACATCATTACTATGGTGATGAAGATGATATTATTAGTTTTGTTGTTTTTAGTTGCTACTGTTACAGTGTTTTGAGAACATAAATAATTAACTTCTTCTTCTAGACTCCTCCAAAAGATGGCTTTGTAGTTGCCGGTGTTCAGCCAGTTGCAAGCAGTTCTTCAAAGGAAAAGCAGTCCCCTTCATCAGCTTTTAGGTCCTCTTCTTCTTTAAGAAAGAAGAATCATCCAGGGGAGAAAGAACTCCCTCCATGGCGATCCTCTGACAAGCATCCTACTGATATCATTCGTTTCAATTACTTAGACAACTGTGACCCCATTGAGCAAGCCTGGCAGGGGTAAGAAACTCCATACCCTTCTCAACTTATTTGCTTTTGGAAGCAATATTGTCACTTAAGTATATAAATAGATGGAAACAGAACTTCCTGGGAAATACAAAAGCTTTTCTGTACATGGAGGCAAAAAGTAATTGAAATGTAAAATTCACTTGTAATAGTAAATCTGCCCTGTTCATTATGATTTCTTTGCATTTTGTAGCTGTAATAACATCACATTATAGCTTTCTTTAATATTTAATACTTCTAATTCCAGTATAACCACAGGGTTCATTCTAGCTTTTCCCTCTCTTCAACAGTGAGAAACCTAGCTTTTATTATATTTACTTATATATTATATTATGCATATACTTATTGCATATTTACTTATTTTCTCAGTCCTAGAATACAAAGAAAGTAATTTCAGAATTGCTGACCTGTATTACTAAAAAAAAAAAATCTAACTAGAATTCAATGTTTATTTATAGTTCTTTTTGCCTTTAGTCTAAGGGTATATAGCCTAAATACTATGCTCAGAGGTTGTTTGGATTTTCTGTTTTCTTTTAATGACCCCCTTCAATGTGGTTATGTTACATGGTTCTAAAATTAAAACTACAGAAATGTACATTCTGAGAAATACCATTCCCCCCATCTCTTCCAACTCATTCACAATCACTCCCCTCATCTTTTCCACCCTATTCCCAGTAACAAATCTTATTTGTTTCTGGTTATATCTTCTAGTGTTGCTTTTTGGACAAAATTACATTAAGATACCATTTTTCAACTATCTGACAAAAAAAATTTAAAGTTTGACATTATATTCTGTTGGCAAGGCTGTGTGGAATAGACACGCTCATACGTTGCAGCTGGGAATGCAGAGGGACACAAACCTTATGGAGAGCAACTGAACAATATCTAACAAAAACACCTATGTGTGTACCTCTCGACCCAACAATCCCACTCTAGGAATCAACCTTGAAAATACCAAAAGTACATCTGCGAAAGGATATTTATTGCATCATTGCTTATGACTTCAAAATATTGGAAACAACCTAAATGCTTGTACAACGAGGAGTTGTACTATGCGATACTGTGGTCCATCCACAGGATAGAGTACTAGGCAGCTGTATAATGAATGAGACAGACCTGTGTGAACTGATACATTATTTCAGTTAAGTGAAAAAAACAAAGTGCAAATGAGTATCTATGCTGTACTATCTATTGTATAGAAATAAGAAAATATACATATACCTGATCATTTGTTCAAACTCACACACATACACATGTATACATATGAAGGATAAATCAGAAATTAATGTAACACATTTGAGAAAAGTGTTTTGCAGTAATTTGGAAAATCTGAGAAAGCTGTAATATATCTGCCATGTTTTTAGTATGGATTTCAACAATATTAACATCAAAAAAGTATTGTTGTTGTTGTTGTTATGTGCCGTCAAGGCAGTATCACTACAGAAGTAGATTGCCCCATCTTTCTTCCGAGGAGTGGCTGGTGAGTTTGAACTGCCAGCCTTCTGGTTAGCAGTCAAGTGCCTTAGGCACTATGCTACCAGAGCTCCTTAACCATAAGGTTACTCAAAGACTGTATGAGTTAATATATATACTTATAATAGTGCCTATACATAGACGGTACTTCTTTTATAGGATAGATTCTAAAGTTATATCATTTGGCTAATATGTGAAAGTATAATTTTATAGGCTTGAATGACTTGGGGACATTCTGATTATATATATGAACTCACTGCCATTGAGTCAGTTCTGACTCATAGCAACCCCTTCTTGGGTTTCCAAGGTGGTATCTGTGAAAGTAGATTGCCCAGTCTTCCTTCCGAGGAGTGGCTGGTGGGTTTGAACCACCAGGCTTCTGGTTAGTAGTCAAATGCCTTAGGCACTATGCCACCAGAGCTCTATTTTTTTTTTTTTTTCTAAAGTGGGATCCCTTTGGCAATAGCTAGCTAAGTTGAGAGTAGTATCCCTAATTAAGCAAGATTTGAGCTTCTTGAGGGCACAGGCCATGTCTAATTCATCTTTGAATCTCCACTGACTAGAATTTGATAGGTAATTCAAAGTTGTTATTTTTTTTTCTTGTAATTTGGGTAAAGATTTACAGAACAAATTCACTTTCCATACAGCAGTTCACATATACTTTGTCTCATGTCATTGACCACAGTTCACCACAATGCAACAGCTCCCCTCCCACTTCCTCCCCATAGTTACCTTTTCCCAGTGTCCATCCCTCCATACACTCCTGCCCCCTGAGCTGTCTCCCTGTGCATAAGCAGCCCTTCTTTCTCCCA
>NW_006921640.1:6495855-6496419 GCF_000298275.1 Orycteropus afer afer
TGTTATCATTTCCTTTGTTGATGTTGTTTTAGTATATACTGAATATTTGTGCTTGTCCTCTTTTTTATTGTGATATGAAGGTTTATTATTTTTCTTTGAGGTTACCCTATAATTTATAATTTTATCCCCGAGTTTAGAACAGTCCATTCTATCTTGCAACTCTCATAACTTCCTCACCATTTAAAAGTTCTATAACTACACAGTCTTTTTCCTCTTTTTGTTTGTAATTGTCTTCACTTGCCAATTGATGTCTCTGGTTCCCTGTTTAAAATCTTGTAAGCTCATTTTACATTAGATATGTCCATAGCTGTAGTTTCTGGGTTGTGTCATCTTGTATATTAATGATTGGTTGTTATTTGCTATTTCTGATTCTCTGTTTAAATGACTCCCTTAAGCATCTCTTGTAAGGTTGGTCTGGTTTTAACAAATTCCCTTAGGTTCTGCTTATCTGGAAATCTCCTCATTTCAGCATCATATTTGAGGGACAATTTGGCTGGGTATATAATTCTTGGTTGAAAATTTTTCTCTTTCAGGGTTTTATATATACCATCCCATTGCCTTCTC
>NW_006921640.1:6497544-6499308 GCF_000298275.1 Orycteropus afer afer
TGTGGGTGTAGTTGTGTCTTCTGAGGACTGTTGTTGTCTCCCACTCAGTTAGACACAAATTACAATTGAATAACCATCAAAAAACTAAAAGCCCATGGATGAAAAACACCCCATGTAGTCACAAACCAAAAACAGTAACCAAAAAAAGAGAAAAGGGAAAAAAAGAAGAGAAAACAAGCAATCCTGCAATATCTGGGTATAGGGCATTAAGAAAAAAATAAAAAAGTAGAGAAGGAGAATAATAAATGAAAAAAAAGATGGGAAAATGCAAAAAGAAAATCAAGAACAGGGTTAACCATGAGAAAAAAGGGGGGGAAAAAAAAAAACCCCTTTAATTTAAAAAAAAGAAAAAAAAAAATTCAACCAGGCACAGGGAAAAGAAAACATGCTGAAAACTAGGACCTGTGAGCAGAAGATTAAGAATAATAATAAAAAGGACAAAAGTGTTAATAATATTAGTTGTTTCAAAACAGACAAATACAAGCATACTAATCACCAGAAAAAGCAAAAAAGAAAAAAAAATTAAAATAAAAAAAGATAAAAAAAAAATCGGTGGAGGACAGGGCAAGGCACCCAGGCTCTATCTGAGCACGCAGGCTGTGATGGAGTTCCCGTGGGCCCAGAAGGTAGGTGGGAGTGGCGGATGGCCACACCTCTGTTCATCAAGCCAGTGTGGAATATAAGAGTAACAAGAGGAATGTCGTACCTTTTCAGTCTTGCAGGTCCAGAGTGTCCTTGGGGTTTCTGGAAAGCAGAATGTGTTCTTAAGCCCCAGGAATCTGTGAGAGCACTGTCTCTTTAAATATCCAAAATAGTCAAGTCAGTTTTTAAACCTTCAAAATGGCGGCGCCTTCCGGACTGGCTAAAGTCCACAGCTCAGCCCGTCTTTCTCTTCACCTTCTCCGTTTGTTCCCCAGACACCATGCACAGTCCTCCGTGCAGTCCCTGGCTAGCAGGGTGATTTTTAGGTTAATTCTTAGGTCCTACCACCACTCAGGAATCTCCAAACTGTCTGTGCTTTCAGGCTCGCTCAGGATCACTGCCAGACTGCAGCTCCATCTCTCTCCTTTTTTGGTATTTTCATGTTAATTCTTCCACTAGTTGGGGTTTAGTCCACTTCTATATACTTCCCTTCAAGGCTCAGGGGTCCAGGATTATCTTTTGTGACTGTGTTAATTGGTTTCCCTTTTCTTTGTTGAAGAGGGTCTGTGCAGTCTTTCTGCCTTGTCCGCCATCTTGCAGGATCTCTCTTTTTTTTTTTTTTTAATGAAGTCTGGCCTTTATATTCATGAACTTTAAATTTGTCTGATAGTGTCAAATAAATCCCATTAGCTTTGCAGTAATTTGGAAAATACTAGGGGAAAAATTCAAGGTACAAAGCACAATATTGAAAAGCTGCTATTTGCATTAAAATTAGTAGAGAACAAACATTTAAAAGAAACTACATACCAATATCCTGCATGAAAATAGATGTTAAAGTTTTCACTAAAATATCAGCATTTGACAAAATTCAACTACCATTTAAGATTTGAAAAAAAAAAAAACCCAACAACTCTCAGCAAACTAGGAATATAAAGGAACTTCTTCAATCTAATAGAGGGTAATTTATGAAAACCCTACAGCTCACATTGACTTAATAGTGAAATACTGAACACTTTCCCCCTTACATCAAGAACAAGGTAAGGATACCTGCTCTCAACACCTCTATCCAATCCTGTGCTAGAAGTACTAGCCATTGGAATAAGACATGGAAAAAAAAAAAAA
>NW_006921640.1:6500393-6501323 GCF_000298275.1 Orycteropus afer afer
CCAGCCACTCCTTGGAAGGAAGGTTGGACAATCTACTTCTATAGTGATACCACTTCTGAAACCCAAGGAGGGGTCGCTATGAGTCAGATCCAACTCAACGGCTGTGAGTTTGGTTTGGTTTGAGTGAAAAAACATGAATGAAAACAGGACCTAAGAATAGGCTCCATTTGCCAAGGATAGCTGGGACATACAGGAGGCTGACAACAGGAAAAGAGACAGGTGATAAGTGTATAAGTGCTTCCAGGTAGCAAATAGAGGAGCACAGTACCATGCTTATGTGGATACCATCCAAACAAAACAAAGGAAACTAAAATTGTGGGCAAGTCACTCCAACATACAGTCACCAATTAAATATAAACACAAAAAATCACAATGTTTTGGAGACAACAGAGCATCACAGTCCACACAAAGAAGCAAGATAAAGCACGAGAAACAAGGGACCAGGATACAGACCCAAAATATATCCCTGAGGAAGAAGCAGCTTTAGAACTCCCTGATAAGGAATTCAAAAGAATTATATTTAGGTACCGTCACCAGATTGAGAGATAGATCAAGAAAAACACTGACAAAATTGAGGAAAACACAGAGAAAACCCTAGAATAATTTTGAAAGACCATACAAAACAAAATGAAAAAGTAGAAATGATACAAAATCTACAGATAGAAATCCAGATGATTAATACAAAATTTTCAGAAATAGATAACACATTGAACAGGGAAAGGAATAGAATTGAATCAGTTGAAGACAGAATTAGTGAGATTGAAGACAAATACCTCAATACTTTTCTGGAAAGAAACCTCAGAAAAAAGATCAAAACAAAATGAAGAAGGCCTAAGGTTCATCTGGGATACCATCAAAAGGAATACCCTATGTGTCATTGGAATTCCAGAACAGGAAGAGACAAATAAAACCACAGAGAAAATTGTCAAA
>NW_006921640.1:6503131-6514107 GCF_000298275.1 Orycteropus afer afer
GGAGTGGCTGGTGGGTTTGAACCGCCAGCCTTCTGGTTAGCAGTCAAATGCCTTAGGCACTATGCCTCCAGAGCTCCTAGATGGCAGGGAAGTCAAAACAACTATAAGATAGAACTAACTGTTCTAAACTTGGGAAGAAAATTATAAATCACAGGGTAACCTCAAAGAAAAATGAGAAACCTTCACATCACAATAAAAAGGAGGATCAGCACAAATATTTAGCAAATACTAAAACAATAGCAGTGAAAGATGTGATAACACAATTCATAAATAAAAGAAACTCAGCACAGAAAATTACATGGAACAAAGAAATCAGGAACACCACAAAAAAGCACATAACAAAATGACAGCAACAAATTCATACTTGTCAATAGTTACATATCTGACAAGGGGCTTATCTCTAAAATTTATAGGAAACTCCAACACCTCAATAGCAAAAAGATTAACAATCCAATTTAAAAATGGGCAGAAGACATGAATAGACACTTCACCAAAGAGGATATTCAGGCAGCCAGCAAATACATGAAGAAATGCTCACAATCATTAGCCATCAGAGAGATGAAAATCAAAACAATGATGAGATACCATCTCACCCCAACACTAATGGCAAAATTTAGCATGACAGAAAGTAACAAATTCTGGTGAGGATGTGGAGAGATTGGGACTCTCATACACTGCTGGTGAGACTGTAAAATGATACAACCACTGTGGGAAAACAGTATGGCGATTCCTTAAAAAGCTGGAATTAGAAATACCATTTGACCCAGGAATCCCATTACTAGGTATATATCCTAAAGAAGAAAGAGTCAAGACAAAAACAGATACGTGCACACCCATGTTCATCACAGCACTATTTACAGTAACAAAAAGATGGAAACAACCTATGTGTCCATCAACAGAAAAAAGGATAACCAAACTATGGTACATACACACAATGGAAAACTATGCAACACTAAACAATAATATAGAATCTGCAAAACACCTCATAGAATGGATGAACTTGGAAGACATTATGCTGAGTGAAATTAAGTCAATCACAGGACAAATATAGTATTAGTTCATTATTGTAACAAGTCAAGGAAAGGTTTATATATGGAAGGAAACTTTCTTTGTTGGTTACCAGGGGTGGGAGGAGAGGGGAGGGAACGCTGCAAAAAAAAAAAAAAAAATGCATTGACCCATGTAACTTTAGTTTTATGAATTTCACTATACATAAATTATATTTCAATAAAATGTACTTAAAGAAATGGGGAAAAATCTAGAATGAAGCCATTTCTTAAAGGAAAACTAAAGCTGGAGAACTTACACTTCACAGTTTTAAAATTTGTTAGTAAAAAACTTATTATAAGCTACTATCAAAATAGTGTGTACTGGCATAAGGATAGACATACAGATCAATGGAATGGAACATAGTGATTCCAGAAATAGACCTAAAAATAGATGGTTAATTAGTTTTTAACAAAGATACCAAGATAATTCAGTGGGGAAGGATTAGTCTTTTCAGCAAGTAGTGTTGGTGTGGAAAAAATTACACATCAACCCTTAGCTCACACCATACCACAAAATAAAATAAAATAACTCAGAGTGGATCATAGACCTAAATGTAAAAGTTAAAACTATAAAAGTCCTAGAAAAAGACCTAGAAGAAAATCCCTGCAGCCTTGGAGTAGGCAAGGATTTTTTTAAGACACAAAAAACATGAACCAGACCACAAAAAGTGATAAATTGGAATTCATCAACATTCAAAACTTTTGGTCTTTAAAAGACACTATTAAGAAAATAAAAAGGTCACACAGCATAGGAGAAAAATATTTGCAATACCGGTAGTCCCCAACTTACAAGATATTTGAGTTATGAAAAACTGCACTTAACTACTATCTGTTTTTGTTTTTGTACATCTTATCATTATTAATATGTGTTATATACAATGCCTGGGAGCTCTGGTAGCATAGTGGCTAAGGCACTTGACTGCTAACCAGAAGGCTGGCAGTTCAAGCCCACCAGCCACTCCTCGGAAGGACGGTTGGGCAATCTACTTCCATAGTGATACTGCCTCGGAAACCCAAGGAGGGGTCGCTATGAGTCGGGTCTGACTTGACGGCACAACAACAACAAGTCAATGCCTAAGACATCTACTAGCCAGAAGGCTGGTGGTTCAGACCCACCAGCCACTCCTCAGAAGGAAGACTGGGCAATCTACTTCCATAGAGTAGATATAGAGGTGGTATACCTCAGAAACCCAAGAAGGGGTTGCTATGAGTCAAACAGACTCAACAGCAGGGAGCTTGTTTGGTTTTTTTTTTTTTTTTCCTTACATATACTGTTGTGGTGCATAATTTGCTGATGTCATTCTTACATGTTCACTTGCAGATGTTCAGTGTTATGATTTACTATTCAAAACACTGCTGTATAGCAACCTGGCCTACAATGAAGTTGGTGCCAGGAGTCATCAGGAATAGAAAGTTGGGCAATGTTGAACCCTAACAACAAACGGCAGTTGAACTGCACACGTGCCCAACAGCCTGTATGACTCTGACTTCATTGTTACAACACTGATGCCAACTTTGTTGTAGACCTGGCCTGTAGTGTGATCTTATTCAGCATTTTATACAATCAGATGCATCAGTTGGGAATTCAGAGCTGTTGTTCAAGTTTCTCTGACTATAACAGCTGGACGTTTATACCCCCAATTATGTCTAGCAAAAGAAGTCATGCTACTATGAGTTCTAATCCAAAAAAGGTGAGGAAGGCTGTATACTTGAATATAAAGATGAAGATCATTAAGGTCTATGATGATGGAAAGAAAGTTGGCAAACAGCACATGAGAAAAGACTGTCTCATTCAACCATTTAGACAATCTTTAAGGATAAGAATAGGGTTTTGGAGGCAGTAAAAGGAGTGATTGGCATAAAATCTACAATTTAACAATGAAGAGTTGAGTGCCAATCCATGAGATGGTGAAGCTGTTGATGATTTGGATAGAAAATCAAATCCAGAATAGGACTCCTGTGAGTTTACTAATGATTTAAACAAAAGCATGCAGCCTTTTTGAAAATCTGAAGGAACAGCAAAGAGAAGACCAATGTGAGTAGTCTGGTTTCACTGCTTCAAGTGTAGATTTGGCTTATGTACTATACATATATGTGGGAGCTCTGGTAGCATAGTGGCTAAGGCACTTGACTGCTAACCAGAAGGCTGGAGGTTCAAGCCCACCAGCCACTCCTCAGAAGGAAGATTGGGCAATCTACTTCCGTAGTGATACTGCCTCGGAAACCCAAGGAGGGGTCGCTATGAGTCAGGTTCGACTCGATGGCACATAACAACAACAACAACACTATACATATACTGGAGAAGGAAGCCCTAATGCTGAAGCTGCCAAAAAATTTAAAGATGGGTTGGATAAGATAATACAAGATGAAGACTGTCTACCAGAGCAGATTTTCAATGTGGACAAAGCAGGCTTGTTTTGGAAAAAAATGTCAGAACGGACCTATACTCACAAAGAGGTGAAGTTTATGCCTGGTTTCAAGGCATTTAAAGACAGAATAACACTGCTGCTTGGAGGAAATGCCACTGAATTTAAGTTAAAACCTTTTCTTATTTACCATTCTGAAACCTCCAAGCATTCAATTGGTCATTGATGATCATTGCTTGTTGTTGTTGTTGTTGTTAGGTACTGTCAAGTTGTCTCCGACTCATAGCAACCCCGTGCACAGCAGAACGAAACACTGCCTGGTCCTGTGCCAGCCTCCTCATCCTTGCTATACCTGAGCCCATCATTGCAGTCAGTGTGTCAATCTATCTTGTTGAGGGCCTTCCCCTTTTTCATTGACCCTCCCCTTTACCAAGCATGATATCCTTCTCCAGGGAATGGTTCCTTCTGACAACATGACCAATGTAGGTGAGACGAAGTCTGGCCATTCTCACTTCCAAGGAGCAATGTGGCTGCACTTCCTCCAGAATAGATTTGTTAGTCCTTTTAACAGTCCATGGCACTCTTTGCATTCTTCTTCAACACAATTCAAGAGCATTGACTCTTCTTTGTTCTTCCTTATTCACTGTCCAGCTCTCATATGCATAAGAGGCTATTGAAAATACCATGGCTTGGGTTTTGTACACCTTAGTCTTCAAAGAGACATACTTGCTTTTCATCACTTGAAAGCAGTCTTTTGCAAATTTGCCCAATGCAGTATGTTGTCTGATGTCCTGACTGCTGCTTCCATTAGTATTGACTGCAAAACCAAGTAATATGAAGTCTTTGATAACTTCAATCTTTTCTCCATCCAGCGTGAAGCTGTTTATTGGACCAGTTATGAGAATTTTGGTTTTCTTAATTGTGAGGTGTATTCCATACTGCCGATTGTAGTCTTTAATCTTCATCAATAAATGCTTCAAAGTCATCTTCATTTTCACTAAGCAAAATTGTGTCATCTGCAGATCGCAGGTTGTTAATTAATCTTCCTCCAATCCTGATGCCATGTTCTTCTTCATATAATCAATCTTCTTGGATTATTTGCTCAGTATGCAAATTGAATAAGTATGGTGAAAGAATACAACCCTGACACACTCTCTTCCTGATTTTAAACCATGCAGTATCACCTTGTTCTGTTCAAACAACAGCCTCTTGATCTATGTACAGGTTCCTCATGAGTAAAATCAAGTGTTCTGGAATTCCATTCTTCTCAATGTTATCCTTAATTTATTATGATCCACACAATCAATGCTTTTGCATTGTCAGTAAAACATAAGTAAACATCTTTCTGGTATTCTTTGTTTTGAGCCAAGATCCATCTGCCATCAGATATCCCTCATTCTACGTCCTCTCCTGAATCCAGCTTGCATTTCTGGAAGCTCTTGGTCAATATGCTGCTGCAACCATTTTTGAATTATCTTCAGTAAGATTTTACTTGCATGTGATATTAATGATATTGTTTGATAATTTCCACATTCTGTGGGATCACCTTTCTTTGGAATGATCCAATGATATGGATCTCTTCCAGTCAGTTGGCCAAGTAGTTGTCTTCCAAATCTCTTGGCATAGCTGAGTGAGTGCTTCCAGTGCAGCATCCGTTTGTTCAAACATCTCAATAGGTATTCTGTCAATTCCTGGTGCCTTGTTCTTCACCAATTCCTTCAGTGCAGCTTTGACTTCTTCCTTCAATACCATTGGTTCTTGATCATATGCTACCTCCTGAAATGGATGAATGTTGACCAATTCTTTTTGGTCATTGCCTAGATCCATTATGTTAGGTAAACGTTTTCTGTAAAGGGCTAGACAATAAATCTTTTCAGCTTTGAAGGTCATATGATCTCTGTCAGTACTACTGAACTCTAGCATTGTAGTATGAAAACAGCCATAGATGATGTGCAGGAAAAAAGTGACTTTGTTCCAATGAAGTTTTATTAAAAAAAAAAAAAAAAAGACAGTGCACCAGATTTGGTATATGAGCTATAGTTTGTAGACCCCTGCTTTATCCTAATATGTATGATAATTTTAGGAAAAAAATACTAATATTAGTACAAACAATAAAACAGTTTAAGATTTTTTGTGTGTTTACTCTTAGGATATATTCTACTAAGAATATTCAGACAAATTATTGTTTTAAAGTCACATGAAATAATTCCTCTTTGTGGTAATGCCACCAACTCCATACACAAAACCATTTGTTTCATTTTGCTTTTACTTTTTAGAGACTTTTTTCTTCACTTTATTTTATAATCATTCCTTTCCCAACTGACATAAATTTTTTTATAATTTTAGATGAATCAAATGTACAAAAAATCAAATACACAGAACAAGATATATTTGTAGAAGTCTCACTCTTGTCCTTGTTTCTCTGTACTGTTTTCTTGCCCCTGATCAGAACACATGGGAATCGTATTTACATAAAACCAAAACCAAACCTGCTGCTATCATGTCATTTCTGACTCATAGCAACCCTGTAGGACAGAGTAGAGCAGCCCCATAGTGTTTCCAAAGCTGTAAATCTTTATGGAAACAGACTGCTTCATCTTTTTCCCATAGAACGGCTGGTGAGTGCTGGTGGGTGAGAACTGCCGTCTTTTAGTTAGCAGCCAACTGCTTTAACCATGGCACCACCAGAGCTCTTTGTAGTTATATATGTAACGAAATTTTAAAAAATAATAATTTGTGGTTTAATCCTTCTATTTTAAAAAATATAAGCAAATCTCTCTCTCTTTATATATTTTTACCTCTTTGCTGAAATAAATAAATGGTAGCACACGATACACTTTCTCCACTTTTCTCTTCTCAGGTAACAATATATCCTGGATTCCTCTACAGTCATATATAGAAATATTCTGCATGTAGTATTCATTGTGTTGACTGCCAGAGTTTGTTCAGCTAGTTCTCTATTGATAGACATTTAGGTTGTTTCCAGTGGAGTAAAGGCATTCTTTCAAATCACAGGGACAGCAAAATCAAACAGACAAATAGCTATGCAAACAACCAACATTTTTTTTTAATGGCAATTTATAACTTTTCTAATGTTTTTCAATTTACAGAAGGAAGAAAAAAAATGAAATGACTCCAGATTTCAGCCGACAGTTAAACGATAAGAAAAATAAATTGCAGGACAGATCTAAGCTAAGAAAAGCTCAGTCATTGGTAAGTATTGCTTATGAAAGATTCACCACCATAAAGTTAATGAAAATCTCTGGATTGTTAATCCTATTTGCAAAATTGAATTTTTTTTTTTTTTAATCACAATCATCAAGTCGTGGTTTAAGTTGTGATCTTTGACACTGACTGGCAGCTATGTGACTTCAAAGAAGACCTTTATTTAATCTTTCTGAGCTTCTGTGGTTTCCCCCCCCACTCTTTTTTTTTTATTTTAAACTGGTTGAAATGGTATGTATGAAACTGCTTTGAAACTATAAATGCGTATGTAATGTAAAGAGAGTATTATTATCATTAGTTCTTTCTTCTGCAGTGATTCCTTTGAGGGAGGGGAGTCCCTGCCAGAAATTACTCATATATAGCATGCAGGTTCCTGTGACCTAAGAAGAAGGTAACACTTTGCATAGCTTTGTTGCTGCCAGGGGAGCATGTATAAAATTGCATTTAGAGTAACTTCAGAAAAATTAATTAAGAACTTTTCTTTGTCTAATTAAAAATTAGCTAATTGTCTACTTAATAAAGTCAATAATTGTGGCTAGGGAGTGTTATCATTTCATAGCACAATTTCCCAAATTGGGGTTCAGTACCCCAGTACAGCCCTGTAAGCACATATGATGAGCATCTTTGGAGCAAAGTAGAAGGGAATAAGAGTGGAATAAAGAGTAGCAAAGGAGCTCTGGTGGCATACTGCCTAAGGCATTTAACTGCTAACCAGAAGGCTGGTGGTTCAAACCCACCAGCCATTCCTGGGAAGGAAGGTTGGGCAATCTACTTCTGTAGTGATACCACCTCAGAAACCCAAGGACAGGTCGCTATGAGTCGGGTCCGACTCGACGGCACATAACAACAACAACACATTAGTAGCAAGGATTTAGGAAGAAAACCAAGGATATACATTTAAGGAAAATTATTATAAAATGAATGTCAGTTGGTAAAGGAGTAAGTGTGTACTCATGAATAAATCACTTTTATAGTTCTGCTTTAAAGCCCTATTACTTTCTGTTTAAATTGTTTTCAGGTGTTATGTTCTAAAAAAAAAAAAAAAAAAGATAAGGCTTCTTAAAGTAGGGTAGTCTATATACTAAGGGACCAATTTTGTTGGACTGGATGAGGCTTATCATAGGTGAATGTACAGATGCACAGGGAATCACAAAGCTTAGAGCAAAGCAGTAAAGATGTCAATGAAACCATTCATTAAGAAAAATACTTTATGAGGCTTATCACACAGACCATTGTGGTATGCTTCTGCCTGGTTTCCTTGCTCCCAGTAGGCCAAGAGTAGAAGAGAAATCCAGGGGAAAATAGGAAATTCAAAGTACAATAAAAGTTGATGATGATCTCATGCTTACAAATTACCAGTACATTCAAAATTTTTTTCCTGCTTAAAAACAAACCAAAAATGAAAAAACACAAAGGCTAAACAGAAACCATCCCCACGGCCTTTTGATATTAACCATCTGTCAAGCACTAGCAGGGCTTAAGTTGAAGTATTTGTTATAAATTAAAAAGTTGTGCCAATTAGGCTTAAAGAGAAACAAGGGTAAATTAAGCAATGACCAAGAATAACTAGCTATTAATAAATGAAGGCAGGAGCTCTGGTGGCATAGCGGATAAGGCACTTGACTGCTACCTGGAAGGTCAGTGGTTCAAAGCCATGGAAAGAAGACAGGGCAATCTGCTTCCTTAAAGATTTACAGCCTTGGAAACCCAATGGGAGTCATTACGAATCAGAAACGACTCGATGGCAGTGAGTTGTTATTTTTAAATGAAGTACCCGATGGTGTCTATTTGCTTGTAATTTTTTTTATAAATATACTAATTATGATCACTATTTATGTTTAGTGGTTTTGATAAAGTGCATAAGGCATAATTAAACCCCCCCCCCCCCGAAATATGCTGTGATCTTTGATCTGGTAATAGTGCCTATGATAAGCTTGGCTGTTTGAGCCATAATGCTGTGTATGGCTAAAGCCCCTTTCTGCATGGTAGCAGTTTACTCTCACTGTGGGCCACATGCCTCACAGGAAATAAGCAACCTCCTGAGTGATGCAAGATTATGAATTTAAGAAATGCTTGGATCTGCAGCCTGAGAGAAGAGGAAATGGATATGGAGGAAATTTAATTAGGGAGCCTAAAAGTCCTTAGGTAGCACAAACAGTTTGAGTTCTACTGCTAACCTAAAGGTTGGTGGTTCAAATCCACCAGAGGCTCTATGAGAGAAAGGCGTGGCAATTGCTTCCATTAAGATTACAGCCAAGAAACTATATGGAGCAGTTCTATTCTGTAACACATGGGGTCACCTGAGTCAGAATCGACTTGACAGCAACTAAGAACTACAACATCTAGGAAGATTTCAGGAGAATTGAGAGAAACAAGATAGCAGGTGAAACTTAGGGAAGCACATTATAAAGGCAAGGATGAAAGTGACATATCCCCAGAGCCCTGACTAGAAAGTGCCTGAGACTTACCATTCCTTGTTCCTGTAATAGGAAGGGGGATCTGTGATACTTGAAGACGTAAAGCTTAATTAAACAGAAAGTTTAATAAACTCTTCCAACCATACCCTTGGAAGAGACAAAAGCACACGGGTGTAAAGAGGTGTAAAGAATACTCCTTATGGCATCTCTCCAGCATGGTGACTATCAGAGTACTGAAACCATCTTCACTTTTTTTTGTAATTACTTAGATCCTTTAATGGTGAGAGTTCTCTCTAAAAAAGGAAGCATTCTCAGTTAAACAGCTTCAAATCTATACATATTCCTGTGAGCTTGTGGGTTTTTTTTTTTTTTTTAATTGTGCTTTGGGTGAAAGTTTACAGAGCAAATTCATTTTCCATATAGCAGTTCATACACATTTTGTTTCATGACATTGACTATAATCCCCACAGTATAACAGCTCTCTTCCCACTTCCTCCCTGTAGTTGCCTCTTCCCTGTGTCCTTCTTTCCTATACATTCCTGCCCTCTGAGCTATCTCCCTGTGCAAATATTGCCCTTCTGTTCTCTCATGATTAATCATTCTAAGGAGTGTATGTATCTACCTGGTATAAATAGTCACCCTATATGCCCGTCTGTTGTTTGGCTGTAAGCCACAGGTGTGAGTTCATTTCCAGGCCCGAAGGGTAACTAGGGGCCACAGTCTCAGTGGTTTCACCAGGCTCTATCAGACCAACTTGGTCTTTTTATGATTAAGTTTTGTTCCACATTGTCCTCCCACCCTATCCTGGATCTCCTGCACTAATCCTTTTCTGAGTGGTTGACAGTGGTAGCTGGGCATCATTTAGTTGTTCTGGTCTCATAGTCATATAGGCTGAGGTTCACATGGCCCACTAGTCCCTTGGACTTCTTGTTTCTGTGTGTCTTTGGTTTTCTTCATTCTTCTTTGCTCCGGACGAGGAGAGACCGATTGTTGCATCTAGATGACCACTTACAGAGCTTGTCATGTTTGCTGTCATTTAATACGTTTGTGTTTTCGAAGTCATCCCCTAAAAGTGTATGTGATTTCCTCTTATGCTATCAGTTCCAGAGGCAACCACAAGACCTCCCTTGTTACAGTTGCTTAATTTAACCAGAAGTTTTGGTGTGAATAATTGAAAGAAGATGAGAATAAAGCCTAGATCTCATCATTAAGGCTTTCTAATTTTGAACACTGTTTATTAAAATTATATAAATATCAAGAAATCCCCATTACAATTTTTTTTTAACATTTTGTTGTCTGGGTAAGAGCTTAAAGAGAACATACATTTCCTTTCGATTTATACACATTTTGTTTTGTTAACATCAATTGTAATCCCCTCAATGTAACCGTGCACTTCCCATTTCCTCCATGGTTCCCTGTTCCCATTCACTATCTTTCTTATTCCTTCCTGCCTTCTGAACTTTATATTCGGGGAAATGTTGGCCTTGTGGTCTCATATGGTTAATTGTTCTGAGAAGCATATTCCTCATGGATGTTATTGTTCATTTTATAGGCCTGTCTATTGTTTGGCTGAAGATGATCTCCAGGAATGAGTTCTGGCTTTGAAAGGATTCTAAGAGCCATAGTCTCTGGGTTCTAGTGGTCTCTGTCAGACCAGTAAGTCTGGTCTTTTTATGATTACGATTTTGAATTTTTTTTCTATATTTTTCTCCCATTCTGTCCAGGACCTTCTATTATAATCCTGATCAGAGCAGTTGCTCCATTACTATTTGATATAATAAAATTCCATACAGAAAAAAAGCAATTTAAAAATATAAACTCCTAGGGATATGGAAAAAATGATCACTAACTTTATATGGAAAGGAAAGAGACCTCGGATAAGCAAAGCACTACTGAAGAAGAAAAACAAAGTAGGAGGT
>NW_006921640.1:6518297-6534918 GCF_000298275.1 Orycteropus afer afer
AGGGATGGACACTGGGAAGAGGTAACTATGGGGAGGAGGTGGGAGGGGAGCTGTTGCATTGTGGTAAACTGTGGTCAATGTCATGAGAAAAGGATATGTAAACTGCTGTATGGAAAGTGAATTTGGTCTGTAAATCTCCACCCACATCACAATAAAAAAAAAATATGAAGATCATTAAAAAAAAAAAAATGATCTAAGGACCTAAATATGCAAACTAAAACCACAAAATTCCTAGAAGAATAAGTAGGGGCAACACTGTCAGGCCTAGCTTCCAACAATGGATTATCTAATATTAAAGAACAAACAGCAAAAGACAAAATAAATAAATGGGAACTTATAAAAATTAAAAACATTTTTTAATCAAAAGACTTATCAAAAAAGTGAAAAAACAAACTACTGTCTAGGAGAATATCTTTGGAAACCACATAGCAAACAAGAATCTAATATTAAAATATATACAAAAGTTTGACAGTTTAGCAACAAAAAGATAAGTAACCCAATCATAAAATGGGCAAAGGACTTGAATAGACATTTCATCAAAGAGGACATTAAGATGGCCACCAAACACATGAAAAGATGCTCAGCATCATTGATTAGCATCAGAGAGATGCAAATCAAAGCCACAATGATATACCATTTCACTGGTGGCCTAGTGCCTAAGGCATTAGACTGCTAACCAGAAGGCTGGTGGTTCAAACCCACCAGACACTCCTCAGAAGGAAGATTGGGCAATGTACTTCTGTAGTGATACTGCCTCGGAAACCCAAGAAGGGGTCGTTATGAGTCGGATCCAACTCAATGGCAGTGGGCAGTGTGTGTGTGTGTAGTATGGCTAAGAATTAAAAATATTTTAAAAAAATAAAAAAACAAAATAACAAATGTTGCTGAGAATGTGGGGAAATTGGAACCTTTATCCATTGCTGGTGGGATTGCAAAATGGTACAGCCATTGTGGAAAACAATTGGTCTCTATTCACCTGGAACACTGAGGAAGAAGGAGAGTTAGGAATAGGAGGGGAATAAAGATATGTGACTAATTGCCTCCAAACTGCCTCTTTTGCCATGAGACTAGACTGTAAGAACTGGATGGTGCCCAACTACCATTACTGAACATTGTGATCAAGGACTTTATAGAATCAAAAGGGGGGAAATGCAGAACAGAATTTCAAATTCTCATGGACTGTAAACTTTCTGGTGCCATGGAGGCTGGGTGAACCTCTGAAACTATTGCGCTGACATACTTTTAAAAAATTAAAACCAAAATATACCTTGACGTCTTCTTAAAACCAAACAATAGTTTAGCTTGATTAGTTTAAGGGGAATAAAAGTCTGCCTTGAGCATTATACTCTTTTAAAAACTATCTATGTGGGATCAAATTGACAACAGCAACTCAAACCATTAGATAGAAACCTTAGGAGGCAGCAGGTTTATGTTAATGGGGAGGAACAACTCAGAAAGGGAAAATGAGAATGGTTGCACAACTCAAAGAATGTAATTAACGTCACAGAACAGGAAGTGTAGGAATTGTTGAATTGGAATATATTTTGCTATGTATCTTCTCAACAACAACAAAATTTAAAAATCATATGTAGATAGAGATATATAAACTCTACACAGGTACCATCTTGATTAAATTCGAAAGATTTTCAGTATTCTGTAAAGACATGAAAAATTTGGGTTTTAAAAACTTTCTACACAACTGGCCCTACAGTTCCTCTTGGAAGGTGGTGGGAGCAGTCTCCTTGAGGAAAAGACTTTGATAAGCTTGCTTGGGAGGGATAAGACCTGAGGGCACAGATGTTACCAGGCACCACAACTTCAGAGGAGGAAGAAACCTGCTCTGCTTCAGATTAGAGGAAGTTTGTTGTTTCTGCTACAGAAAATGAAAAACCAAACTCACCACCATGGAGTTGATTCCAACTCGAAGGGACCCGTATTGAGTTTCCAAGGCTGTAAATCTTAGTGTAGTGCCTAAGGCACTTAACTGCTAAACCAGAAGGCTGGTAGTTCAAACCCACCAGCCACTCCTCGGAAGGAAGATGGGGCAATCTACTTCCGTAGTGATACTGCCTTGGAAACCCAAGGAGGGGTCGCTATGAGTCAGGTCCGACTCGACAGCACACAACAACAACAAATCTTTATGAAAGTAGCTTGCCTCATCTTCCTTCTGCAGAGCAGCTAGTGGGTTTGAATCTCCAACCTTCTGGTTAGCAGTCAGATGCCTTAGGCACTGCATCACCAGAGCTCCTCGGAAAGGAAAAGAGATGAGAAGGAGAGAGGAACCAGCAAGATGGAGAGAAGCTGAGACTGAGTAGGGGAGAATCAGTTGCCTTGGAGTTAACTCTGACTTATTGTGATCCCATGTGTGTCAGAGTAGAACTGTGCTGCATAGGGTTTTCAGGGGCTGAATTTTCAGAAGTAGGTCACCAGGCTTTTCTTGCAAGGTGGATTTGAACCTCCAACCTTTTAATGTTAGTAGTTTGGCATATTAACCATTTGCACCACCCAGCCTCATAGGTAGGAGGAGGGCCAAGAAAGCTTCCCAGTGGGCCAGGACACTATTAGATTAGATAGGAATGCCACCTATCCCAATTGAAGTTATTCTCTATTGCTGGAATGTAAACACCCTCTTCCATCTGCAGTAAATTCTACTCATTTTACATATGAAAGCAAGATTTCAGAGGTCTAGAGGGCCAAGTAAACAAAAACCCCTTGGAGCAATTTACAAAAACCAAGGGGTGGGCTTTGGACTTTATAGGGCCTGGACTTGAACTAAGAGGACCCCAGCTGATATTCTATTTCACTTTTTTTTCCCCCCTACCAAGTAAGTACCTTTTTCCTCCCACCCAACTTTCACTTGGATGTTAGTGGTCCTAGCTTTCTATGTTCTGATTTGGCCATGGATTGCAAAAAGCTTGCTGTTTCGATGTTGTATTGTTATGTGTCAACCCCTCCTTGGGTTTCTGAGGTGGTATCACTACAGAAGTAGACTGCCCAACCTTCTTTCGCAGGAGTGGCTGGTGGGTTTGAACCGCCAGCCTTCTGGTTAGCAGTCAAGTGCCTTAGGCACTAGGCTATCAGAGCTCCTTGGTTACCTGTATTTAGGGGAATACTTTGCTGTTTCAATGTATTCCCCTAAATATAAGTAACCAAAGCCTTTAATTGCCTGCTTACTTTGTCTGCTTACTTTAATTGCCTTAGATAAGGTTTTCTCTTTTCCTGTACCTCTGAAGTTACCTTCACCTCTTTCCAAAATAGCTTTATTCTTAGTGTCCTAATTTTGTAAATTCTTCTTCAAAACTTTCTCACATATTTTTCATCTCTGGGTCAATCAAAAACAAACAAACAAACAAACAAACCCACTGCCATCAAGTCAATTTCGATTCACAGTGACCCATGTTAGGTTTCCAAGGCTGTAAATCTTTGTTGAAGTAGATTGCCTCATCTTCCTCCTGTGGAGCAGCTGGTGGGTTTGAACTGCTGACCTTCTAGTTAGCATCCAAATAAATGCCTTACCCACTATATCCCCCATAGCTCCTTCTGGTTCAAAAGAAGGGGAAAAAAGAAATAGACTTTCAAGTGATTCCTACATCACATCATAGAAAAATCAAGATGCAAGAATCAGGAAATCTAGGTTCTAGTCTCAATTCCAGCAGTCACTTAACTTATTTGATTTTTCGTTTCCCACTTATGAAATGAGAATTTTAAAATTCCATTCCATGCTAACGTCTGAAACCTGTAGGGTCCGTAGGTTTCTACCCCATTCACTCTCCTGTCTTTTCTGATATTTAAAGGACAGACACAGCTGGGATTCAAATGACTGTGCGTGGAATACCATGACATGAGTGAATCTTAATTCTAAACCATTAAAAAGTGGTTTCTGTCACCCATCTTTTTCTTTGAACTTTAAAGAACATGATTAATTAAAACAGAAGAATTTCCAAAACATTTATTTAGTAGTTTCCTGGTAGAAAATCTTTAATAGATTTACTTCAAATTTTCATGATCTCTCCAGGAGTTTGTTTTATAATAATATCTGTTTGGTTTGAATGTGTAGAGCTAAAAGTATGCATACCAAAAAACCAAACCAAACTCACTGCTGTGGAGTTGAGTCCAACTCATAGTGACCCTTGCTTCCAAGGCAGTATCACTACGGAAGTAGATTGCCCTTCCTTCCAAAAAGTATACATAGGAGAGATTTTTAATTATTTAGTTCAATCAATGAATTCTTTGGAATTCTATTTGGAAGAAAAAATAAGAAAGAATATGGGCTTTGCAGTCAGATACACCTGGATTCTTTTTTTTTTTTTTTTTTTTTAAAGAGATATCAATCATCCCATGAAATGAAATTTATTTTGCAGTTTTACCTAGCTATTATTATTCAGCTGCCATGGGCTGGTGGAGTTCTTGGATGACAGCCGGAGAAAAAAAAGGATGTCTCCAAACTACACCTGGATTCTTGAATGAAATTTTGTTGCTTTGGATAAGTTACTAACTTCTCTGAGCCTCAGTTTCTTTATCTGAAAAATGGGAATAATGATACCTGGACCTGGCAGAATTGTTGTCAGGGACTAAATCCTAGGTATATATTAAGTTCTCAATAAATGTTTGTGTTCTCCCCCATGAAATGCCATCTTATTTTTTCACTTTCTCAAGAGCACAGGTTTGAGACTCAAAACAGCTCAGGTTCTATGTATTGTACTACTATTTTACTAGCTTGGTGATTTTAGCCAAGTTACTTAACCTCTCTAAGGGTCTATTTTCTCATCTTTTTTTTTTTTATTATTATTTTAAAGGGAGTTAGTGATAGTACTAATCTCACAGAATTGGAGGGAGTGCATACTGCATTTAGCACAGGGCCTAGCTCAAAGTAAGCATTCAATAACCATAGCTGTTTTTGTTGTTGTTTTGGGGTGCCATCTAGTCAATTTTAACTCATGGTGAGCCCATGTGACAGAGTAGGACTGCCCCATAGGGTTTTCTAGGTTTCTTCATGGGAGTAGATTGCCAAGTCTTTTTCTGAGGAGCTGCTGGGTGAGTTTGAACCACCTACCTTTTGGTTAGCAATCAAGTGCGTAATCATTGCACCACCAGGGCTCCATATAAATAGTAGCTAGTAGCAGTAACAGTAGTAGTAGCAGCAGTAAAAATCATACTAAGTCATAGCCTGAAACCACAAGGAAAGATAGGAGAGTGCTAATGGTAGGCCTCTGCTTAGAGACAAAGGGCAGTCAGGCAGCCAGGAGGAACTGGCAGAAGGCTTTAACCTGTGGAACAAGACTGTCCTCTTTTTTAATTTTATTTTCCTCCAGTTTTCTTTAGCTTTCCCCTTTATCTTTTCTTTCTCGCTGTCTTAGATACCTAATGTTGCTGTAACAGAAATAACCTAAGTGGATGGCTTTAACAATCAAAAATTTGTTCTCTCACCGAAAAAAAACCCACTGCCATCAAGTCGATTTCAACTGGGGAAAGGTCCTTATCTCCTTTCAACATCTTTGGGCCCAGCCTCCCTTGGAGATCTCCATATGCCTTGGCATCAATCTTTCTCTGGGTCTAGGAGGTTCTTAGTGCAGGGATCCCAAATCCAAAGGAAATGCTCCACTCCTGGCTTCTCTTTTTTTTAGTGGTCCTAGATCCCTCCTTCTCTGCTTGCTTCTCTCTCCTTTTAGCTCTTGTAAAATAAAAGGTAATGCAAGCCACATCCCAAGGAAACTCCCCTTACATCAGATCAGGACTGTAGCCTGAGAAAGGGTGTTGCATCCTACTCTAATCCCCTTACAACTGACTGGTTGATCACATCATGGGGTTATGATGACATCATTACATAACTGCCAGACCACTGAGAATCATGGCCCAGCCAAGATGACACATATTTTGGGGGGACACAATTCAATCCATGACACTCTCCTAGTCAGTTCCCACTCTGTGAAAATGGTTGCATTAATAGCAGTAGAAACTGTAAGCTGTAGATTTTCTTTTTCCTGCATGACCTGCATACTAATGCATTTACTTCTCATCAGCATTGTGTTTTCTATCCCAAGCTTCTTGACTGAAGAGTGTATGTGTGTTGAACTCAGTGCCATGGACGTGGGCTATGTGCTCTCTGTTTCTTAATAACTATAATATTGGTTGTTCATTTTTGATACCCAGGAGAAGAAAAGGCCCTATTGCTAAGAATACTGGGGGCACATTAATTCCTGGGATGGACCACTACTTAGCGCCTTTGGATTTCTCCTTTGCCTCTAAAACCAAAACCAAACTCACTGCCATCGAGTCGGATCCAACTCATAGCGACCCCTCCTTGGGTTTCCGAGGCAGTATCACTACCGAAATAGATTGCCTAGTCTTCCTTCCGAGGAGTGGCTGGTGGGTTTGAACCGCCAGCCTTCTGGTTAGCAGTCAAATGCCTTAGGCACTATGCCACCAGAGCTCCTTTGCCTCTAAAAGAGCCTAGTTAATTTGTTCTATCGTGTTGCTTCTTGTTTTATCATGATACACATAATAAATTACCTGGCACTTCCAACTGGAGCAATTCTACCTGCTTCTGTTTCACTAAACATTTACATGCCAAGTGGCTACTTGTATATAACTTAAACCCAAAATAGTTGACATAAATTAGCTTCTGATCAAGATCTAGTAGAAGAGAAGAACAGGATTTATGAATCATGCACTATTAACATTAGCTATATCCGTATTAGTTATAGGAGCTCTGATGGTGCGGTGGTTAAGCACTCAGCTGCTAACTGAAAGGTTGGTAGTTCAAATCCACCAGCTACTCTGCAGGGGAAAGGTGTGGCACTGCTTCCGTAAAGATTTACAGGCTTGGAAACATATGGGACAGTTCTACTCCATCCTGCAGGGGTGCAGTGGGTCAGAATTAACTCAACAACAATGAAGTTTTCTTTTTAATATTAGTTAAGGTATGTGTTTTAATCACTGTTAGTACTGGGATTTTTTAATTTATACACACAGGCACACACATATATCATTTAGTAGTATAGTGTTTTGCCACAGAGTACACTAGAAAACCAATTTTCAAAGACATGAATGTTTTGAAATATGAGTTCACAATCATTACTAACAATCAGCCATTTAAAGCTCATGGCCTATGCACATTTTACAACACATACTTACCTTATTCCACTTAAGCTGAGTTATGTAGTCACATAAGTCTTGAGTTTGAATTTCAAAACCCTGGTTAAAATTATTTAGCTTTCCTCTGCATGTGACAGTTTTACCCAAGATAACTTAAAAGGCAAACCAAGAGCAAAGGCAGGTCTGTAGCTGATTTAAAACTGTAGTTATTTCTCCCAATACCTCACTTCTGTTTCTTGGAAGCTGAACAATAACAAAAGATGGGTGGTGTATTTCCAGCAAAGAGGAAAAGGAAACACGCTCTCCCTAAGTGTTGACCAGGGGTTACCAGACAAATCTGATCAGTTTTCTGGGCTTGTAGACAACAAGGGTCTTCCTCACAGACAACCCAGATGGAAAAGTCCATGAAGCATCTCCATCCTAGGGACTGAGCATTCACTCAATTGGATGAAGCCAGGACTACCACTCAACGCGATGAAGCAAGGTGACATGCTTTTAGACCTTCTTTCTAGAAGGGAGTGTCTCTAGGTGGGACTCTCCCAGCCTCTATACACCAAGCTTTCATCTCCACTGATGGATCTTACTTATTGCTCAGTCCCCCCACTTATGTTTAGGCAATTTAAAGGTGTGAATTTAAGCTGTGTTTATATCACTAAAACAAAAAAAAGGTCACATTTTATTATTTTCAAACACAATAATCCAGTGTAACCACATCACCTCTGAACTGAAAGTCATAATAAAGTGCTGAGGTTAGATGAAAAAAAAAAAAAGGAAAAATGGGTCAGGTGTTCTACAGTGAGCACTGTCAGCTTCTTTACCACTTCCTTATTGTAACACAAGGAGCTCTGGTGGTGTAGTGCCTAAAGCATTTGACTACTAACTAGAAGGCTGGCAGTTCAAACCCACCCAGCCACTCTGCGGAAGGAAGATTGGACAATCTCCTTCTGTCAAGATTTACCACTTGGAAACCCAAAGGAGGTTGCTATGAGTCAGAAGTGACTTGATAGCAGTAAGTTTGTTTTTTTGGTTTTTATCATAACACAGGCTTATAGAGAGGATTAAACAAGATATGAATTATACAATTATTAGTCCAACAGTCAGATATAAGCAATTAATATTGTTGTTATTGTTATCCTGGTTGTTCCTAGAAGAGTGATTGGCACACTAAAGGCACAGTCATTGCTATTACTCTATTTACTCATTTCCCCTATCTACAAACTGTTATACCTAATCTACTCCCTTAACTGATCCATGGGTTTATCCAACGGTGTTCACTTCAGTGATCATGTGCAAATTTTCTGCAAGTATCATGAATGGAGAACCCAAAAAAAATTAAACTGGGAGTGAGAAACACGGTAAACATGTGAGTTGAAATACAACTTGTATTCCAGGTTGTTCCTTGCTCTTCCTGTGCCTCTGCCTTCCCTCCAGGCCCTTCTCTTGGGGAAATAAGCTTCAGTAACCTCTTGGCGTTCTCACGTACTTCTCTGTGCCCAATAAAATGACATCCAGCCCGAAGACAAAAACTCTCTATTTCTAATTCAAAGCTTACCAACAAGGTTTTTTTAGCCTCTGAAATGAAAGAGGAGGAATCATTCATGTGTTTATTCATTTATTTGACAAATATTTGCAGGCACTGAACTAGGCACTAGGAATACAGCCATAACGAGAGGCAGAGCCTGCTCTCATGAAACTTACCAACTAGAGGGGGAAAGCTTCCAGTCAAATAAAGGGTAACTCCTAGGTATCGAGATTGGGTGCTTGCATTAATGTTCATGCATTCACTGCAGAGACTGGAAACATAGCAGGGTTGGAAGTGCCTGTAGGGCTGCCAAGTATAAATATTCAGAAGAGCTGAATATATGAGCTGGGAGCTCAGGAAGGAGAGCAAGGCAAGAGATACAGATTCAGCAATTGAAGTTCCAGGCACTGATTGCCCAGGAAGAGGGCCAAGAAGAGAATCCTGGAGATTTCTCATGTGTAAAGCATGGCCTTATATTTTTCATTCCCTATTTCAATTTAAAGACACTACAACAACATATACAGGTATTATAGGACAAATATCTCTAGCAAAAGACTAGTAAGTTCAGCTAATGAGAAACATCTATTTAAATTACCTAATTTCATCCCTTTTCATGGAAACAGGTTGAGGAACTCTTTAAGATAATGCTCCAATACTAGAAATACTGGTAGATTGCATGTTAGTTGGCAGTTAGAAAAGAGGTGTAATACCTGAGGCATTTGACTGCTAACCAGAAGGCTGGCAGTTCAAACCCACCAGCCACTCCTCGGAAGGAAGGTTGGGCAATCTACTTCCATAGTGATACCACCTCGGAAACCCAAGGAGGGGTCTCTATGAGTTGAATTGACTTGACAGAAGTGAGGTTTTTTTTTTTTTTAATAACAAGTAGACTCACACATGTGTGACAGGTCATTTGTATCAACATTGTTTGTAAGAACAAAAGATTGAAAACAGCTTAAATATCTATCTGTAATGTTCATTATAAACAGACTATTATACAACCATTCAACACACACACACATGTACTTTCACATATATACCAGAAAACCAAACCCATTGCTATTGAGTCAATTCCAAATCATAGGAACCCCACAGGACAGAGCAGAACTTCCCCATAGAGTTTCCAAGACTGTAATATCTACAGAAGCAGATTGCCTAATCTTTCTCCCGTGGAGCAGCTGGTGAATCAGTGCATTAACCTTTCAGTTAGCAGCTGAGCACTTAATCATTGTGCCACCAGGGCTGCTTCTTCACTTATGTATGTAAACAAAAAGCAATGATGTTTTTCATATGCTACCAATTGTGCAAAAAATGAGAAGGGGAGAGCATATTTGTGTGTGTATTTGCTTGCATATGTATAAAATATCTCTGGAAGGATATACACATACCTGGTAACATTGGTTACCCTTGAAGGGAACTGAGTGGAGGGCTGGGGGATGAAGTGGTGGGAGATTTTTCACTGTACCTTTTTGTGCCTTTTGAATATTGAACTTTGTAGAAAAGTAACCTATTAAAAAAACAACTATTTTTTTAAAGGGAGGGAAAAAAAGAAAATCAACAAAGAACTGTAGGAAAATGTTTTTGAGGGAAGAATTGTGTGTAGGTTAGAGGTTTAGTAGAATATGCTTTTCCCAGTCCGGAAGTGCTCAGAAAATAAAATAACCTACTTGAAATAAGGGCTCAAACATCCTGCTAAGGTAGTCTTTATTGTGCAGTCTCTGTGCTAAGAAGATGGAACTTTCTGGAGGAAGGAAGGGAAGGGTTCACAGCAAGATAGCAATCAAAGGTCAGTAGGAACAGAAAGGTATGGTGAACTCCAGCATTAAGATAAAAGACATACCCAATTATCATTTCAACCATGTAATCAGATTCTATAGATCATGATCAAGGACTGTAAGATTTTTACCCTTTTATATAATTTCCTCCATGTTTTTCCCTTAAATGTTGTCTTTTCTCTTGTCATAATGGGCATTAAAGTCTTCAATGAAGAGGGTCTTGTGGGCTTTTATTCAGGGACAGCAAGAAGAATGGACATAAGGGACCATCTTGGTGGGACGAGGACCCTAACAATCAGAACAGGTGGTGACATCTACCAAGAGGAGAGGAGAGCAGGCAGAGTCCCTGGGACCTGCCACTGGCAGAAAAGGAAGAGAAGGAGCACTGACAGGAGCCTGCCTGGGCCTGTGAACTGCCCCAGGATCTCAGGAGAAAAGGGGTTCCTCAAATGCAATGACAGATGCACTTTGCACAGTAATAGGATTGAATTTGAAACTGTTACAGGTGAGGTGGTGACTAGCCTATGCTTGTATCACAGAGTTAGGCTTTCCCTTCATTTGACAGGTATTATTTTATCTTCATCGTTACTGAAAGGGAAGGAAAAAATTTTTTTTTCGAGGTAGGGCAAGAGCACAAAGAACTTCTATTGGTTATGTTAGCTTATGTGGATCTTAGAACAACACTGAAAACTTCAAATGCGGGAAGATTATTTACTGCCACTTCCCCACACACACATACTTTCCTCTTTGATTCTAACCACTTACACTTTTAACCACTATTTTGCCCACTTTTTTTCAGAAAAAAAATAAACATACATAGATACTCTGTTCTATAGGGTTACTATGAGTCCAAATCTACTGGATGGCAACAGGTTTGATGTCTGACGCCAAGGCCCTTGTTCAATCTAGGATTACACTCCACCTTCTGGGTTTTATGTATAAACTATTCCTTATTTTTCAAGAAAGCAAATTTTGTACTGTTGTTGTTGTTGTGTGCCATTGAATCGGCCCCGACTCATAGTGACCCTTCCTTGGTTCGCCGAGGCAGGGGGAAAAAAATGGACTGCCTATTATAGCCCATGAGTTCCTGAGTGGTATCCAAGTGGTATCGCTATGAGTTGGGGCCGACTCGACGGCACATAACAACAACAACAACAACAAACACTCAATGGCTGCTAACCAAAAGGCTGGAGGTTCTGGTCCACCCAGAGGTGCCTTGGAAGAAAGGCCTGGCAACCTACTTCCAAAAATCAATGACTGAAAATCCTACAAAGCACAGTTCGACTCTGACACCTGTGGGGTCACCATGAGTTAAAATCGACTTACCAACAACTGGTTTTACTATAGGCAGGTATCTATAGAGTCAATGAAGCTTATAGTCTCATTAAGAGACAAATAATTGCACTCAGAAATGAATTATCATGCCCAGAAACATATGTTAAATGTTAAGGTAGTTGTGGTAGTTAAGGTTGTATGTCAACTTGGCTAGGCCTGGTTGAGTGGCTGGACAGCTGGATGTAGTTATGCTCCATGGTGAGACTGATAATTAACTCCATGGTGGAATCTACTGGAGGAGTTAAGTAGCTGCTTTAGGAATGTCGGCTACTTCCAGTATATAAGAAGCAACTTTGAGGAAGGGCTCCAGCTTTTTGGCATGCTTGAACCCTGCATGTAGCTGAGTCTCCATTCAGTAGCCTGCTGTTCTGGCTACCTAGTGCAGCTCTGACAAGAATATACCACAAATGGGATGGCTTTTGCAAACAGGAGTTTACTCTCTCACAGTTTGGAGGCTTTAAGTCCAAGTTCAAAGTGCCAGGCTCTAGGGGCTGGGTGAAAGCCCCTTCACCTTGTGCTTCAGCTCTGCCTCTTGCTCCCAGCCCACTGAGTCTAGAGGCATCTCTCCACTCAGGCAGCTGCTAACTACTGAGGCTGTCAAACCCAAGGTCAACAAGTGAAAAGGCACAGTCCTGATGTTACCAAACCACATGGCAGGCCATTAATTAAAGTCCATTGTAAGTCCCAAGGCTGGCAGAGCACGGCAGGCTGCTGAACAACAACATGGCTACATGCAGGGTCCAAACGTGCCATAAGCTAGAGACTATCCCCAAGGCTTCTCCTTATATACAGGAAGCAGACCACATCCCAACGGCAGCTATTCAGCTGCTTGTGGTAGATCCTACCATGGAGTTGATTGCCAGTCTCATCATGGAGAATAACTACTACCAGCTGCCCAGCCACTGAACCAGGCCCAGCCAAGTTGACACATAAATTTAACTACTACACCTGCCATGCTCTGTCAATCTTGGAACTTTCAATGCACTTGAATTAATGGCCTGCTGTGTGGTCTGGTAACATCAGGACTGTGCCTTTTTACTTGCTGATCTTGGGTTTGTCAGCTCAGCAGCCAGCAGCTGCCTGAGTGAAGAAAGCCCCCAGCTTCATTGGACCGGGAGCCAGAGGCAGAGCTGAAGCCCAAGGTCAAGGGGCTTTCACACAGCCCCTAGAGCCTGGCACTTTGAACTTGGACTTCTAGCCTCCAAAATGGTAATAAAATAAACTCCTGTTTGTTAAAGCCATCCCATTTGTGGTATATTCCTGTTAGAGTGGCACAAGGTAACCAAAAAGGAAAAAAAAAAAAAAAAAAAGTTGTGGTCTCAATAATAATGACTTCAGGAATCCAGATGACAGAGAATTATTGAAGATCTAGACCCTCAAGCTTCTTGGAGAGGGTGGCCTTACAGGACGATATATTAAGATGAAGGCTAAGGAGAGCACTTCAGTCAGGTATAGTGGGTGAGGCAAGATCAATCTATGGGTAACATTTCTGTGAGGTAATTAACAACCAGGTTAGCTGGAGTAGAGTTTGGAGACAGCAGTTATTGGTTAAAGCAATTTCTGATTCAACAAATGTCTAAAATAGGATTTTGCTTAGATTAATATTAGCCCTATGTACTGCAGACACACAAATTAGAGCAATAGAGAGATGTAACAAATGATCTGATAGGATCTCCTGCCGTTTGCCCAGTTGTGAAGTAATAGGAAAACTACAAAACTGACTGCCATCAAGTTGATTCCAACTCATAGTGACCCCCTTTGGGTTTCCAAGGTGGTAAATCTTTATAGAAGTAGATTGCCGAGTCTTCCTTCTGTGGAGTGGCTGGTGGGTTTGAACTGCCAGCCTTCTAGTTTGCAGAAACTTAGGCACTACATCACCAGAGCTTCTTGAAGTAACAGGAAAACAAAAAAAACCAAACTCACTGCCATCGAGTTGAATCCGACTCATAGCAACCCCCCCCTTGGGTTTCCAAGGCGGTATCACTACAGAAGTAGACTTCCCAATCTTCCTTCCGAGGAGTGACTGGTGGGTTTGTTGTTTTCAGGGAAAAGGTACAGTATCTGTATCATGACAAAATTCCTATGTCCCTCATCACACAGTAGGAGCCAAGGGTGAACTTGAAGGAGCACATCACTCTGTCCCTGCATGCTCAGATTATATTATTTCTTTCTCTTCCTCTCTCCATTCTTTCTTCTTCCTTTCCTGCTCACGGCCAGATGTCAAGGAGAAATCCTTCTTCACTGTGAGTTTTGGTTGGAATGTCAGCCCGTGACTTTTGAGAGAGAATGTGTGCATGCACAAATCAATAGAGACGATGAGATATGGAAGCTATCTCGGTATTCATCTGGTCCAAGAATCAGATCAAGGGTCCAGGCCCAGCTCAGACACTTTTTATCTGTGTAACCTTGGGCCATCACTTAACCTGACTGTTCCTCAGTTTCATTTATTTGTGAAATGGAGATGTTAATACTTCCCCATCTGCCTCGAAGAACTTTCTTGAAATTCAAATGAAATAACTTAATATTAGTAGCTCAAGGTGAAAAAATGCATGGTGAGGGAGGGGAGTGAAATTAGGAAGTCTTAGTAAATCCCATCCATCCCTATGATTTTATAAAAAAAAAAAAAATTGTTTTATATCACTAAAATAAGTTTAATGATATAAACTTATATATTCCTTTGATGTTTTAATAAACTCTCACTCTGACACCATCTCTTTCCACCCTAGATATCCTTAAGTACAGAACTCAACTCCCGCCTAAAAGTTCCAGCTCATCTCACCTGGGCCTGTCAACAGTCAGTGGGATTCCCAGCCACCCAGGCAACAACTAAAATTCTCATGCAGCATCTTCAGGGACAATCCAGCCTTCAGTCTCCAGAGCCAAAGATGATTTAAAAATATGAAAGGACTTTTCAAGAAATAATCAAATATTGTACATGTTTGAGAGTTGAATGTGACTTGGCTTCTCTATTAGAAGCTCTTACAGTTTAAGTACCTTATTGTAAAAGTAAGTTCTGCAGTATTTCAGTAAAAGATATTCATCATGTAAATGTTAGTATATGTACAAAGTTAAGTAAAAATCCAATGATAGAGTCTATGGGGTTGATGAAGAGACATCTGATGGCACCATTGGTAATACTGGGTGTATTCAGGGTCCCAAGAGAGCATACTCCCAAGGCTACTTGAACAATTTCATGAAAGACTGTTTGCTGTGGTGTGGGAAGGATTAAGAGAATCAAGAAGCTTCAACCTCTATGACCATGAGACCAGAAAACCTAGATGGTGCCCAGCCACCACTGTCAATCACTGAGAAAAGAATCATTGCAAGAGATCCTGGGTAGAGTGGGAGAACAATGTGGAGCAAAACTCAAAATCATTTTTAAAAAAGACCAAGTTTACTGGTCTGATAGAGCCTGGTGAGAACCCTGAAACTTTGGCCCCTAGTTACCCTTCAGGTCTGGAATTGAATTCACTCCTGTGGCTTCCAGCCAAACAGTAGACAGGCAAATAAGGCAAACATTTACACTTTAGAAGATCAATCATGGGAGAACAGAAGGGCAGAATTTGCCCAGGGAGATAGCTCATGGGGGAAGGAATGCATAGGAAAGAAGGACACAGGGAAGAGGTAAATACAGGGAGAAAGTGGGAAAAGAGCTGTTAAATTATGGGTAATTGCAGTCAATGTCATGAAACAAAATGTGTGTATTGAAAATACATTTACAATATAAAATTTCACCCAAATCACAATTATTGTTGCCGTGGAGTCTAACCCGACTTATAGTGACCCCTCCTTGGGTTTCCAGGGCAATGTTACTACCGAAGTAGATTGCCCAACCTTCCGTCTGAGGAGTGGCTGGTGGGTTTGAACCACCAGCCTTCTGGTTAGCAGTCAAGTGCCTTAGGCACTGGGCTACCAGAGCTCCTCCCAAATCATGATAGAAATTTAAAAAAGGAAGAAGGAGGAGGAGGAAGAGAAGAAGGAGAAGAGGAAGAGGAAGAGGAGATGGGGATGCACCCAGAACCTGGAAGAGTGAGATGCCTTTATCATTCCTTGGCCTGAAGAGGCAAAGGGGAGGAATCAGAGCTTCTAGAACCCAGTGAGATCTGTAGACTCAGGAAAGAGGCTACCCAACAGAATATGTGTCATGTGGTAGAGGAATGAGGCCTGTGTCAAAACCAAGACCTAGCAGAGAGAAATGAGGGAAAATACCCCCAACCCTTCCATCTTCCCACTCTCCAACATCCCAACAGTGCTTTGGTCAAACCCAACTGGAAGTCAGAGAGCAAAGAAGCCTAAGGGTTGTAACCCTTATCCCAAGGCATACAGCAGAGCTGAGAAGTGTGGCCAGTGGATCTGGGTGGGGAGGGATAGGATACAAATAGGATTGTGGAGAAACACCCATACAATGAGGGAAAATATTTCTCAAGGAGGAATTATGATTGATCCAAGCAATGTAAATGAGCTTTAAAGAGTTACAGGAAATAGAAAATGTAACTGAGTCATTCATTCTAAACTAAACCACCTACTTAGACAACCATTTCAAAGTCCCTATATGTATATACATATATATATTTAAGGCAGAATTTACCATCCTAGCATACTTATTTGCCTGGGTAAGGTGGAATTATAGAAAAACAAATATGTGTACCAGTCATGTATGGTTGAACATTTATAACTCAACTAACTCACTGCCGTCAAGTTGGATCCGACTCATAGCAACCCCTCCTTGGGTTTCCAAGGCAGTATCGCTATGGAAATAGATTGCCCAACCTTCCTTCTGAGGAGTGGCTGGTGGATTTGAACTGCCAACCTTCTGATTAGCAGTCAAGGGCCTTAGGCACTATGGTACCAGAGCACTTTCTCTCTCTCTCTCTCTCTCTCTCTCTCTCTCTCT
>NW_006921640.1:6535018-6546721 GCF_000298275.1 Orycteropus afer afer
TATGTTGGGTTTTTTGTTTTGTTTTGTTTTTTTAATGGTTAAAAATGATGGTTTGGAAGGATAGCCCAGGACATAATGGTTTGAATATCCAACTGATCAATGGGATGACAAAACATGACCATTTATAATTTATTAGTTTGCACCCAGGGTGAAGCTAGCAAGTGGCTCTGAGACAGGAAAAAAAAAAAGTGTATACACACACACATACACACGTGTGTGTGTGTGTCTATAATTGGTTTTGACAAATACATATATCTATATCTCCCTGGAATGAGACTTTGTGTTCTTTCGTTGGGCAAAGCAGATAACTCTCTGGGAGGGTTGGTTTTTTTTTTTTCCCTGGAGCCTGAGCCATCATAGTCTGCCCTCAGGAGCAAAAGGCAGCTGTGTAAGCTGAGGTGGTTTGCAGTGCCAGGTTTCTGCCCCCTTTGTCCCAATGCATCCCAATGATTATGCAAGGAGCCAGTCACATTGTGATCAGATGTTTGAATGGTCCAGATTAGAATATGTTTCCAACCCCTTCTGGCTAACTTTCATGGAATAAACCAGAATCTTCTGTGGCAAGGTTATTAAAAGAAAGAAAGCCTCATCCAATACGGCTACATCTTTGTTTCTTGAAACAACAACCAGTAGTTTTCCTCAAGAATCTACAGTATGGGCAGGGCTCTATGGGGAAAGTTTGTCTCTGGTCCACGCAGCATCCTCTGGACCCTGTCAAGGGAGAAAAGTCAGTGCTGGCTGTACATTGGGTGCTCAGTCAGGGCCAGGGGCCTCTGTCCCTCTGCATGTGAGATAGGTTCTACACAGCATGGTATCCAGATTCCAAGGACAGTTGTCCTAGGAGAGAGCCAAGTAGAATCTGTCCCACCTTTTATGTCCTAGCCTTGGAAATCTCACAGTGTCATTGCCACCATACTCTATGAGTCACAGAGGCTTAACTACTTCCAAGGACAAGGAACATAGACTCAGAGTTTCACGGTTCTGAAAGAATGTGTGGTATAAGCAATATTATTGTCACCAGGTTTGGAATATATGATCTGCCTCAGGTTGGTTCCCTGTGTGATTTCTGCCCACCTTTACGTCATAATGCCAGGGTCCTCTAGTTTATAGTGATATGAACTAGACAGACAATTGATAAGATAAATGGACATTGATATTCGTTAATTCAACGAAACTATTCAACACCAGCTATGTGCCAGACTCTATGCCAGGCTCTGGGAATATAAACATGAGGCAGGAAAAAACTTCCTGCCCTCAATGACTTTATAAGCAGGAAGGAGGCAGAGAAGAAATCACAATACAATGATAGCTGAAAGCAGTGGACACTGTGAGAGTCACAGAAGGGACAGATGTACCACTCCATGGGGGAGCTGCAGAAGTGATGTCCAAGTTGAAACCTGAGTTGGAACAAACAAGGA
Source organism: Orycteropus afer afer (assembly GCF_000298275.1). NCBI lineage: Eukaryota > Metazoa > Chordata > Mammalia > Tubulidentata > Orycteropodidae > Orycteropus > Orycteropus afer. The sequence goes on from NW_006921640.1 coordinate 6,536,437, forward strand.
AGCATTCCAGAGAGAGCAGTAAGAGCTGCAGAGACTCCAGGCAAAAGTAGGGTGACCAGCCATCCAAGTTTGCCCAAGACTGTTCTGGTTTTAGCACTGAAAGTCCCATTTCCCAGAAAACCCCTCAGTCACTGTGATTCTTCTTGGAATTATATGTTGTCCAGTCTAGCTGGAGCACAGAGTCCCTGGGTGGTACAAAGGGTTAAGGTACTTGGCTGCTGACAGAAAGGTTGGAAGTACAAGTCCACCCAGAGGCACCTCAGAATAAAAGCCTGGCAATCTGCTTCTAAAAAATCAGCCACTGAAAACCCTATGGAGCATAATTCTATTCAATGACAACTAATTAGCTGGAGTAAAGAGGAGTGAGGACTGAGGACTGAGGGCAGCAGGAAGCTGGAAAGGTAAAAACCAAACCAAACTCATTGCTGTGGAGTTGGATCCGACTCATAGCGACCCCTCCTTGGGTTTGCGAGGCAATATAACTACAGAAGTAGATTGCCCAACCTTCCTTCCGAGGAGTGGCTGGTGGGTTTGAACCGCCAGCCTTCTGGTTAGCAGTCAAGTGCCTTAGGTACTATGCCACCAGATTTTCCCTGGAAAGGTAGGCAGAGGCCTAAACAGGAAGCTGAGCTACCTTAAGGCGTTAAGACTTCATTTTAAAGGTGGTTGAGCAACCAATTTAAAGCGATTTTAAATAGAGGAATGACTTGTTAAGACTTGCATTTAGAAAGTGCTCTGGCGGCTTTTAATTAAAAAGAGGGACAATACTGAAGACCAGTTAGTAAGCCATTGCAGTTTTCAGTCAAGAGACAAGGGTAACTTGAACTAAAGTAGTGGGGTGGGGCGGGAGTGGGGTTAGAATTAGATTTAGAATATCTTGAGGAGAAATGTTGTTGTTGTAGTTATGTGCCATCAAGTCAGACCCGACTCATAGCGACCCCTCCTTGGTTTTCCAAGGCAGTATCACTCCAAAAGTAGATTGCCCAGCCTTCCTTCTGAGGACTAGCTGCAGAATTTAGAAATGTAGATGTGAGAGGTGAGAGAGAAGGAGCAATCAGGAGTGACTCCCAAATTTCTGGCTTGGGCAACTGGAAAAAGTCTTGGGAAGTAATTAGGATGGTTTGCAAATACCTTCCCCACACCACCCTACATTAGAAAACAAAGCAGCTATTCTGCTTTCCAGGTGGCCCTTGTTGACACGAAGGCACTCTCTGTTGTGCAAGTGATGTAGAAGTCTGAGCCACAGCCCTGAGACTACAGACAGTCCAGTATAAGAAAGAGGTCTGAGGGGTGAAGGGGAAGGAGATAGGATTTATTACTCATTAAACTAGATACTTCTTGAACTATTGATGTAAGGAGAGCCCTGGTGGACCAGCGGTTAAATAGCTGCTAACTGAAAGGTCAGTAGTTCGAACCCACCAGGTATACTATATCTTATTTAATCATCACAAGACTCTTCTGTGGTAGGTGGTTATTGCTACTCCCATTTTATAGATGCACAATCATGATAAAGTACACTTAACCTTCGAACAACACAGGTGTTAGAGGCTCTGACCCCCTGTGCAGTTGAAAATCTGCGTATAACTTTTGACTGCCCCAAAACTTAATAGCCTACTGTTGAATGGAAGCTTTACCTATAACATAAATAGTTGATTAACACAGTTCTTGCTGTATTGTTATTGTTATGTTCTGTCGAGTCGGCCCCGACTCATAGCGACCCCTCCTTGGGTTTCCGAGGCAGTATCACTACGGAAGTAGGATTGCCCAACCTTCCTTCCGAGGAGTGGCTGGTGGGTTTGAACCGCCAGCCTTCTGGTTAGCAGTCAAGTGCTTTAGCCACTATGCTACCAGAGCTATATATATATATAAAATACAGCATTTGCCAATTTAACATTTTTCGCATGTACAGCTCTGGTGGTGTAGTGCCTAAGGCATTTGACTGCTAACCAGAAAGCTGGAGGTTCAAACCCACCAGCCACTCCTCAGACAGAAGGAAGATTGGGCAATCTACTTCCTTAGTGATACTCCCTTGGGAACCTAAGGTGGGGTCATTATGGGTCGGATGCAACTCCACGGCAGTGCATTACATTTTTGTGTTTACAGTTAGTGACATCAATTATATTGATGTAAATCTTGACTTAGAAATCTCAATCCTTCTCTAGTCACCTATTGTTGTTTGTCCATTTCAGTCTGTCTTCTATGATGGTTCTCTGGTGGCGTAGTGCCTAAGGCATTTGACTGCTAATCAGAAAGGTGGCTGTTCAAACCCACCAGTCACTCCAGGAAAGGAAGATTGGGCAATCTACTTCCGTAGTGATACCGCCTCGGAAACCCAGGGAGGGGTCACTGTGAGTGGGATCCAACGCGACCGGCAGTGAGTTTTTGTTTCTATAATGGTTATTTCTGCATGTGTCTTACTACTCCCTCTACACTGGAAATTCTTTGAAAGATCTCAGTTTCATTCTGTGTTTCCACATTTTCTTTTCCACAGTATGCACATGACCAGTGCTAGACTTTAATTGAATGTCATCAGAAGCTCTGAAGGAGCTCTGGTAGCGTAGTGCCTAAAGCAATTGACTGCTAACCAGAAGCCTGGCGGTTCAAAGCCACCAGCCACTCCTCAGAAGGAAGATGGGGCAATCTACTTCCGTAGTGATACTGCCTGGGAAACCCAAGGAAGGGTTGCTATGAGTCGGGTGCGACTCCAGGGCACATAACAAGAAGAAGAAGATCTGACATGTTCATTTCTCATCTGGCTCTTTATTCACTGATAGCATCAGAGAATGGACACAAGAGGGCGCTCACTCCCCTCTCATCTGAGGCCAGGGTGTTGCACCTCTTTTCTGTTGAAAATTAGGGACAAAATAGACAAACTACCATTGGGGAGGGGCTTTAGAGAATTTTGAATGTTTATACCAAGACCCTTAGGGAAATATTTATTATTCAGCTCAGATCTTTGGTTCCATTCAAATGAATCAAACATTGAGTGTGCTTTTGAAGAATATAGAATTTAAGGAGGAAACATACAGATATCCCTGGCTTTTCAAAGTTCTCTTTACGCCACTTCGTTTTTACAAAAGACCTACATTAATACCTGTTTTTGCTAACTGAAAGAAATCCAAAGAGGATTTTCACTTTACAAAAAAAAAAAAAACCGGCAAAAAGTGAAACTAGTCTTTCAGCATTGTTTTTGCAGCTAGCTGTTAAAGAGGCAGGGCAAACCCCAGGCAGTGAGAGTGGAGTCGCCAAGCTCCTTCCTCGGAAACTACATTGGGCATGCATTATTTGTACTTTATATTGGCTGTATATTTATCATAAGAATCTCTTCTGGTGTAGTGGGTAAGACATTTGACTGCTAACCAGAAAGTTAGTGGTTCAAACCCACCAGCTGCTCCAGGAGAGGCGGATGAGGCAATACACATCTGTAAAGATTTACGGCCTTGGAAACCCAGTGGGGGTCGCTGTGAGTCCGAATCTACTCCATGGCAGTGGGTTTGGATTTTGGTGTTTGGGCATGTCTTACATTCTTTTCTCCATACTTTATAACTCATCTCAGAAGATCTCACCCAGCTCAGTCTGCTCTGATAGACTATGAAGATAACTCCCAAATCTATAGCTCCAGTTTTGGCCACCCTCCCTAATTTAATTTCATATTACCTCCCTATTTATCAGGTGTTTCTACTTTGGGCATCCTGCCAGTACCTCAAACTCAGCAGCTGTCTTAGTTCTCATGCTGCTGTAACAGAAAAAACCACAAGTGGATGGCTTCAAGTAACAGGAACTTATTCTTTTACAATTTAGGAGGTTAGAAGTCCAAATTCAGAGTACCAGCTCTAGGGGCTGGGTGAAGACCCCTTGACCTTGGGCTTCAGCTCTGCCTCTTGTTCCAGGCCCGCTGGAGCGGGTGCCATCTAACTCACACCACTGAGGCTGACAAACCCAACATCAGCATGTAAAATGGCATAATCCCAAGATCAGCAGGCCAGACAGCAGGCCGATGGTTCATGTCCAGGAACTAGAAATGAAGACTTGGCCAAATGCAGAATCCAAATATGCCAAAAAGCTAGAGACCTTCCCCAAAGCTTCTCCATATATACTGGAAGCACCCACACCCCAAAGGTATTGCCTCTTCAACTACTTAGTTACTCACAGCAGATTCTACCATAGAGGTGATTACAATCTCATTATTTGGATAACGACATCCAGCTGCCAATCTAGTCAAAACCAAGACCCAGCCAAATTGACACACAATCTTAACTACCATAGCAGCCAGGTATGGTCAGTTTATTTCTTAAATGTGGAATGGGGAGGGAAGAATTTTAGGTTCTTCTGATAGGGCTGCCTTACCCTCCTTAGTGGTCTTGGGTAGGTCATTTAATTTCTGTAAGTCTCAGTTTCCTTCTTTGGGAAGAGATTTACTTATTCATGAGGAAGACATGAAGTATGTGTGTTTCTGTGTGTAAGCTCTCAGGAAAACATACGTGCTAAGGAGTATCAGGAGCAGGGGAAAGAGCAGAGAATGCACCATCTAGGAATTGCTTTGCTTAGACATCGTCCCTCCTCATGAGTGCACTATAGTGCATGAATAGAATTTAATGTGAGCTAGAGGCATTCTTAGGAGCTCTGGTAGCATAGTGCCTAAGGCACTTGACTGCTAACCAGGAGACTGGTGGCTCAAACCCACCAGCCACTCCTCAGAAGGAAGGTTGGGCGATCTACTTCCATAGTGATACCCCCTCAGAAACCCAAAGAAGGGTCGCTATGAGTCGGTCCGACTTGACAGCACATAACAACAACAACAATAGAGGCATTCATGGGAACTCTGGTGGCACAGTGCCTAAGGCATTTGACTGCTACCCAGAAGGCTGGCACTTCAAACCCACCGGCCACTCCTCAGAAGGAAGACTGGGCAATCTACTTCTGTAGCCATACTGCCTTGGAAACCCAAGGAGGGGTCACTATGGGTCGAATCGACTCAACAGCAGTGAATTAGAGGCATTCAAGGAGCTCTGGTGGTGCAGTGGTTAAGGCATTTGTTTGCTAACCAAAAAGTTGGCTGTTTGAAGCCACTAGCCGCTCTGAGAGAAAAAGATTAGGCAGTCTGCTTCTGTGAAGATTTACAAGCTTGGAAACCCTTATGGGGCAGTTCTACCCCATCCTATAGGTCGCTATGGATTGGAATTGACTCGATGGCAGTGGGTTCACTTTGGTTTAGCAACGGTTCAAGAAGCCCTGGTGGTACTTGGAGGAGGATCAGTACAGGAGATCCTGGATAGAGTGGGAGAACAATATGGAACAAAACGCAAAATCATAAAGAAAACACCAGATTTGCTGGTCTGATAGAGCCTGGTGAGACCCCTGAGACTATGGCCCCTAGTTACGCATTAGGTCTGGAATTGAACTCACTCCTGTGGCTTCCAGGCAAACAAAAGACAGGCATATGGGGCGAACATTTACATCAGGTGGATACACTCTTTGGAGCGATAAATCTGGGACAACAGAAGTACAGTGTTTGTACAGGGAGACAGCTGGAGGGGGCAGGGAGGGAATGCATGGAAGAAAAGGACACAGAAAAAAGGTAACTATGGGGAGGAAATGGGAAGAGAACTATTACATTGTGGGAAATTGCAGTCGATGTCATGAGACAAAATGAATTTGCTCTGTAACCTTTCACCCAAATCACAATAAAAGTTAAAAAAAAAAAAAAAAAAAAGCAGCAGCCTTGCTGGTGCAACGGTTTAGTGCTCAGCTGCAAACTGAAAGTTGTATGCTTTAAACCCACCCAGTGGTTCTGCAGAAAAAAGAGCTGGCAATTTGCTTCCATAAAGGTTTTCTTAGAAAACCCTATGGCAATTCTCTTCTGTCGCATGGGTTGCTATGAGTCAGAATTGACTCAATAGCACCCAACAACAACAGAGATGTTTCTACAAAAGCAGATGAGCTGTCAGGCAGGCTGGGTGGCCTGCCCTGCCTGAGTGATAGCACATATAACTCCCAGACCTGGCATATTCCACCACTTTGTATAGTAGACACTCTTGCTCATCAGTATTCAAAGAACTAAGAAGAATGGATATATGTTCTAGGAAAAGTGCAATCCTAACCCAGTGTGAAATCATCGTATTTTTTTTAAATACCACCAATACTTTCAATTCCTTCTCATAGCGGTTCTCAATGTGTTTATCACCCCAACCACATCTGAGAGCATGACTCTCCTATTGGTCGCTGTGGCCATGATTCTGGAGGAGTGAAGCAGACATTGGATTCAGGAGAGTATGCACACTGAGCTGAGAACTGTGGCTCTATTGCAAGACAATCTTTCTGGAAGAGCCCAAATAAATAAATACTGCCTTGCTAATCTGAATGATTGCATTCACTGCCATTGAGTTGGACCCGACTCATAGCGACCCCGCCTTGGGTTTCTGAGGCGGTATCACTACGGAAGTAGATTGCCTGACCTTTCTTCCAAGGAGCATCTGGTGAGTTTGAACCGCCAGCCTTCTGGGTACCAGTCAAATGCCTTAGGCACTACGTTACCAGAGCTCCTCCTTGCTAATATGGATATCCTACAAGAGCTCTCGTAATTCAATGGCAATGAGTTTGGTTTTTTGGTTTATGCCTGTTAGGGTGGGTTGTATCTTGAGTCCTTGCTGGAGGGTGTGACTCAAGTAACCACCCTTAACTTCCTTCAGGGTATATATAGGAATGTTTTGGGAAAGTTCACTCTCTTGCTCCATTGATGATTCGTCATCATCTTACCCCTAGACTTGAGCCAGCAGCTGTCATCTGACCTGTTGATTTGGGCTCACCAACCCCTGCAACCATGTGAGTTGGGAGAATCCTCTAGACTTACCCACAGACCTGGGACTTGCCAGCCTCCCAGATTTCCAACCTCCACCACTACCACGTGAGTTGTTTCCTTGGGAGTTTATGAGTTCTGTGAGACATTACAGAGCGAACTATGGAACCCTAAGAGGGGAAGGAGATTATTGTGGAAGGAGGAGGAGTTGATGTCAGAGATGATGCAGTGGCATGGTAGTTGGAAAAGCTGGACATTTGGGACATCTTTAGCCTCTGCCTCTTAGGGACTAGCCTTGTGTTGATCTTTCTAAAAGAAATTATTCAAGTAAGTGGTTAAAGAGCTTGCTGCTAACCAAAAGGTTGGCATTTGAACCCCCAGACACTCAGTGGGAGAAAGAGGTGGTGGTGCGCTTCCATGAAGATTACCACCTTGGAAACCCCATGAGGCAGTTCTACATCCTACTATGTCCTATAGGGTCACTACGAGTCAGAATTGACTAAAGGGCAATGGTGTTTTGTTTTTGAAAGGATTTAAAAGACATGATCCCTACAATCAAGGAAACAATAATGTAGCAGGTAAGACATGGCTTACATACAAGAAGCCTTTCAGGAACCACTAAGCCCTGGTCTGCATTTTAAAGATGTTAAGCACAGTTGTAGTTCAAAGAACAAAATTAGTAGGCACTGGGGTGATTAAAAAGTATTTGTGAAGATAAATCTTGATCTAAGCTGTGAAGGGAAGGTGAGGCTTGGATGGACCGAGGGACAAGACAATGGTAGGAGCAAGAAGACAGAGGTAAGAAAGAGTATGAGTTTTTCTGAGGAGGAGAGGAAAGCCTTGAGCTGTGCTTATGAGGTCAGAATGGGAGGGCGGAAGAACTGGCTGCAGTAAGGAGCCTTTGTAGGTTCTTGCTTGTTGTTGTTACTAGGGGCCATGGAGTTGGTTCTGACTCATAGCGACCCTGTGTACAACAGAACGAAACACTGCCCAGTCCTGTGCCAGCCTCATGATCCTTGCTGTACCTGAGCCCATCACTGCAGCCACTGTGTCTGTCCATCTCATTGAGGGTCTTCCCCTTTTTCGCTGACCCTCTCCCTTACCAAGCATGATATCTTTCTCTAGGGAATTGTCCTTTCTGACAACATAACCAAAGTAGGAAAACGAAGTCTGGCCATTCTTGCTTCCAAGGAGCACTCCAGCTGTGCTTCCTCCAGGACAGATTTGTTAGTTCTGGCAGTCCACGGTACTTTCGGTATTCTTCACCAACACAACTCAAAAGCATCAACTTTCTTCAGTTTTCCTTATTCACTGTCCAGCTTTCACATGCATAAGAGGCTATTGAAAATATCATGTCTTGGGTTAGGCACACCCTCGTCTTCAAGGAGATATCTTTGCTCTTCATCACTTTAAAGAGGTCTTTTGCAGCAGATTTCCCCAGTGCAACAAGTCATCTGATGTCTTGACTGCTGCTTCCATTGGTGTTGATCATAGAACCAAGTAATAGAAATCTTTGACAACTTCAATCTTTTCTCCATTTATTGTGATGCTGCTTATTGGTCCAGTTCTGAGGATTTTTGTTTTCTTTAAATTGAGATGTAATCCATACTTCAGACTGTACTCTTTGATCTTCATCAGTAAGTGCTTCAAGTCATCCTCACTTTCAGCAAGCAAAGTTGTGTCGTCTGCATATCACAGGTTGTTAATGACCCTTCCTTCAATCCTGGTGCCACGTTCTTCCTCATCTAGTCCAGCTTCTTGGATCATTTGCACAGCATACAGATTAAACAAATATGGTGAAAGGATACAACTCTGACACCCTCCCTTTCTGATTTTAAACCATGTAGCATCCTCTAGTTCTGTTTGAATGACAGCCTCCTGGTCTATGTGCAGGTTCCTCAAGAGAACAATTAAGTGTTCTGGAATTCCAGTTCTTCTCAATGTTATCCATAATTTGTTATGATCCACAGAATCAAATGCTTTTGCATACATAGTAAATAAAACACAGGTAAACATCTTTCTGACATTCTTTGCTTTCAGCCAAGATCCATCTGACATCAGCAATGATATCCCTCATTACAGTCCTCTTCTGAATCCAGCTTGCATTTCTGGAAGTTTCCAGTCAACATACTGCTGCAACCACTTTTGAATTATCTTCAGCAAAATTTTACTTGTGTGTGATAGTAATGATATTGTTTGATAATTTCCACATTCTGTTGTATCACATCTAGAAGTCACATGATAAACAAAGCATTTTAAGGACGCTTTGTTGTGGTTAGATGCTATTGAGTCAATCCCAGCTCATAGTGGTCCCATGTGACAGAGTAGTACTGCCTCATAGGGTTTCTAAGGCTGTAATCTATGGGAACAGAACATCAGGTCTTTTCTCCCACAGAGTGGCTGGTGGGTTTCAACCACCAACCTTTCCTTTAGCAGATAAGTGCTAACCATTGTGACACCAGGGCTCCTTTAGTGTGATACAATAAGGAGCCCTGATGGTGCAGTGATTAAGTGCCCGCTGCCAGTAGAAAAGTTGTCAGTTTGAACCTGCCTAGCAGGTCTGTGGGAGAAAGACCTGCCAATCTTAAGGATTACAGCCAAGAAAAATCGATGGGACAGTTCTGCTTTCTCATGTGGAGTGTCTGTGAGTCAGAACTGATTCGACAGCACCTAACAACAACAGTGGGCTACAGGATAGATTTCAGGGGTAAAGGATGATAGATAAATTGATTAAGAAACTGAAGCAATAATTCAGAGATAAAATGATAAAAGAGTAGTTTAGAGATAGTGGCCCTAATGGTGAAAAGAAATGGAGGGATTAAAAGAAGGAATGGTAGGTCTTGGTGACAAAATACAATGGAGGGGGGTGAATCAAGGAAGAAAGAACCCAAGATGATTGCAAAGGGTCTATAAAGCAGGTAGCCCAGACTTCTGGAAGACTGCTGGTAATATTCTATGTATAGCATCTGCATTTAAATTGCTACATGTTATTAAGTAAATAAAATTTGACATGTTTTTCAGAATATTGCAGAATGACTTGATTATTTTATTTTCTAAGTTGCTCACCTATTTTAAAATATATACTATACAGTATTATCTCCTCCTTTCCTACAACCTTGCTACTGGGTCAGTAGCATCAGCTTCAGCTGAGTACATGCTAGGAAGTAACACAGGCTCTCGGTCACCATCTCAAGCCTGCTTAATCAAAATCTACAATTTTAACAAGATCCCCCATGATTTCTAGGCATGTTAAGGTTTGAAAAACAAGAAATAGTGTCCTACAAAATGAAGTCTAAACTCCTTAACCTGGCAAAGTTCTCCAATAGCTTTTCAATCTTATTTTCTCTTACTTTAAAACATGAATCCTCTGGCTTCAGTGAAGCTGGAGAAAGGGGGTATTGTTGCTTTAACAAATAAGAGGAAAACGAGTTAAACATAGCTCAACACAACAAACTCCAAGGATCTACAAGGCAACATTTGATTAAGTGT
>NW_006921640.1:6547016-6548542 GCF_000298275.1 Orycteropus afer afer
AGGGGAAGCAAAAGTGAACAGAGATTAGACAATTTTGTTTGAAGTCAAGGATTCATGTAAGGGAGTAGTAGGTGATAAAGTTGGAAAAACCCTGAATAAGATGCCAAGATATTTTGACTTTATTCTAAAGTGTCTTATTTTTGCTACTTAGTTCGTGATGAAACTTTGACATTTTTCTAAGAAATAGAAACAAATTTCAAGAAAGAAATTGACCACAAAACTTCTAGCACCTGTGACTGTGAGAAAACCAAGCTGTTGAAGTCAATGAAATCTTGAAACAAACCTTTGTTGTTGTTCATTCACTTTGTCATCTGCTAAGGTGAGCAGATAAAGAGTTTAGATCCTTGCTACTATGGAGAAACAAATATAGGTAAAAAAAACTTACAAGCTGAGAAACATTCTATCCATTAACTTTTCTTTTCTGTATGAATGAGTAAAAGATCATGGTTATTTGATTTGAGGGCAGACCACCTTGCTTCAGCTCATAGAATATAAGTCTTCCCCAGGAACATGGATTAAGCCCTGTCTAGGACCGTGGGAAGTAAGGTCTCGAAAGGCTGAATCTGTGCTTTTAGGCAGATTACTCTGGTAACCGAATACAGGCTGGCTTGGCAAAGGGAGCAACCAAAGACAGGAAGATCAGTTAGAAGGGTACAGCAGTAAATAGTAAACAGCAGAATCCAGACTCAATAGTGTAATAAGACCTTATGTTTACAAAGCACTTTGTTATACAAATTCTTTTCACTGACACTCTCATTTAATCCTCAAAATGCTATGTAAAGTGGGTAGAGACATCAAAAAAAAAAAAAAAAAGAGAGAGAGGTTTGAAGTTTAATTTAAAAGGAAGCTTTGTGACAGACATTTTAAAACAATTGACAGAATTTAGTGAGTGGCTAAATTCTGTGACACAATAGAAGGTCCTGGTTAGAATGGGAGAAAAATATACAACAAAAGTCATTAAAAATAAATAAATATTTATTTATTTATAATACTGATATAGACTAGAGGAACCCCCAAGACTATTGCTCTAAAATACGCTTTTACCCTAGAACCGAAACCACTCCCAGAGGTCACCTTTTAGCCTGAAGAGTGGGTTGGATTATAAAATAAACAATATCATCCATGAGTAATATGTCCCTTCAATGATTAACTGTATGAGACCAAATGATCAACATTTAACCAAAAGCAAAGATAAGAAGACAAGGAGGGGCAGGGAAGCTAGATCAATGGAAATAGAATAAACAGAATGAAAATAATGAGAATGCTGACACATTGTGAAAATTGTAACCAATGTCACAGAACAATTTGTATAAAAACTGTTAAGTAATTCACTACGTAAACTTTCACCTTCAAAACAATAAAATATTGAAAAAGGAAAAAAAAATTTAGTGAGTGGCAGGGAGTCCCTGAGTGGCACAAATATGTTTAAGCACTCGACTGTTGTTGTTGTTGTTGTTGTTATGTGCCGTCGAGTCGGCCCCGACTCATAGCGACCCCTCCTTGGGTTTCCGAGGCAGTATCACTAC
>NW_006921640.1:6548642-6551723 GCF_000298275.1 Orycteropus afer afer
TGCCCAACCTTCCTTCCGAGGAGTGGCTGGTGGGTTTGAACCGCCAGCCTTCTGGTTAGCAGTCAAGTGCTTTAGCCACTATGCTACCAGAGCACTCGACTACTAACCTTAAATGTTAGACTTTAAAACTATCCAGTAGTGCCTCAGAAGAAAGACCTGGCAACTTACTTCTGAAAGGTCACAGCCTTAAAATTCTTAAGGAGTGCAGTTCTACTTTAACCACATATGGTTGCCACAAGGCAGAATGTACTCAATAGCAACTGGTTTAGTTTGAGGTGTGTTTTGTTTTGTTTTGTTTTGTTTTGTTTTCAGTTTAGTGAGTGAGTAGTAAAGTGTTAGGGAAGGAGCCCTGGTGGTGCAATCGTTAAGTATTCAGCTGTCAACCAAAAGAGATGTTTGAACCCACCCAGTGGAAGAAAGACCTGGTGATCTTCAGTGACGATTACAGACTAGATAATCCTATGGGTCAGCTTTACTCTGTCACATGGAGTCAGTATGAGTTGAAAATTGACTCAGTAAGAGGATGTTGGAGAAAAGGGTGCTGCTTCTGGGGCAAGAGAGGAATCAAAGAAGATAATCCCAGAATTTTTAAGCATGGGTGGCTAGAAGAATGTTGCTGCTATTAATGGAAGTCTAAAGGAAAAGCAGAGCCCTGGTGGTACAATGGTTAAACACTGAGCCACTAACCAAAAGGTGGGCAGTTCAAACCCATCAACCGCTCCTTGGGAGAAAATGAGGCAATCTGGTCCTCTAAAGATTTACAGCCTTGGAATTTCTATGGGGCAGTTCTACTCTGTCTAATAGGGTCACTGTGAGTCAGAATCAACTTGATGGCATTGGGAGAGAAGGAAAAGCTAGTTTAGAGGAAGATTGTTGTTGTTGTTGTCATGTGCCATCAAGTCAGACCCGACTCATAGCGACCCCTCCTTGGGTTTCTGAGGCAGTATCACTACGGAAGTAGATTGCCCTATCTTCCTTCCGAGGAAGATTGGTGATGGTAAATTTTTTTTTCCTTTTGAAATAATTTCAAACTTACAGAAAAATTGTTGTGAAAGGATAATATAAAGTAATCCCCAAATTTCCTTTATTCATTCAAATTTTACTTATTGTCTCAACAGCATCCCTTATAGCAAAAGAATCCAATGCAGGATTGCACCAAGTAGTTATGTCTTCTGAGTCTCCTTCAAACTAGACTAGTTTCTCAGTTTTCCCTGACTTTTTTGTCCTTGACATTTCTAACCATTGCCAGCCATTTTGTAGACCACCTCTCATTATTATGATGCATTTTTGACTGGAATATCACAGATGTGATGCTCTGTTCTTCTCACAGGTAGCACACAATGTTTATTTTGTCCCATTATTGTGGGGTTGGTTATTAGTATGTGGTTAGGTGTCTGCCAAGTTTCTCCACAGTAAAGTTACTTTTTTCTTCCTTGTAACTGCTAAAATATTTTATGAGATGATCATTTGAAGCTATGTAAAATATTATTCTCTGTCCATTTTAGAACCTCCATTTGTTGATGTGGCATGACTCAAAATGAGAAGAAATAGCTGCAAACATCCATTAATAATTAGAACATGGAATGTATGAAATATCAATCTAGGAAAATTGGAAGTTGTCAAAAATGAAATGGAATGCATGAAGATTGATATCCTAGGCATTAGTGAGCTGAAATGGACTGGTTTTGGCCATTTTGAATCAGATAATCATATGATCTACTAAGCCAGAAATGACAAATTGAAGAGGAATGACAAATTGAAGAGCATTCATCACCACAAAGAATGTATCAAGATCTATCCTGAAGTACAATGCTGTCAGTGAGAGGATAATATCCATATGCCTACAAGGAAGACCAATTAATACTACTATTATTCAACTTTATGCACCAACCACCAAAGCCAAAGATGAGGAAATTGAAGACTTTTACCAACTTCTGGAGTCTGGAATTGACCAAACATGCAATCAGGATGTGTTGATTATCACTGGTGATTGGAATGCAAAAGTTGGAAACAAAGAAGAATCACTAGTAGTTGCAAAATGTGGCCTTGGTGATAGAAATAATGCTGGAGAACACATGATAGAATTTTGCAAGACCAATGACTTATTCATTGCAAATACCTTTTTCAACAACATAAATGGCAGCTATACATGTGGACTTCACCAGATGGAGTATACAGGAATCAGATTGACTGCATCTGTGACAAGAGGCTATGGAGAAGCTCAGTATCTTCAGCCAAAACAAGGCCAAGAGCTGATTGTGGGACAGAACTTCAACTGCTCATATGCAAGTTCAAGATGAAACTGAAGACAATTAAAAGAAGTCCACAAGGGCCAAAACATGACCTTGATTATATCCTTCCTGAATTCAGAGACCATCTAATGAATAGATTTGATGCACTCAACACCAATGACCAAAAACCAGAGGAATTGTGGGATGACATCAAGAAAATCATCCATGAAGAAAGCAAAATGTCATTAGAAAGACAGGAAAGGAAGAAAAGACCAAAATGGATGTCAGAAGAGACTCTGAAACTTGCCCTTGGATGGAGAGTAGCTGAAGCAAATGGAAGAACTGACAGGATAAAACAGCTGAACAGAAGATTTCAAAAAGCAGTTCAAGAAGAAAAAGTCAATTATAATAATGAAACATGCAAACACCTGTAGTTAGAAAACTAAAAGCGAAGAAGATGTTCAGCATTTCCCAAGCTGAAAGAGCTGAGGAAAAAATTTAAGCCTCGAGTTGCAATATTGAAAGATTCTATGGGCAATATGGAAGTTCTGGTGCGTAGTGCCTAAGACATTTGACTGATAACCAGAAGACTAGTGGTTCAAACCCACCAGCCACTCCATGGAAGGAAGATTGGGCAATCTACTTGCGTAGAGATACTACCTTGGAAACCCAAGGAGGGGTCACTGTGAGTCGGGACCAACTCGATGGCAGTGAGTTGGTTTTTTTTTTTTTAATGGGCAATATATTAAATGATGCAGGAAACATCAAAACAAGATAGAAGGACGATCTGGCAAGATGGCGGACTAGGCAGAAAGACTGCACAGACCCTCTTCAACAAAGAAAAGGGAAA
>NW_006921640.1:6552473-6552832 GCF_000298275.1 Orycteropus afer afer
TTGTTTTCAATCTAGGAGGATGGCTCTTAAAAAGAAAAATAAATTAATTAAGTAATATATTGGTATTAGACCAATAAAATTTTAATTAGGAATTATTATTCAGTAAGTTGCTTTGCTTAATTATTATTTTCTAGAGCATAAAAACTACCTGTAGAGATGTGTTTTTGTTGGTAGTCTGCTAATATATCAGTGTTAGTGATTTAAATTTTAATATGAAGTTCTTCTTATCTTCCTGGATGATATCTTGCTTTTGGGGTTTGACAAGAAAAAAAAAATTATCTATGGATATTTAGTGAAGGATTTTTAAGGGGGGTAGGGGGGGTTTGTGTAAGAAAATTTATTGGCTAATAAGTGTGTGT
>NW_006921640.1:6576097-6584137 GCF_000298275.1 Orycteropus afer afer
GTCACCACAGTAGGACAAACCAACAGACAAGTTTGCCTCCCTGTTGGAAACCTCTCGTACCACCCTTAAAGTTTAGGAGGCTAGAAGTCCAAGTTCAGAGTGCTGGCTCTAGGAGAAGACTTTCTCTCTCTGTGTGTCTCTTGTTCCTAGAAGGAACCCAGTACAAGGACCCTGGGTCCAAAGGACATGGCTCCTCTTTGTTGGTGATAGTAGATTTCCCCTTCTCTGCTGCTTCTCTTTCTTTTTCTCTCTTGTAAGATAAAAGGTATTGCAGCCACACCCTGGGGCAGCTCCCTTTACATCAAATCAGTACTGTGATGGGACTAAGGGTGTTTCAACCCACCCTTAATCTTAATCCTTTTATAACTGAACAGGCTATCACATCATGGGGTATCATTACATATCTGGCACATTATATCATTACGTAACTGCTAAATCACTGAGACTCATGGTCTAATCAAAGTGACACAAATTGTGAGGGAGATATAATTCAGTCCATGACACTGACAAACCAAGATGTCCCAGGCTCATCTTGTTCCTTCCCTCTCCTATCCCTGTAGTAAGCCATTTCTTCAATGAACCCTGGTTCCTTTTGTTGTTGTTATGTGCCCTTGAGTTGAACCCGACTCTTCCTTTTAGTGGAGAGTATTTAGAAACCAAAATCTAGACACTAGGTGTGCTCATTACTACTGGGGTGTTCCTGCTCTCAGGTTCTCTCACTGGACAAAGCGGGGTAAACACACACACACACACACACACACACACCTCTGTTTCTCCATCTCTGATACCTCCTACAATTCCAACCCACATACCAGAGTTCAATGACTTTCCAGTTTTCCATACTTGTACTTTCTTTTTCCAACAGTGTGAAACCTAGCTCTCATTATCCTCAATATATTTACTTATTTGTGTCATCCTCTTCTATTTGTGTATCCAATCTACCAACCCTACCTGGCCATTGCCCTGCTCTGATATGCCCCTCTTCCAGGGTTCAGCCACTGCTGGGCTGCCTTCTTGCCCCACTCCCATCATTTTCAGTATATTTATTATTTGCTAAAATCTCACAAGGAAGGGAGGAAGGCAAAGAAGGTGGGAGGGACAGAAAGGGAACAGGAGGAGGAGGAAAAATAGATAAACAGGTCTACATTTAATTTTTTGACTCATTATCTTTGAGTTGCCAGGACAGCCAGGAAAGAGATGAAGTAAGACTATGGCTGGAGTGGAAATCTGAGCTGGAGATGAAGGCTTTGTACATTACATGTACAAAGGAGGTAACTAAAAAGACAAGGACAATCTTTCCAAGAAAATTAGAAAGAAACAGAACTGAGAAACTAACATTTGGGAATACACACTTATGTGGTATAGAAGAAGGAGGAACCAGCAAAGAAGCTAGAGGAATGCATCAGAGAGAGAGGGAGAAAATCCAATTGTGCAATGTTACCGAAGCCAGAAGAAAAGGAGGTTTTATAAGGAAAGGAGTTGTGGGTCATACCAATGCTGCAAGGAAGTTAAAGAAGATGGCAGAGTAAGAAAACATCCCTGGTTCTAGTATACAGGAGTCCCTGGGTGGTACAGTTAATGCATTTGAACTGTGAAGTTGAAGGTTCTGGTGCACCCAGAGGCACCTTAGAAGAAAGGCCTGTCTACTGCCAAAAAAAAAAAAAAAAAAACAGCCATTGAAAACAGTTCTGACATACACGAGCTTACCTTGCACTAGAGAGAAACTGGTTCTAATAACTAGCCACAGTGAAAAGATTATGCATTTGTTCTTTTATGCATTTAAGAAATATTGGTGGGGCACAGTCAACCACCCTGATGGATCACGTTGTTGGACCTATGAGCTCGGGACCATGTCACAGGTGTCATCAAGATCATTTGGCATAACATACTACACAAATATATTGTTTTACATCCTACTTTGATGTGTAGCGACTGGGGTCTTAAAAGCTTGCAAGCAGCCATCTAGATGCAGCAATGGGTCTCCCCTCGTTCAGAGCAAAGAAGAAGGAAGAAAACAAAAGATACATGGAAACAAGTAGTCCAAGGGAGTAGTGGACCATGTGAACCTCAGCCTATATGACCATGAGACTAGAAGAACTAGATGGTGCCCAGCTACCACTGGCAACCACTCAGAAAGGGATCAGTGCAGGAAATCCTGGATAGAGAGGGAGAACAATGTGGAACAAAACTCAAAATCATTAAAAAGACCAAGTTTACTGGTCTGATAGAGTCTGGTGAAGCCCCTGAGACTATGGCCCCTAGTTACCCTTCAGGCCTGGAACTGAACTCACTGCCGTGGCTTCCAGCCAAACAAAAGACAGACATTTAGGGTGAACATTTACACCAGGTAGGTTCACTCCTTAGAATGATCAATCATGGGAGAGCAGAAGGGCAGTATTTCCACAGGGGGATAGCTCAGGGGGCAGGAATGCACAGGAAAGGAGGACACAGGAAAGAGGCAACTACAGGGAGAAAGTAGGAAGAGAGCTATTACATAGTGGGGAATTGCAGTCAATGTTAAGAAACAAAATGTATGAACTGCTGTATGGAAAATGAATTTGCTCTGTAAACTTTCACCCAAATCACAATAAAAATTAAAAAGAAAGAAAGAAATATTGATGGGAGGAGGTTAGGGCAGTGGTTGAAGTGTAGAGGCTTGATGGTGGAAATGGTGTTGCTAAGGCCAGCTTCATGGATGTACCACTTGTGCAATGTCACGGTGTCCCAGGCTTGGCTTAATGCTCTGCTGTCACTGTCTGAAAATTCCTGATTTTTTAACAAGAGGCCCAGCATTTTAATTTTTCATTGGGCCCTGCAAATTATGTAGCTGATCTTGGGTGACAGAGCAAATGTAAACTATAATTTCCTTTGTTGGTGTGAGAGGGCAGTAGCTTTTCTCAGTGACAACACCAATAAACAAGTCCATTGCCATTAAATTGCTTCCGACTCATGGTGATTCCATGTGTTACAGAGTAGAATGCTCCACAGTGCAGATCTCCAGACCTTTCTTCTGTGGTGCTACTTGGGGGGAGTTCCAACCACCAACCTTATAGCTCGTAGCTGAGCGCAAACCATTTGTGCCACTCTGAGACCTTCCAGTGGCAGAGTGGAGATAAATTTTCACTTAGCCTTGGGCACGTGTGTTGGCAAAGGGTAATGGGGAGGTGATTACTGAAGCTGGGAAGTGGTGTGTTGGCAAAGGGTAATGGGGAGGTGATTACTGAAGCTGGGAAGTGATGGTGGATTTACAGATAGAGCCAAATTTCAGAGGACATTAGAAAGATGGGTTCAGTGCCTGCCTTTGTTGTTGCTGTTGTTATGTGCCATGGAGTCAAACCCGACTCATAGTGAGCCCTCCTTGGGTTTCCGAGGCAGTATCACTACGGAAGTAGGATTGCCCAACCTTCCTTCCGAGGAGTGGCTGGTGGGTTTGAACCGCCAGCCGTCTGGTTAGCAGGTAAGTGTCTTAGCCACTATGCTACCAGAGCTCCCGTGCCTGCCTTTAGTGCATCGTAAGTCTTAGACGAGAGGTATAAAGACAGAAAAGTGAAGGAGGGTGAGGTGACAGATTGAGAGTGGACCAAGAACCAAAAAGAAAACCTTCTTTGTAGGTCTAGTACTAAGATGTATTAACAATTGGGCTCCTGGAGAGCTGGCTGCGGAGGCGGACACCAGGCGTGCGCAGGGAGAAAAACCAAGCAGTTTGCTCAGGCGTCCACACCCACGCTAAAGCGCGCGCACAACTCGAAGAAGAGATTCCAACCCGCTGGGAAGCATGATTCTCGGACAAAACAAAGAGCCGAAAGACCGGCAGGGAGGGCTGTGGTCCGAGCTGCCTGCAGCTGGCCCTGCGGCTGGCTCATGGCCTCCACCTCTCTCCTTCTCCCCTCTGCAGGGATAGCCGGCTGAAGGGAGCGGGCCCGGGCGGCGGGGGGCGCCCTCCACCCTTCCCACCTCCAGGCCGCAAGGAGGCGCGGGGTCGAACTGCCAGTTCTTCGTGGGCCGGGGCACGTCCGCGCCGCCGCGCCCTCCAGGCCTCCGGACGCCCTGAGTTTGAGCTGGCGGGGCGGGGCCTCCTTCCCACTCACCCCGCCCCCCTCCTGCTCGGGCACTTCCGCCGGCCGAGGTCCTGGGTTTAGGCGCTGGGCCCAGGGGCGGGGCAGGGAGCTTGGATCTGAGACTGCTGCTTGGTCCTGGCCTACGGCTCAGGCTGCGCGTGGCCTCCGGCGCTGGGTTCTGGCTGAGGGCAGAACACGCACGGTCAGCGACTCGCAGGGTAGAAGCAAGGCAAGAAGCAGCTCAGATTTTCCAGGAACTTGCCTGGTGCTGCAAGGGGGCATTCTGTCCACAGCTCTTCGGTAGGATAAACGAGTTAGAACAGCCTTGTTTTCACTCTCAGGGGAGGAGGAGCACCCAGAAACCGGCCGAGCCAGAGACTGCCTTCCCCAGTTGACCGTGGCCCTCTGGAATCTTCCTTCCAGCAGCCCCACACTTGCCTACGTGATTGAAGGGCCTGGGAGGAATTTAACCTGCTTCAAAGAATTAGAAAGAAAACATGGTTTGAAGTCGTTGCAAACCCACCTCTGCTCACCTCCCCTGTAATGAAAGTTGTAAGTGGCAGCTGCACCACTGGAGCTCCTATAATGAACGTATTACATGTTTATTGTATAAACTGTGGCAAATACAGAAAAGTCTAAATAATTAGACCCAAAGAAAGCAATCATAATTCCGCCACCCAGAAGCAAACAGTTTATATGTTGGGCTATTTCTTCACATTTCGCTGTATATATTTTTCTTCACATAATTGATAAGTCTATACAAATTATTTAATACTTTTTTTTGTGTGTGTTTAATATCGTAAAAACATTTCCCATTTCTGTAAGCACACAAATATTTTTATATAGGTACAGTACAAAACCATTTTTGTTTTTTAAAGGATCAAAGGATAGATTAAAGGTTGTTAATTCTTAATGTTAAATTGTTCTTCAGAAAGACTATACTAATTTCTACTTCCAGTTGCGGTGAATAAACGTGGTCTTACCACATCATCTCTCCTAGGCATCAAATCTCTGCCTTAACCTTCTTGTTAATAAAAATGTGAAGAAATAATAGAACTTCTGGACTCAGACATCCAGACTATTGGGGACTTCAATCAACTCTTGTTTTTAGTTTCCTCATCATTTTCATTTTCTATTCCCCTAAAACTTAAGAAAGAGTCCCTGGGTAGTATAAACAGGTCAAGACTTAGCTGCTAACAGAAGGGTTGGTGTTTGAAGTCTACCTAGAGGTGACATCTCAGAGGGCCTGGTGATCTATTTCAGAAAAATCAGCCATTGAAAACCCTGTGGAGCACCATTCTACTCTGACACTTCTAGGGTCCCCATGAATGGGAAGGGAGCTCTGGTGGAATAGTGCCCAAGGCACTTGACTGCTAACCAGAAGCCTGGAGATTCAAACCCACTAGCCACTCCTCGGAAGGAAGGTTGGGCAATCTACTTCCATAGTGATACGGCCTTGGAAATCCAAGGAGGGGTTGATATGAATCAGATCTGACTCAGTGGCAAAAGGGAGCTCTGGTGGTGTAGTGCCTAAGGCATCTGACTGCTAACCAGAGGCTGGCAGTTCAAACCCACCAGCCACTCCTCAGAAGACTGGCAATCTACTTCTGTAGAGATACTGTCTTGGAAACCCAAGCGGGGTCACTATGAGTGGGGATTGACTTGATGGCAGTGAATTTTTTTTTTTTTTTTTGGTTTATGAGTGGGAATCAACTACAGGGCAACTGGTTTGGTTTGTTTTCAAAGCTTAAACAATCCTACCCAATCAGTACCTTAAAGAGTTGGAATCATGCAAGAAGTCTCTCCTCTGACGCTCTGTGTGCTTTTCCCTCCCTCTGAGAGTGGCTCCTGTAGTATGTTTCCCCAGGAAGCTCAGCCTACTAACAGGTACAGCAGCTCCCATAAGGTCAGGCCTGCTAATAAGTCAAAACCTAGGTGTTAAATAATTATTCCTATTAGGAATCCGTGGAAAACCAGCCCCTTAGTGCCTTTCCATCCAGGATTCCTTGGCAAATCACAGCTCTGGAAGAATTTATTTCCAAAATCTAGGTGGCTAAAGGGACTGTGAGTGACTTTCTGGAGGAGCTCTGGTAGCATAGTGGCTAAGACACTTGCTTGCTAACCAGACAGCTGGCGGTTCAAACCTACCAGCCACTCCTCAGAAGGAAGGTTGGGCAATCCTACTTCTGTAGTGATACTGCCTCGGAAACCCAAGGAGGGGTCGCTGTGAGTCGGGTTTGACTCGACAGCACATAACAACAACAACAACAACAAGCATTGCATTATAAAAATAAATAATAGCTACTACTGATCACTAGCTCACATACTCATGAGCATTATGTCACAACAACACTCTGAGACAGGTACAAGTAGAAAATCAAACCTGTTCCTGTTGAGTCAATTCTGATTCACGGCAACTCTGAGTGTTACAGTGTAGTACTGCTCCACATGGTTACCTTGGTTGCAATCTTTTTTTTAAAAAAAAAAAATGTGCTTTAGGTGAAAGTTTACATAACAAATTAATTTTCTATTCAATAGTTCATGCACAGATTGTTCTGTGACATTGGTTACAATCCCCACAGTGGGTTAGCACTCTCCCAATTTCCACCCTGGTTTCCCTGTTTCCATTCCTCTGATTCCCCTCCCCCTCACTACCTTTATCTTTGCTTTTGGGGTGATGTTGCCCTTTTCATCTCTTATAGTTGATTGTTCTTAGGAGCACAATCCTCCTGGGCATTGCTGTTTATTTTATAAGCCAGTTGATTTTTGCTTGATAGGTAGCCTCTGGGAGTAGCTTCAGTTCCAAATTAGAAGGTTGTCTTAGGGCACTTAGTCTCAGTCTCTGTCAGTCCAGTTAAGTCTGTTGGTTTTTTTTTTTTTTCCCCCCAATTTTTATTGTGATTTGGGTAAAAGTTTATAGAGCAACTATATTTTCCATATAGCAGTTCATACACGTTTTGTTTTATGACATTGCTAGTTAAGTCTGGTCTTTTATAGGAATTTGAATTTTGTCCTATATTTTCTATTCACTCTAACTGGCACCGTCTATTGTGTTCCTGGTTAGAGGGGCTGGTAGTGGTAGCCAGGCACCTTCTAGTTCTGGTCTCAAACTAGAGGAGGCTCTGATTCATGTGGGCCATAAGTTGTGTGAACCAATTACTTTCTTGAGTTTTTGGTTTGAAGACCCTAGATGCTACTCACCAAACTACAATGTAGAACATTATCTTCACGAACTGTGTTGTGGCAGTTGATTAGATGTCCCTTTGGCTCTTAAGAAGAGAGAGTGAACCTGAGTAAAATCCACACTGTTTTCTTATACATGAAGCCCTGTGTATGTGACTGTGGTAGTTAAGGTTATGCGCCAACTTGGCTGGGCCTGGTTTTGAGTGGCTGGGCAGCCCCACAATGAGATTGGTAATCCACACCATGATGGAATCTACTGCAGCAGCTGAGTAGCTGCCTTAGGGATGTGCTTGGCTTCCAGTATATAAGAAGAAGCATGAAGAAAGTTCTCTGGAGCTTTTGGCATGCTTGGTCCTGCATTCGGCCAAATCTTCATCTCAGTGGCCTGCCGTGTTGTCTGCTGATCTTGGGACTGTTGTTGTTGTTAGGTGCTGTCAAGTCATTTCTGACTCATAGCAACCCCATGCACAGTAGAACAAAACACCGCCCAAACCCACGGCAGCTCCACAATCCTTGCTATACCTGAGCCCATTGTCGTAACCACCGTATCAATCCATCTCGTTGAAGGCCTTCCCCTCTTTTGTCGACTCTCCACCTTACCAAGCATGACATCCTTTTCTCCAGGGAATGGTTCCTTCTGACAACATGACCAAAGTGGTGAGACGAAGTCTGGCCATTCTCGCTTCCAAGGAGTATTTCGGGTGCACTTCCTCCAGGACAGATCTGTTAGTTCTTTTAGCAGTCCATGGTACTTGCAGCATTCTTAGCCAGCACCACAACTCAAAAGCATCAATTCTTC
>NW_006921640.1:6584747-6586971 GCF_000298275.1 Orycteropus afer afer
TTGAACCACCAGCCTTCTGGTGAGCAGTCAAGTGCCTTAGGCACTATGCTACCAGAGCAGCATTAGAGAACCAAAATGTTGACAATCGAAAGATAACAGCATTGATTGGGTAAAAACATATAGCAATGAAACTCAGGGCCGTGGAATCGATTATGACTCTAAACGACAATATAGGCCAGGGTAGAACTGCCCCATAGGGTTTCCAAGGCTGTAATCTTTGTGGAAGCAGACTGTCACATCTTTCCCCTGCAGAGTGGCTGGTGGGTTCAAACTATAACCTTTCAGTTAGCAGCTGTGTGCTTTAACCACTGCACCACCAGGGATCCTTACATATAGCAACAGCAACCACTTTTCATGCTTACTTCTATTTGGCTGCAAACGTGCCCTCATATGGTCTTACCATAGCCTTATCAGTGCAGTGGTTAAGTGCTTGTCTGCTAACTGAAAGGTCAGTGATTCAAACCAACCAGTAGTTTGAAGGGAGAAAGTTGTGGCCGTCTGCTTCAACAAAAATATTATAGCCTCAGAACCTTATGGGGCAGTTTTACTCTGTTTTATAGGATTGCTATGAGTTGGAATCCACTTGACATCAATGATTTTGCTTTTTTGTTTTTACTCATTAAGCTGGCCTGCTTATCCAGCCCCATAAATTCAGCTCATTACTGCTGCAGCAATATCTGAATCTTCCTATTTGGCTTTGATCTTTGAAGTCAACTATACTCATCTAAGGAGTCTGGTGGCACAGTGGTTAACCACTTGACAGTTCAGACTCACCAGCTGCTCCTTGGGAGAAGGATGAGGCAGTCTGCTTCTGTTACGATTACAGTCTCGGAAACCCCATGAGTCAGTTCTACTTTATCCTATAGGGTCACTGAGTCAAAATCAATTCCATGGCAGTGGGTTGTTTTTGTTTTGTTTTGATATTTGTCTATTTGCCTTGTGTCTCCCACCTAAGCCACTGGCCTCAAGATGTTTTTGAAGACTGCTTTAACTGTTGTTTCCAGGGCGGGTTTGCTGTTACCATTTCTTTCGTGTTTACTTGAGACTTAGCCATTCTTCTAGAATCACTAAATCATGGGATGATTGAATTTTCAAGCTGGAAAGTATCTTATCCATTGCTTAGTCATCATTGTACAGAGGAACAAGGACACCTGAATGATAAGTGATGTGCTCTGGTCACACAGCCAGTAGTATCACCAAGGCTAGGGCGCAGGCATCCAGTGCTCTTCCTTGCAGAGTACGTGCCATCTGGTCACTGGCAGTTTCCTTGCGTCTGGGCTCTCCTGAGCAAACACCACCGATAAGAACAGATAACATACAAATACCTTTAGATCAAGCAATGGCCTCTGTCCCTTGACTACTCAAATCATTGTTTCGCCAGTTCTGAATTCTTGAGCAATATGGATTTTGTAGACGTTAACTTTGCACAATATCCTGACGAACCGTCTTTTTGATGGATCTGCATTGGTTAAGTGTCTGGCCCTTGGTAGTGTGTCAAGAAGAAGAACAGGTACAAAGGAGGACCTTAAAAAAAATACTGTACTATATCATGCAGAAGGAACCGCGAATGTGACTCTCCTCCTTATTCTGGCCCAAGTCTTAAAACTTGCTTATAGCAACTGAGTTAAACTTTATTTTAAAACATTACTATAAACACATAAGGAGCCCTGGTGGCACAATGGTTAAGTGCTTGCCTGCTGAGAGGTTGGCAGTTTGAACCCTCTCAGCCACCCCATGAGAGAAAGACCTAGCTTCCATAAAAATTACAGCTTAGAAAACCCTATGGGGCAGTTCTGTTCTGTCACATGGGGTCGCTATGAGTCAAAAATCAATCATTGGCAACAACTATAAATACATAGCATATTCATTTCACACATTTTACAATTCACTAACAGGTGTTAGGTGTTTTTATTTTTTTAAAATAATATTGTTTGTGTTGTATTTTCATGTAATTTATAAATTGCTTCAATTCTGAAACCTCCTGTTTTTTTAATCAAAATATAATATGTATACATTGAGATGTATATGTCACAAGTATACATCTTGATGAATTTTACCAACGGAACACAATTGGTTACTTGCATTCAGATCTAAAAACATTTTCACACCTCAAAAAGTCCCCTTGTATAGAGATTTTTGTTGTTGCTCTTTTTTTTCTTTTTTTTTTAGTTATTCCCCATGCTGAGATTGGTAATTAACTCCAATGGTGGAATCTATTTTTTTT
>NW_006921640.1:6591246-6602829 GCF_000298275.1 Orycteropus afer afer
GTCGAGTCAAACCCGACTCATAGCAACCCCTCCTTGGGTTTCCGAGGCAGTATCACTATGGAAGTAGGATTGCCCAACCTTCCTTCCGAGGAGTGCCTGGTGGGTTTAAACCTCCAGCCATCTGGTTAGCAGGCAAGTGTCTTAGCCACTATGCTACCAGAGCTCCTAACAGCTTAGGCTTTTTTCATTTTGTTTCGAGCTTTTTTCTGACTGATCCCTTTCCAAGAAGTGTTCAGGTATTTGTCTTCAGTCTCATTAATTCTGTCTTCCATTGCATCAATTCTACTCCTTTGCCCTTTCAATGTGTTATCTAACAATTTAGTATTAATCTTCTGAATTTCTATATGTAGATTTTGAATCATTTCTAATTTTTCATTTTGTTCTTCTATTTCTTCTGAAATTCTTCTAGGGTTTTGTCTGTCTTTTCCTTAATCTGTCTCTTGATCCTTTGAAGATACCTAAATATAATTCTTTAGAACTCCTTTTCAGGGAGTTCCAATCCTGCATCTTCCTCAGGGATGTGTTTTGGGTCTGTATCCTGTTCCCTTGTTTCTCCTGCTTTATCTTGTTTCTTTGTGTGGACTGTGGTCCTCTGTTGTCTCTGAGGTATTGTTTTTGTATTTATATTTAATTGGCGATTGTATGTTGGAGTGACTTACCCATGATTTTCGTTTTCTTTGTCTGTTATCTACGCAAGCAGGGTACTGTGCTGTGCTCCTCTATTCAGTAGTTGACAGCACTTATACACTCACCACCTGTCTCCTTTCCTGTTTTCAGCCTCTTGTATGCAAACCTTGGCAAACAGAGCCTATTCTTAGGTTTTGTTGCTCTTTCTTTCCTCTTTTCTGAAGTTTGCTTGATGTGAAAATTTATTTGTATTTGATTTAAAGATGGCATACCCCCAGCTTCCTAGCACAGAGAATGTGTACAATGGAAGAAACATTTCTTTCCTTCCCTCTTTGATGAGGCTGAGTTGAAATGAAGTGTATTAAAAACTTCAGTCCCTTAGGAGAAAGCTTGAGGATAAATGCATAGAATCATAGATATTTAAAGCTGGAAGAGACTCTGGAAAGAGGGGGAAAAAAAGAAAGTAATGGCCAAGGTGTTGTACTCATAAATGGCAGATCTGAAACTAGAGAGCAGAGCTCCGAACAACCACCACCATACCTACCTTTGTTAAATGTTATGTAAATAGCCACAATCAAGTGGAGGGAGGTACAAGGAAGAGAGACTTCTGGAAGATTTCCTGTGGATAGCTGAGCAATGATATGGTACAGGTGGCTCTCCCTCTTCCACCCTACTGGAGAGAACTATGCTGCCCTTTGGTTGCTTTGAAATACCCTTTAATAGTTTCCATAGGCTCACAGTACCCAAATTGTGTGCTGAGTTGCCCCAGAAGCATATTAGGATGTTTCAAATTGATGCTGCATGAATTATTAGTTAAATTCAGTTTCAATACTAAATTGCATTATATTCTTTCCTAAGTTGGGTTTTTAGTGGATACTGTGTTCAAAAGCAAGCATTGTGTGAAAATAGACATGGAATAGGAAATAAGGGTGGTTGTGTGTGATCTGATTCCAAGGTTTGAGTTTTGTGTTGCTCAACAGGTACACAAATCCCATTACAAAGTAATTGCAGTAGGCTGGGCAATCTACCTCTATAGTGATACCACTATAGAAACCCAAGGAGGGGTCGCTATGAGTTGGATCCAACTCATTGGCAGTGAGTTTGTTTTTTATTATTATTATTATTTTTATTTTTGCAAACCACTACTAAATTGTTAGATCATAAATACTTTGTTTGGACCTAACTACTTAATAAGCAGTATTTCTTTTGGCCTAGGGGCTCTGTGAACCTTTCCCTTAGGCATGAGATCAGGTTCTTCAAGTTCCTTCAGAGTCTATGGTGCTGTGTGGCAACTGCAATCTTCAACTGATAGACCAGGATCCAGGGTGATTTTATTCAGATGAGGAAACTAAGTTTCAGAAAGTTTGGTAAGTTGATCAAGGTCATCTAATTGGGGTGAATCCAGGTTTTGTGGGTTGTGAAACTTATACAATTGTTGGAGCCATCTTTAAAGACAATAAGCAAAATTAAACTAGAAAACTTACTGCTGTCGAGTCGGATCCGACTCATAATGACCCCTGCTTGGATTTCCGAGGCAGTATCACTACAAAAGTAGATTGCCCAATCTTCCTTCCGAGGAGTGGCTGGTGGGTTTGAACTGTCAGCCTTCTGGTTAGCAGTCAAAGCAAAATTAGGGATTCAAAATTGGGTAGAAGCCTTGTGTTCCCAGTTCCCTAGTGCTACTATAACAGAAATACCACAAGTTGATGGCTTTAACAAACAGGAATTTATCCTCTTACATTTTAGGAGGCTAGAATTCCAAATTCAGGGTGCTAGCTCGAAGGGCTGTGTAAAGGCTCCTTGACCTTGGGCTTCTGTTCTGGCTGTTATTCTAGGCCCACTGGAGCTAGAAGTTTCTCATGACTCATACAGCTGCTGGCTGCTGAGGCTGATGAACTCAAAGTTGGCGAGTAGAATGGCACAATCCCAAGATCAACAGGCACACAGCAGGACACTGGTTCAAGTCCAGGAATAATCCCCAAATCAGCAGGCAACACGGCAGGCCCTGAGATGAAGACTTGGCCAAATGTAGGATCCAGATGTGCCAAAAGCTAGATACCTTTCCCAAAGCTGCTCACTATATATTGAAAGCAGGCCATACCCCAAAGACAGCTCCTTACCTGCTCACAGAAGATTCTATCTACCATGAAGGTGATTACAATCTCCTCGTGGGGAATAACTATATCCAGCTGCCCAGCCATTCAACCACAGCCCAGCCAAGTTGACACACAACTTTAACTACCACATTTCCACCCTTTGTCACCTGTACAGGTCTCCTTCATTGGGTGGCCCGAGTCTCCTAGTCCATCTGAATGGCAACCCCACCCCCTTGGCTTGGCAAGCCCCATTCCTCTGCCCCTTGGGCATTGTAGTCCTCCCCTCTCACTTTGGGCAGTGGATATGGCAGCCCCATACTCCAGAACCAAGTTGGTGAAGATCTTACTATTTGAAACCTAGGAGACTATGGTGGTTCCACCCCCATAGGCCATGATCCTACCCTTTGAGACTGAGGCAACTCTGCTTTCCATTTCCATGGTCCCTGAGCTTCTGGCAATTAGTGCCCAAAGGCAACCTGCTCTGCCAAGAAACTTCTTGCCCCAAGGCCCTCAACTTTCCTGCTCCGTGGACTAGAAAGCCCATCACTGTCTCATGTCAGTCTCTCAGCTCTGCTGACATCTCTCTGCTGTGGTCTCTCTGCCGTGGTCTCTGTGCAGGGATCTCAGATCCAAGGACACACTCCACTCCTGTTTCCACATTTTAGGTACCTGCTAGAGCAGCACCCCACTCTCTCGGTACCAAATTCTTTCATGGTTCTCCCGTGCTGATATAACAGAAATACCACAAATGGATGGCTGTAACAAACAGGAATTCTCATACAATTTAGGAGGCTAGACATCCAAATTCAGAGTGTTGGCTCTAAGGTCTGGGTGAAGGACCCTCAACCTTGGGCTATAGCTCTGCCTTTTATTCTAGGCTCACTGGAGCTGGAGGGTTCTTGTAATTCATGGAGCTGCTGAAGCTGATGAACCCAAGGTCAGCAAATAGAATGGCACAATCCCAAGATTAACAGGCACATGGCAGACTACTGGTTCAAGTCCAGGAAAATTCCTAAAATTGGCAGGCAACGTGGCAGGCCACTGGATGAAGATTCGGGCAAATGCAGGATCCAAACATGCCCTGGCAGAGAGAGATGCCCCAGCAGGGAGAGATGGTCACAGTGGAACCAAGAGGCATGAGACAGAGCATCTGGCTTACCTGGCCCACAGAGTGAGAAGTTGAGTACCCTTGGGCAGGAAGCTTGTTGACGGAGCAGGGTGCACTTAGGTGTACCTATCAGGAGAACTAAAAGAGCTTTTTAACATTTGCCCAAGCAAGCCAGAGCCCAGGCCAAAAGGCCAAGGGCCAGAGAGGCGTGTCTGAGGGCACAGCAGAGGGGAAACTGTCCTGATCAAAGAATTATATCCTGAGTGTGTTCCTAAACTTGAAGTGTAGCCTGTTACTTTTCTAGTAAACCCCATAATCGCGACTGTCCATGAGTTCTATGTGGCCACTGCAACAAATTATCAAATCCAGCAGAGAAGTAGGGAATGCCATGGGAGGGATGGTTGGTGTCAGAATTGATAAAAGGCTGGAGGGTGGCGGCATGTCTGGCCTCATAGGAATAAGTCTTGGGCTGCAATGGTGATTCTGCCTTCCTCTTGTGAAGTTAGAGGACGTCAGAAGATGCCACCTCCATGGCAGGCCGCTGGATGAAGATTTGGCCAAATGTAGGATCCAAGCATGCCAAAAAGCTAGTGTTCTAGTTACCTAGTGCCGCTCTGACAAGAAATATACCACAAATGGGATGGCCTTAACAAACAGGAGTTTATTCTTACAATCTGGAGGCTTTAAGTCCAAGTTCAAAGTGCCAGGCTCTAGGGGCTGGGTGAAAGCCCGTTAACTTTGGGGTCCAGCTTTGCCTCCTGCTCCTGGCCCACTGGGACTAGAGGCATTTCTTCACTCAGACAGCTGCTGGCTGCTGAGGCTGAAAAGCCCCAAGGTTGACAAGTAAAAAGGCACAGTCCCTATGTTACCAAACCACACAGCAGGCCATTAACTTAAGTCCATTGTAAGTCCCAAGGTCGGCAGAGCGTAGCAGGCTGCTCAACAAAGACACGGCTACATGCAGGGTCCAAGTGTGCCATAGGTTAGAGACCATTTCCAAGGCTTCTCCTTATATACAGGAAGCAGACTACATCCCAAAGGCTGCTTGTGGTAGATCCCACCATGGAGTTGATTGCCAGTCTCATGGGGAATAACTACCACCAGCTGCCCAGCCATTCAACCAGGCCCAGCCAAGTTGACACACAAACATAACCACCACAGCTAGTATGTTTTTTCTCAAAGCCTCTGCTTATATACTGGAAGCAGGCCACACCCCAAAGGCAATTACTTAGCTGCTCACAGAAGATTCCACCATGGAGGTGATTACAATGTCATCATATGGCATAACTATATCCAGCTGCCCAGCCACTCAAAACCACAGCTCAGCCAAACTGACACACAAGCTTAACTACCACACCTTGTGTTATAGGTTGAAGTATTTCCCCCCAAAAAATGTGTGGTAAACCCTAACCTCTTTGAGAATTTGTGTGTGTGTGTGTGTGTGTGTGTGTGATTTGGGTGACTTTTTACAAGCAGATTCATTTGACATTCAACAGTTCATTAACACATTATTTACACATTTTGTTTTGTGATACTGGTTACATTCCCCACAGTGTAATGTCTCACCTCCCACTTCCTCCCTGTGGTTACCCTTTACCTGTGTCTTTCTTGCCTATGCATCCCTGCCTTTCTGCCTTTCTCCTGGGCAAATACGGCCTTTCTGACCCCCTCCCCCATGGTAGATTGTTCTAAAGAGTACATCTCCCTGGTGTACATGTTCAGCTTATAGGCCTGTCTATTGTAGGCTGAGAGTCAAGCCACTGGAGTGAGTTCAATTCCAGGCCTGAAGGGTGATTCAAGTCCATAGTCTTGGGGGTTTCACCAATTTCTATCAGACCAGTAAGCCTGGTCTTTTTTCATGATTTTGAGTTTTTCTCCCACTCTACATAGGATCTCCAATTTTTATTCCTTTCCAAGTGGTTGGCATTGGTAGCTGGGTACCATCTAATTCTTCTGGTCCCAGAGTCATACAGATTGAGGTTCTTGTGGTCTATTAGTCCTTTGTCCTAACTGTTTCCATGTGTCTTTGATTTTCTTCACTCTTCTTTGCTATGGATGAGGACAGACCAATAGTTGCCACTTAGACGGCTGTTTTCAAGCTTTTCAGACCCCAGTCGCTACTTACCAAAGTAAGATGTAGAACAATATTTTTGTATATCATGTTGTGCTAATAGAGCTTGATGTCCACCCTGCACCCCCTCACCCCTTGCACACAACCATGGCCCCTAGCTGGCAGGTTGTCTTTGCTTTGTTAAGACAGGATCAGTGTAGGGTGTGTCTCAGTCAATTTCTTTTGAAATACAAAAGACATTAAAAGCATGAGAAAAGTAGAGATGGGGAAGAAAGATGTCAAACCACATGAAAATCACCCAGTAACAGAAGCTCAAAGAGAAAAGGACTTTCCTACAGAGAGAGAAAGCTTAGAGCAGACATCCTCAGTTCAGACTTCTGGGCTCCTAAACTGTGATAAAAGAAATTTCTCTTTGTTAAAGCTACCCACTTGTGATATTTCTGTTGGAGTAGCACAAGATAACTAAGACAGCTTGCAAGGGGTCTATAAAAGTAAGGGGTTCTGGAGTTAAGGGGTTCAGGTTCATTAGCTTCATGGGAAATATACCTCTGCCACCAGCTAATAAATGGTGGAAATGGAATTCAAACCCAGTTTCTTCTAACCCCAAATACACCAAATTATTTTTTCCTAAAGATAAGAATAGAAAACTAAGGAAGTGAAAACATTCCTAGAAATGTGACTCTTAGCTGGGTGGATAATCCCCAAACTTAATCTTCTATGAGAATAACCTGGGAAAAAATAAAACAAATAGAAATCCAGAAGATCAATACTAAGATTTCAGATAGATAACACATTGAATGGGCAAAAGAGTAGAATCAAATCAGTGGAAGATAGGATTAATGACACTGTAAACAAATACCACAATACTACTTTGTTAGAGGATCAATTTCACCACTCGTCTGTCAGTTTTGTTGTACTGTGGTGGCTTCTGTGTTGCTGTGAGGCTGGAGGCTATGCCACTAGTGTTTCAAATACCAGCAGAGTTACCCATGGTGGACAGGTTTCAGCAAAGCTTCAGAAGAAAGATCAAAACAAAATGAAGAAAGCCTCAGATTCATGTGGGATACCATCAAGAGGAATAACCTATGCATAATTGGAATTCCAGAACAGGAAGAGACAGATAAAACCACAGAGAAAATAGTCGAAGATTTATTGCAAGAGAATTTCCCTAATATGATGAAAGACAAGAATATATCCACTCACGAAGTTCAACGAACCCCAAACAGGATAGACCCCAAAAGAAAATCACCAAGACTTATCATAATAAAACTCACCAAAACCAAAGACAAAGAAAGAATCCTGAAAGGGATGAGGAAAATTAAAAGTTACCTACAAAGAGCAACCAATAAAACAAAGCTCTGATTTCTTGGTGGAAAACATGCAGGTGAAAAGGCAATGGGATGATATATATAAAACCCAGAAAGAAAAAAATTTCCAACCAATAATTATATACCCAGCATAATTGTCCCTCAAATATGATGGTGAAATTAGGACATTCCAGACAAGGAGACTTTAAGGGAATTTGTTAAAACCAGACCAACCTTACAAGAAGTGCTAAAGAGAGTCCTTTGAACAGAAAACCAGCAACAGCTAACAACAACCGATGATTAACACACATGATGACATAACCCAGAAACCAACCCAGTTATAAAAGTATCCAAAGTAAAATAAGCTTACAAGACTGTAAACAGGAACCAGAGACATCAATTAGTAAATGAGGACAACTACAAAACAAAAATGGGATAAATAGTGCATGTACAGAACTTCTACATGGTGAGAAAGTCAAGACAATTGTAAGCTAAAACAGACTGTTCTAAACTTGGATGAAAATGATAAATCACAGGGTAACCTTAAAGAAAAATAATAAACCTTCACATCAAAATAAAAAAGAGGAAAGGCACAAATACTTAGCAAATGCTAAAACAATAACAATGAAGGAAATTATAACAAAATTCATAAAATGAGCTCAGCACAGAAAATTATTGCAACAAAGAAATCAGCAACATCACAAATGAACATACTTGTCAATAATAACGATGAAGGTGAACCACTCAAGACATGGAGAGTTGCAGACTGGATAAGAAAATATAACCCATCAATATGCTGTCTACAAGAGATTCACCTTAGATACAAAGACAAAAAGAGACTAAAAACCAAAGGTTGGAAAAAGACGTATCAAGCAAATGGCAATCAAAAAAGAGGAGGAGTGGCAATATTAATTTCTGATAAAATAGACTGTAAGACAAAAACCACCATAAGAGACAAGGAAGGACATTATATAATGATTAAAGGATCCACTGAACATAACCATAATAAATATCTATATACCCAATGAAAGAGCCCCAAAAGATACAAATCAGACTTTAACAGAATTGAAAAGACAAACAGATGACTCTACAGTAATAGTTGTTGTTGTTGTTTGCTGTCGAGTCAGCCCCGACTCATAGCGACCCCTCCTTGGGTTTCCGAGGCAGTATCACTACATTCTTAGACCATATGTTAGGCAACAAAGCAAGTCTCAGTAAATTTAAAAACATTGAAATACTGCAAAAGATCTTTTCAGATCACAATGCTGTAAATTAGAAATCAGCAAAAGGAAGATCAACAAAACAAGAGCAAACATGTGGAAACCAATAATGCCCTCCTTAAAAACAACTGAGTAATAGAAGAAATAAAAAAAAATTAAAAATTTCCTTGAATCAAATAAGAAAGAAAACAAACACAACATAACATAATCTTTGGGACACACCAAAAGCAGGGCTTGATGGCAATTTATGGTAGTAAATGCACACATAAAAAAGAAGAACAAACCAAAATCAACACTTTAACTCAGTATCTCCAACAATGAGAAAAAGAGCAGCAAAAAAAGCCTACAGTCATCAGAAGAAAAGAAATAATAAAGATATGAGTAAAAATAAATCAAACAGAAAATAGACAGTGGAAAAAATCTACAAGACTAGAAGTTTGTTCTTCAAAAGATTAATAAAATTGACAAACCACTGACAAACTTAACAAACAAAAAGGAGATGCAAATAATATAAATAAGGAGTGAAATGGGTGATGTCACACAGAATCAACCAAATAACAAGGACAGTATCAGAATACTATGAAGAACTGTACTCAAACAAATTTGAACCTAGAAGAAATGAACAGATTTCTAGAAACACACTACTTACCTAAACTAACACAGACTGAGATGGAAAAGTTGAACAGACTTGTAACAAAAGAGGAAACTGAACAGGTCATAAAAAAATTATCAACAAAAACAGTCCTGGCCCAGATGGTTTCACTGTAGAATTCTACCAGTCATTCAGGGAAGAGCTGACATCAATCCTACTCAAATTACTGCAGAACACAGAAAAGAATGGAATCCTCCCAAATTCATTTTATGAAGCAAGCATAACTGATAACAAAACCAGGCAAAGACACCACTATAAAGGAAAACTATAGACCAATATCCCTCATGAATATAGATGCAAAAATCTTCAAAAAAAATCCTAGCCAATAGACTCCAACAACGTATCAAAAAAATAATACATCAGGACCAAGTGGGATCCATACCAGGTATGCAAAGATGGTTCAACATCAGAAAAACAATCAATGTACTCCATCACATAAGTAAAATAAAGTAAAAGAACCACATGATCATATCAATCAATGCAGAAAAGGCATTTGATAAAATCTAACACCTATTCCTGATAAAAACTCTCAGAAAAATAGGAATAGAAGGGAAATTTCTCAACATATTAAAGGGCATATATACAAAACCAA
Source organism: Orycteropus afer afer (assembly GCF_000298275.1). Taxonomy (NCBI): domain Eukaryota; kingdom Metazoa; phylum Chordata; class Mammalia; order Tubulidentata; family Orycteropodidae; genus Orycteropus; species Orycteropus afer. The sequence goes on from NW_006921640.1 coordinate 6,600,920, forward strand.
CAGCTAACATTACTCTCAATGGAGAGAGATTGAAACCATTCCCCTTGCAAACAGGAACCAGACAAGGATGCCCTCTATCACCACTTCTATTCAGTATTGTATTGGAAGCTCTAGCCAGGGCAATAAGGCAAGAAAGGAAATAAAAGGCATCCAGATTGGTAAGAAACTATCCCTGTTTGCCAATGATAGGATCTCATATGTAGAAAACCCAAGAAAGTCAGCAAGAAAATTACTAAATTACTGGGACTTACTGAAAGATTTAGCAGAGTGGCAGGATATAAGATCAACATACAAAAATTGGTTAGATTCCTCTTCACCAGCAACAAGGTCTCTGAAAAGGAAATCAATACCATTTACTCATTGCTGTCAAGTTGGATCTAACTCATAGTGACCCCTCCTTGGGTTTCTAAGGCAGTATCACTATGGAAGTAGATTGCCCAATCTTCCTTCCAAGAAGTGGCTGGTGGGTTTGAACCGCCAGCCTTCTGGTTACCAGTCAAGTGCCTTAGGCACTATGCCACCAGAGCTTTTCCAAATACCATTTACAGTAACTATCAAAAAGATAAGATATTTGGGAATAAATCTTACCAGGAACACAAAAGACCTATAAAAAGAAAACTTTAAGAAACTATAAGAGATCTACATAAATGGAAGAATACACCATGTTCATTGTTTTGGTTACTTCTAGTGCTGCTCTTACAGAAAATATACAGGTTGATGGCTTCAAGAAACAGGAATTTATTCTCTTATAGTTCAGAAGGCTAGAAGTCCAAGTTCAAAGTGCCAGTGCTAGAGGCTAGGTGAAAGCCCATGGCCTTGGGTCTTAGCTCTGACTCTTGCTCCCAGCCCACTGAAGCTGGAGGCTTCTTATAACTCAGGCAGCTGCTGGCTGCTGAGGCTGACAAACTCAAGTTCAACAAATAAAATGGCACAGTCCTAAGATTACCAAACAACATGGTAGGCCACTATTCAAGTCCAGAGACAATCCCAAGATCAGCAGCAAATATGACAGGCTGCTGAATGAAGACTTGGCTGGGCCTAGTTGAGTGGCTGGGCAGCTGAATGTAGTTATTCCCCATGGTGATATTGCTAATTAACTCCATGGTGGAATCTATTGGAGTAGCTGAGTAGCTACTTTGGGTATGTGGTCTGCTTCCCGTATATAAGCAACAGCTTTGAGAGTGGTCTCTAGTTTATGGCACACTTGAACCCTGCATGTAGCTGTGTCGTTGTTCAGCAGCCTGCCATGCTCTGCCAACCTTGGGACTTTCAATGGATTTGAATTAATAGCCTGCTGTGTGGTTTGGTAACATCGGGACTGTGCCATTTTACTTGTCGACCTTGGGCTTGTTAGCCTCAGCAGCTAGTAGCTGCCTGAGTGAAGAGATGCCTCCAGCTTCAGTGGGCCAGGAGCCTGAGGCAAAGCTGAAATCCAAGGTTGAGGGGCTTTCACCCAGCCCCTAGAGCCTGGCACTTTGAACTTGGACTTAAAGCCTCCAAACTGTACGAGAATAAACTTCTGTTTGTTAAAGCCATCCCATTTGTGCTATATTCTTGTCAGAGTACCACTAGGTAACCAGAACATCATCAATGGAGGAATGGATAACCAAACTGTGCTGCGTGTGCACAACGGAATACTATGCAACACTAAAGAAAAATGTAGACCCTGTGAAACATTGCATAAAGTGGATGAACTTGGAGGACATTATGCTGAGTGAAATAAGTCAGTCACAGAGGAACAAATATTATATTAGTCCACTATTGTAAAAAGTCAAGGAAAGGTTTATGTATGGAAAGAAATTTTGTTTGTTGGTTACCAGGAATGGAAGGGGAGGGGAGGGAAAATGCTATATATATGCGCCAATGAGTTATTTCCAACTCATAGTGACCCCCATTGGGTTTATGAAGCT
>NW_006921640.1:6603224-6605119 GCF_000298275.1 Orycteropus afer afer
TATCTTTTCATTGGAAGGTTGAGACAAGAGATTGGAGAAGGCTTTGGCATTAAAACTAATTTTGAAGTCTGGCCCCACCACTTACTAGCTTTGTGATCTGGGAAAATTATTTACCATCTCTGAGTGTTATTGGGGGATTAATAACCAGACCCCACAAGATTGTGAAGATTAAATGAGATACCACAGGTCAAAGTGCCTAGTCTATAGTAGGCTCACAAACTGTATTCAAGTCTTTCCTTCCTCTATTCCCACAGAGATAACGTGTATTTGGAGATGAAATCAATAGACAGACTTTCTGGTAGAATTTCCTTTGTATGTGGATAAATTAAGTAAATGCACATATATGGCAAGCAGCTGTCTGCTAAAGATGCAAATAAGACCAACTTGGCAGGTATTTGCCTAGTGTCTTGTTTTGGTTCAATGCCTAGCTAAGTGTCTATTTTCAGGGGTTCTCCATTACTCACAGACTGAGGTCAAAACTCTTTACCCTGTTATTTGACATGCCCCAAAATCTCAACCTAACATTCCAACATTTTCTCCCAGTATGATCCAATGCAAACCTTCTCTTCTAACCCAAGTGATTTCTTCACTGACCCGCAAATATCCAACATGGCCTTTGTGGAAATTCTCTTCTGCCAGAAATTCTCTCTCCTTTCCACAGTCCCGAATCCTACCTATCCTTCAAGGCCAGTTCAAGGCCCTCCTTAGGCCTTCTTTTCCAGGAAGCTTATTCTTACTGATCTCAGTCCTTGGGAAATCCAGTCCTTTCCATTCCTACCACACCTACCACTTGTACTATGCCCTCAGGCCTTAACTACATACTACCTCATTTTGTCCTATAACTTTTAAGGTTTTTGTTTTTTCCCCTTTTCCAACTGCATTGTAAATTCTGTGTGTTGTCATGGAAATAACACCAGAGTGTAAGTGGAGACTTAGCTTCTGTTCCAAATTTGCTATATGTAAAAAACACAAACCCATTACCACTGAGTCAAATTCCAACTCATAGTGACCTACAGGACAGAGTAGAACTATCCCACAGGTTTTCCAAGGCTGCAATCTTTAAAGAAGCAGACTGCCTTGCTTTAAAGAGAGAAAGAAGAAGATGGAGGAATAGGCAGACAAGCAACACAGACCCTCTTCAACAAAGAAAAACCAATTGCAGAGATACAGAGGATAATCCTGGAGCCCTGAGCTTTGAAAGGAACTATGCAGAAGTGGACTAGGCACTAACTAGTGGAGAAACCCGAACGAAAACAGGACCTAAGATTGGGCTCTGTTTGCCAAGGACGGCAGGGACATACAAGAGGCTGACAACAGGAAAGGAGACAGGTGGTAAGTGTGTAAGTGCTGCCAACTAGCGAATAGAGGAGCACAGTACCCTGCTTGTGTAGATAACATACAAACAAAACAGAGAAAATGTAAATCGTGGGCACATCATTCCAACATACAATCACCATTAAATATAAACACAAAAATGTCACAGTGCCTTGGAGACAACAGTGCATCACAGGCCACACAAAGAAGCAAGATAAAGCAGGAGAAACAAGGGACCAGGATACAGACCCAAAACATATCCTTGAGGAAGATGCAGCACTAGAACTCCCTGATAAGGAATTCAAAAGAATTATATTTAGGTACCTTCAACGAATTGAGAGACAGTTCAAGGAAAATGCAAAGAAAACCCTAGAATAATTTCAAAAGACAATACAAGAACAAAGTAACAAAATAAATGAAAAATTAGAAATGATACAAAATCTACAGACAGAAGTCCAGAAGATTAATAATAAATTTTCAGAAATAGATAAGACATTGAATGGGCAAAGGAGCAGAATTGAATCAATGGAAGACAGAATTAGGGAGACTGAAGGCAAATTCCTGAACACTTCTTTGGAAAG
>NW_006921640.1:6607559-6615022 GCF_000298275.1 Orycteropus afer afer
GCAGATCACTAGTGTGGTAGTTAAATTTGTATGTCAACTTGGCTGAGCCTGGTTGAGTGGCTGGGCAGCTGGTGGTAGTTATTCTCTATGATGAGACTGGCAGTCAACTCCATGGTGAGATCTACCACAAGCAGCTGAGTGTCTGCCTTTGGGATGTGGTCTACTTCCTGTATATAAGGAGAAGCCTTAGGGATAGTCTCTAGCTTATGACACACTTGGACCCTGCATGAGCCCTGTCATTGTTCAGCAGCCTGTCATGCTCTGCCGACCTTGGGACTTATAATGGACTTAAATCAATGGCCTGCCATGTGGTTTCGTAACAGCAGGACTGTGCCTTTTTGTCAACCTTGGGCTTGTCCGACTCAGCAGCCAGCAGCTGTCTGAGTGAAGAAACACCTCTAGCTCTAGGTGACCGGGAGCAGGAGGCAGAGCTGGACCCTAAGGTTGAGGGGCTTTCACCCAGTCCCTAGAGCCTGGCACTTTGAACTTGGACTTAAAGCCTCCAAATTGGAAGAATAAATTCCTGTTTGTTAAGGCCATCCCATTTGGTGGTATATTCCTCATCAGAGTGGCACTAGGTAACCAGAACAGAATATGGTAGCGAGAGTGGGATGCTACTCTGACAGATGCCTAAAATGTGGAAACAGGAGTGGAATGCGTCCTTGACCCCAGCAGAGAGACCCCAGCATATGGCATGAGAGACAGCAAGAGCAGAACAAAGAGACCAGCTTTAAACAGCGACAGGCTTACCAGCCCACGAAGGAGAAAGCCGGGTGCCATTGGGTAGGCGGCTTCCTGGCGGAGTGGGTTGCCTTCAGTTGTTAATTGGTAAAAGAGACAGCTATGAGATGAGTAGCAGGTTGGCCGGCCCACCGAACAAGAAAGCCAAGTGCTTTTGGGGCAGGAAGTTTTCCAGCAGAGTGGGTTGCCCTCGGGCATTAATTGGCAGAAGCGGAGAGACTAAGGAAATGGGAAGCAGAGCTGCCTCAGCCTCAAAGTGTAGGACCATGGCCTTTAGGGGTGGAATCATCATAGCCCCCTAGGTTTCAAGGAGTTAGACCTTCACCAACTTGGTTCTGGAGTGTGGGGCTGCTCATTCATGTGAGTGAGTGGGATGGAGTCATAGCTACTGCCCAAGAGTGAGGGGGCGGGGCTACCATGCCCAAGAGGGAAAGGAACAGGGCCTGCCAGGCTAAGGGGGTGAGGTTGCCGTTTAGAGGAACTAGGGGACTGGAGCCACCTAGTGAGAGAGATCTGTACAGATGCCATATTGACAAGGGGTGGAATTGTGGTAGTTAAATTTGTATGTCAACTTGGCTGGACCTGGTTGAGTGGCTGGGCAGCTGGTGGTAGTTACTCCCCATGATGAGACTGGCAATCAACTCCATGGTGGAATCTACTGTGAGCAGCTGAGTAGCTTGCCTTTGGGTATGTGGTCTGTTTCCTGTATATAAGAAGCCTTGGGAATGGTCTCTAGCTCATGGCACGCTTGGACCCTGCATGTAGCCGTGTCGTTGTTCAGCAGCCTGCCATACTCTGCCGACCTTGGAACTTACAATGGACTTAAGTTAATGGCCTGCCGTGTGGTTTGGTAACATGGGGACTGTGCCTTTTTACTTGTCAACTTTGGGCTTGTCAGGCTCAGCAGCCAGCAGCTGTCTGAGTAAAGAAACACCTCTAGCTCCAGTGGGCCAGGAGCAGGAGGCAGAGCTGGACCCCAAGGTTGAGGGGCTTTCAACCAGCCCCTAGAGCCTGGCACTTTGACCTTGGACTTAAAGCCTCCAAACTCTAAGAATAAACTCCTGTTTGTTAAGGCCATCCCATTTGTGGTATATTCCTGTCAGAGCAGCACTAGGTAACCAGAACAACTAGGTCTTCCTTCCATGGAGCTGCTAGTGGATTCAAACTTCCAACCTTTCGGTTAGCAGCCAAGCACTTAAGTACTGTGCCACCAGGGCTCCTGAAGAGTGAATAAAGGTAAATACAGTCCTTGCTGTCAAAGAATTTAGCATCAAATGGGGGAACTTCATGCACATACTCATTTGTGAAATTTATTGATTGAAGGGTCAGGAGATAAGAGGTCAGGAGCTGACAGAATATCTATCTGACATTCTGTCTATAGTTACCTTCTCTCCCCATTCCACTGGCCCCATGACTAATTTGATTCTCTGAACCCCATATCTCTCCCTATTCTGGCACCCCACTGTGCACGTTTTACAGAGACAAAGCTCAGAAGCTCCCTGCCATTTTCCTTACCACCATAGCTGGTCGATGCCACACATCCTTGTCCCCAGGTTTAGAAGTCTGCTGTGTTACTCCAGTCTTGAGATGTCCCAAGTAATATGGCTAACCTTCCCTCTGCCCTTCCATTCAGCATCTGCCAAAAACCTTGAAGTCAGTTCTCTAAAGCTGAACCTGAACTGTTCAAATTAATAAATTTGACCACAATATATAGTGGGAGGCATCAGAGAAGAGGGGTGAGAAGACATAAGAAACCCAGCACAGTGGTTGGCATGGAGTGATTTCTTTAACCACTTGATGAGGTGCCAACTGCTATTCCAAAGCACTTTACCTATATCAATTCATTTAATCCTCCCAACATCTCTATGAGATAATTACTATCATTATCCCAAGTTTATAAAGGAGGGAACTGAGCCCGAGAGAAGTCAAACAATTTACCCAAGACAGTAAGTAGACAAATGTGTTAGTTACCCAGTGCTGCTATAACAGAAATACAAGTGTGTGACTTTAATATTTTCTCACAATTTAGGAGATGAAAATCTGAACTCAGGGTGATAGCTCTCCAGGAAAACCTTCCCCTTTCTGTCAGCTCTGGAGGAAGGTCCTTGTCTCTTCTTAGCTTCTGCTCCTGGACAATCTTCTGTGGCCTGGCATGTGTCTTTCCCCATCTCTGTTTCTCTCTGTTGCTTGTTTAATCTCTTTTTACACATCAAGAGATTAACTCAAGACACACCCTACACTAATGCTGCTCATTAACATAACAAAGACAATCCATTCCCAAACTGGATTATAACTACAGGCACAGAAGTTAGGATTAACAACACATAATTTGGGGGGACACAATTCAGTCTGTAACAGTGGACTGAAATTCTGGCAGTCTGGCTCCAGAGTCCACTTTCTTACCTCTAAATGGAACTGCCTCTTGTGTTGTTGTTGTTGTTATATGCCGTTGAGTCGGCCCGACTCATAGCGACCTCTCCTTGGGTTTCCGAGGCAGTATCACTACAGAAGTAGGATTGCCCAAACTTCCTTCCGAGGAGTGGCTGGTGGGTTTGAACCGCCAGCCTTCTGGTTAGCAGTCAAGTGTCTTAGGCACTATGCTACCAGAGATCCCGCCTCTTGTAGTGCTCCCTAATTTTTTTTTTTAATTTGCTTGTTGTTGTTGTTGTTGTTAGGTGCTATGAAGTCGGCTCCCACTCATACGTACAACAATAGGAAACACTGCCCAGTCCTGCATCATCCTTGCAATCCTCACTATGCTTGAGCCCAAGTTGGAGTCATTGTGTCAATCCATCCCCTTGAGGGTCTTCCCCTTTTTCACTGACCCTCTACCAAGCATGGTATCCTTCTCCAGGGACTGGTCCCTTCTGACAACACGACCAAAGTTTAACTTGCTAGATATGGTCTATTGCCTGGAGGTACTTTGAGACAGATAGAAGGTAATGGGCAGAAATATTTTGCAGAGGGAAAATATCTGGACGCTGTTAACTGGATGACAAAGGCTGGGGCTACCGGTTTCTGGGTAGTCAAGATCTGACCCTGAATTGCAAGAAGGGATCGGGTTAGAAAGGCCCTGGGAGCATGAGGTCTGAGTTCTGGTCCTGGCATTGATAGAGGAAATCTTTTCATCTTTTTGAACCTCAAGTTTCCCCACCAGTAAAATGGAAAGAAAGGAAGGAAGTTGGGCTAGGTGAGTTGCACGGTTCCCCAGCGTGGTAATGGAGAGGTGTGTAGATACTGTACAATATAGGTCTATATGTGAAGGACGCCTGTGGGTGTGTGTAGGCAGGAAGGCAAATGCTTCTGCAGCAAGAATATGTGCTTTTAGGGGACCTGTGAATATGTACGGTTGTGTGTACCCACGCAAGAAACTTGAAGCTGCATGCCAGAGGACAGACTCTGTCCGTGTGGAGATTTTGGGGAGAAAGTCTGAGGGTGAGCACGGTGGCGGTGCACGTTGAGGGAATGTGAAGAGAAGCAGCGAGAGTGGCAAAGTCATCCTGAAGCCCAGTGCGCTACTCGCCACTCTCTGGGCACGGAGCCAGCGTGGGGCCCCATCCTGACCGAAAGCAGGCAGTGGGGGCGGAGAGAGACGTGGCCCTAGCCACACTCTGGGGAACGAAAAGGAGGCGAGACCCAGGCGTGCCCCGCCTCTTCCCCAGCTGCTGCTTCCTCCGTTGTGGGAGGGAGGGAGGAGGCACCGAGGAGGCGGTAACGAAGAGCCCGCCCACAACAAGAGTCACGTGCATGTCGCAGCAACCTTCCTCGGCTAGGGCTCCTGCCGCCCGGGCGGAGCTAAGGAAGCGGAGTCCCGAGGGAAGAGGCTCCGGGGGCGGGCTGGATACTCTGCACAGGGCAGAGACACAAACCAGAGCAAAGGCGGGCGCGGGAAAGGGAGGCGAGCTGCGCAGTCGAGTGGTGGGGCTCGGGCGGTGGAGGCGGTGGGGCGGCTCGGGGCGTGGCCTGTCGTGAAGGGCGAGGCCTGTTGCTACCCTGGCGCAGGAAACGGGGAAAAGGGGCCGGTCCGACTGGCTGCTTGTTTAGGCTGCTTGTTTACTCCTGGCGGGGGAGCTTTAACCCGAAGGGCTGGAGAGAGAAAGGGAAGATGCGGAGATGGATTTTCGAGCCGCTGGAGCAGGAAGTAGGGGCGGCGGAGGAAGAGCGGGAAGCTGGGGCACTGCAGTGAAAGTGCCAAGACCGCTGCGTTCTTGGAAGGGCCCTGATAAAGACGCCCAGGACAGTTTTTTTTTTTTTTTTCTCTCTCTCTCTTTAAAAACTGTCATAGTCAATTCATTGCTGCCTTCGCATACACCCCTTCCCCTCCCCGCCCCCCACACACATTTAGTAGTTGGTGAATAGTGCACGCAATCCCTTCGGCCCTGATATCCTTTAATCCTGGAGTGGGCACACTAGAGGAAAGGGCTGTGCGTACGTGCACACTTTCATAGGGATCCTTGCCTTACGAGGTGGATGGCTGAGTGCGTGTTGTCCCTGAGTGGCTTTCTGGCAATTTTCTTAATCCAGGAAATGATTCAATTGCAGTCTCGTCATGTATTTTGCGTGCCTGCATGTGGCTACAGTTACATAAATAAGTTAATTTTAGTCTATACTCTAGGAATTCCAGCCTTTTGAACTTCATTTTATAATTTATATGGTAAATGAGAGAGTTTTGTAAGATGTAAAGTGGTTCACAAATACATTAGCATAAAAATAGAGGACAGGGAGTCAGTTTTCCATTAGCTGAGAAATCATCTAGTACAGAATAGAGATACCATAGATACTGTATTGGTAGTTACCATGACACCATTATATAGATGAGGAATTTAGGATCAAAAAGACTAAGTGGTCTGTTGGAAGTTACACAGCTATAAAAGAGCACCGGAATACAAGTTCTTTGACTCCCCAAATGGTGCCCCCCCCTTGGATAATGCACATATATGATTCTTCTCTGTCAAATATCCCTTCTTTTGGGAAATCATTCCTCTTCTATTCCTTGAAATTTTATTTGTGCTCTCGATCATAGTACCCTATCAATCTGCAAACAGTGGTCCAAAGTGTGGACATTTTAACCAAGCAAAATCAATTATAACCTTCCCCTGGAATTAATATATGCATATCGGGAGAGAAAATTTTGTTTTCTGTTGTTGTTGCTAAACAGGGATGTCATACTTAGGAGCTGCCAGCAGCCATCTTCTTAAGAGCACAAAGGAAAGAAGCAGGAAAGAATAGACTAATAGGAAGAGGCAAACAGAAATGGGAGATTTAAAGAAAGACTCCTTACAACTTTTTTTAAACCTGAAGTCTAGCTGTGTCTGTGGCCAGTTATATTCCTGTATTTCCCAGTTAAGTGAGCCAACAATTTTTTTTTTTTTTTTGCTTAAGCCAGCATGAATTGAGTTTCTGTCACTTGTCTCCAAAAAGTGGCCTGACTAGTAAGTTTAGCACAATATTATTTATTTACACCTCAGAAAATAATGGAAGTTGGGTGCTGGCCACAACTATCACTTCTTAAATACTCCACTTCCCATAATGAGTCATAACAAGTGTGAGTCACATGGATATGGGTAAGCAGAAGAAAACCTAATTCTTTTTCAATATTATTGCTATTATAAATGGCACAATTCAATAAGCACAAAATAGAGGTTGGATAGATAACATTTAACCTTGGGATGGTACTGTGATTATCTGAATTATGAAGAGGATAAGATTGATATTTTTGAGATGAGTTAACTAGAAGTATTTTTAGCAAAATGGATAAAGTAGGAAAAAAGGTGCCAATGACAACTATCAGTTTGTTATGCCAGTAAAGCTGAAGGATGGGAAGTTTAGCAGGTCAGTATTAAAGAAGTTAGAAAGACAGAGTTTTGAGCTACTAGGAGTAGGAACATTTTGAATCACAGAATCTTAGAGATAGATGGGAGCCCCTGCCAGGTCATTCTCCTTCTCCTGAACATTTCTAGTGATGGACAGCAGGGTAGGTGACCAAGCAAAAGGTAGATTTTGGTTTAAGTAGAATCAGAATGGGATAGTCCTTTCATATCATTTATCAGTTATGACCATTCTGAAGATCTGGGGCTAAATTTATAGAGGCCCTGTATGCATTCTTTGGGAACTCATTAGGGAAATGGAGACTGGTCTGATGATGTTAGCATAAGAAGAAAAAAAAAAATTTTTTTTTAACATTAATGTCCACTTGCCCACTTGTAAGGGGAAGATTCTTTTCTGGCTCAGTCAACTGCTTGGCCATTGACTAGGTTGAAAGGCAGAAGTCAGGAGGCTGGCCATATTCCTCCACTTTGTCTATTTACTTGAGAAGGGAGGAGGAAAAAAGGAGAAGGCATTGGGATGGGAGCAGAGAAGATGGCTGGGGACAGTGAAAGAGAGAAGGAAGACAAAGGGAAAAACAGTTGTTGTAGGGAGTAGGATTTTGAGGAAGAAAGTTTGAACATAGGAAATTTGGAAGCTTTGCTATCTATGTGTCATGAGATAAAATTCCTTCTTGACTGCTTTCTGACCCTACCCATTGCTGTCGAGTCAGATCCGACTCATAGCAACCCCTCCTTGGGTTTCCAAGGCAGTAGATTGCCCAACCGTCCTTCCGAGGAGTGACTGGTGGGTTTGAACTGCCAGCCTTCTGGTTAGCAGTTAAATGCCTTAGGCACTATGCCACCAGAGCTCCCCTGCCTTCTGAAGAGAACTTCAATAATGGCATTTTTTTTTTT
>NW_006921640.1:6615932-6617366 GCF_000298275.1 Orycteropus afer afer
TTGTTTATCTTCTTGCTGTGTCCCTCAGATTTCATGGATCTGCCCTCAGCATTTCCTAACTCTTCCAGCTAATTGAAGGTAATATAACATCTCACCTTCTGCACCTTTTCCAATCCATAGAAGAAATCAGAGTGACAATGGTAACTTCCGTTTATCATGTGATGGGTTAGCACCTTGGGAATGGGGCCAACGAGTGTCATAACTGGTAAAGTACATGGATTTTCAGTCATTTTGACCCTTTGTGTTGATCTCAAAGGTGACTAGTAGGTTATTGGCTAGAGAATTTTGAAGATTCTTTATGGGGTGATATGTTTAGATCAGGAGGTAAGCTATGAGGGGATATGAGAAATACAAGAATGAAAACAACCTAGAATGGTCCGTGAGTAGATGGAGATCCAGTTCCTGTACATGGCAGATCTTCTCACCCACACTGAGTGCTAAATTTTAAAAAATCTAATTACTAACCATTTGTCTTGCCCTCAAATCATTTGAAATTTTTCAGGGGTAACCTGAGAGGCAATCAATAACCTATCAGATGTAAAAGGCTGAGATTTGGGGATTCATCAGATTATGGGTGAAAAGATTGTGAGATCTGCCATGTCTAAGACAAGTATTGGAAAATCAGACTGCTCCCTGGTAGATAATACAAAAGAGGTAATTGTACAGAATTTTAATAGTTTACAGGATTTCTGCTCCAATGCATTATAAAGATTACTAAGGATGACATGGCCTAAAGCCAGATGAATTGCTGGTTAAGACAATCAGCATAGTGATGAGATATGTTATTATGGAATGACTATGGATTTATTTTGTGGGCAAGTTGTTCTGATTAATTTTCTCCAGAAAATCAAGGGTCAATAAATCTCATTCTTCCATATTTAAATAATCTACACAGGTCTATGAAAAGAGGAGAAACTTTTTGTCAGTAAAATGATTTAAACTTGGAAAAATTAAATTTGAAGGAGAAGCTAAATTTCAGAGCTTGTTAACTATACTGAAACTCAAGAGGGAATTCAGTAGTGTATGCCTTACAAACTGGTTGTAACAATGCCTATTCCACTGAGTAGTGATGTAGACCAACCTATAGGAGTAGGAAACTCTTGTTGATGTGTGCTGTGGAGTCGATTTTCGACTCATAGTGACCCCAATGTGAAGGAGTACTTCTGCTCCCTTGGGTTTTCTAGGCTGAAGTTTGGGCAATCTACTTCCGTAGTGATACCGCCTTGGCCTCGGAATCCCAAGGGGGGGGTTTCTATGAGTCGGATCCAACTTGACCACAGTGCATTTGGTTTTTTGGCTTGTTATCTTTACCAGAGCTTGACAGTTGCACCACCAAGGTTCCTTGTAAGAAACTATGCTATGAATATAATATTTGCCACAAAAAGGGAACAGAGTTGTTATTCAACTCAGAAGAGCCAGAAATTATAAAATGTT
>NW_006921640.1:6618691-6621620 GCF_000298275.1 Orycteropus afer afer
ACAACAACAACAACAACAACAACCAATCTTAAGGTTAGTTGTCGAACACTTAACCATTTCCACCACCAGGGACTCCTAGAGTTTATATTAGGGTTCATTTTTTGTGTTATACAATTCTGTGGGTTTTGACAAAGGTATGATGTCATGTATACATCATTACAGCATCAAACAAAATAGTTTCATTGCCATAAATAGTCCGTTCTGTTCATCCTTTGTCCCCTCCCCCTAAGTCCCTAGCAACTACTGATCTTTTTACTGTCTCTGTAATTTTGTCACTTCTAGAATATCATATAGTTGGAATCATTCAATATGTAGCATTTTCAGAGTGGCTTATTTCACTTAGCAATATGCATTTAAGGTTCTTCCATGTCTTTTTCTGGCTTAATTGTTTATTTCTTCCTTCTTTCCTAGCTCATTTCTTTTTATTGCTAAGTAATACTCCATTATATGGATGTACCAGTTTGTTTATCCATTCACCTATTGAAGGATATCTTGGCTGCTAGTTTTGGCAATTGTGAATAAAGCTGCTGTGAATATTCATGTGTAAACTTTTGTGTGGACATAAATTTTCAACTCATTTGGATAAATACTTAGGAATATGATCACTGGAGCGTATGGTAAGCATATGTTTAAGTTTGTTAAGAAACTGCCAGACTGTTTTCAAAGTGACTGTATCATTTTGCATCGCTATCAGCATTGAATGAGAGACCCTGTTACACATTCTGACCAGCATTTGATGTTATCAGTGTTCTGCATTTTACTCATTCTAATAGATGTGTAGTGGTATCTCATTGTTGTTTTAATTTGCAGCTCCCTAATAGTGATACTGCCTCGGAAACCCAAGGAGGGGTCGCTATGAGTCAGGGCTGACTCCACGGCACATAACAACAACAACAACAACAATGGTATATGAGGGAGCTCTGGTGGTGTAGTGCCTAAGGCATCTGACTGCTAACCAGAAGGCTGGCAGTTCAAACCCACCAGCCACTCCTCAGAAGGAAGATTGGGCAATCCACTTTCATAGTGATGAGTTGGATCCGACTCCATGGCAGTGAGTTAGGTTTTTTTTGGAATGGTATATGATGTTGAGCATCTTTTCATATGCTTATTTGCCATCTGTATACCTTCTACTTTGGTGAGATACCTGTTCAGATCATTGCCAATTTTTTAAATTGAGTTGTTGTTTTTCTTTTTGAAATTTAAGAGTTCTGTGTGTATTTTAAATACAAGTTCTTTGCCAGATATGTGTTTTACAACAGATATTTTCTTCCAGGCTGTGGCTTGTCTTTTTGTTCTCTTAATAGTGTCTTTTGCAGAGCAATATTTAAATATTTGAGGGAAGTCCAACTTATCATTTTTCTCTTTTCTGAATTGTGCTTTGGTGTCATATCCAAGGAGTCAATGCCTAGATTTTCTCCTACATTATCTTCTAGAAGTTTTCTAGATTTTCATTTTACATGTAGGTCTCTGATCCATCTGAGTAAATTTTTGTGAAAAGTATGAGGACTGTCTTTAGACTCTTTTTTTTTTTTTTGCTTGTGGGTATCTAGTTGTCACAGTAGCATTTGTTGAAAAGATTATCCTTTCTTCATTGAATTCCCTTTGCTCCTTTGTCAAAGATCAGTTGATTATATTTGTGTGGGTCTATTTTTTGGGCTGTCTAATTTTTCCATTGATCTGTCCTTTTACCATTACCACAATGTCTTGATCACTTGATCAAAGTCAGACCTTTGACTTTGTTCTCCATCAGTATTGTATTAACTTTTGCCCAAATAGTTTATTTTAGAAGGATCAGCACAAGACTGGTCCTTATAAGGCAGAGGTTAAAGATGTTCCAAATGTCTAACTTTTCCAGATCACTATACCACTCCATCATCTCTAACATCAATTCCTCCTCCTCCTCCCCTCAGTACTCTCCCTCCTGTCTTTGTCGTCCTTAGGTGCCATCAAGTCAGCTCCAACTCACAGCGACCCTATGTATAACAGAACAAAACTGCCCAGTTGTGCACCATCCTCACAATCCATGCTATGCTTGATTGAGCCTATCATTGGAGCACTTAACATTCCATCTTATTGAGGGTCTTCCCCTTTTTCACTGACCCTCTGCTTTACCAAGCATGATATCCTTCTCCAGGATATCCTTCTTATCACATGACCAAAGCAGGTGAGACGAAGTCTGACCATTCTTGTTTCCAAAGACAGATTTGTTTGTTCTTCTGGCATTTCTATATTTCACCATAACATCTACAGAACTCACAGACTGTCAAGAAAATGGCTTACATGGTGGTGGAGGTTGGGAGGCTGGCAAGGCCCAAATCCATGGTTAAGTCTGGAGGATTTTTCTTACTTGTTTGGTTGCAGGGGCTGGCGAACCCAAATCAGTGGATCAGATGACTGGCTGCTGTCTCAAGTCCAGGGGTGACATAATTCAGTACTGGAGCAAGAGAGCAAACTTTCTCAGAACATTTACATATATACCCTTAAGGAAATTAAGGTTGGTGACATGAGTCACATACCCTCCAGGAAGGTGAGACTCAAGCAAGATACATCCCACCCTAAACAGACATACCAAACCAAAACCACATGCACTGTCGTGGAGTCAGATCCAATTCACAGTGACCCTTCCTTGGGTTTCCGAGACAGTATCACTACAGAAGTAGATTGCCCAACCTTCCTTCCAAGGAGGGGCTGGTGGGTTTGAACCACCAGCCTTCTGGTTAGCAGTCAAATGCCTTAGGCACTGTGCCACCAGACCTCCTAAACAGGCATAGAGACTAGGATTTATAATACATCATGAAATGGAGAACAGTGGCTAGAAGGGCCATATGAAGCAATTCACTACAGTGCATTTCTTCTGGACCCCTCTCCCATTTAAACTTGAAAATCAGTTTGTCAATATCCACAATATAACTACTTCCTGGGAGAATAT
>NW_006921640.1:6621948-6623522 GCF_000298275.1 Orycteropus afer afer
TCAAGTTGGGAAGAATTAACATCTTAATAATACTGAGTCTTCCTATCTATGAACGTGGAGATTCTCTCCCTTTATTATCTTCCTTGACATCTTGCATCAGAGTTTTATAGTTTTCTTCATATAGTTTTGTACATATTTTGTTAGATTTATACTTAAGTATTTAAGTGCTAATGTAAACATTATTTTGTTTTTAACTTCAAATTCCTATTGTTCATTGCTGGTATGTAAGAAAGCAATTGACTTTTGTATATTAACCTTGAATTCTGCAACTTTTCTATAATTGCTAATTCTAGGAGCTTTATGATCACTTCTGGGGCTTTCTACATAGATAATCATATCATCTGTGGACAAAGACAGTTTTATTTCTTTCCTCCTAATCTGTAAATTTTTTGTTTACTTTTCTTGTCATATTGCATTTGGTAGGATTTCCAGTACAGTGTTGAATAGGAGTGGTGAGAGGAGACATTTACGCTTTATTTCAGATTTTAGGGGGAAAACATCTAGTTTATCACCACTAACTATGATGTTAGCTGCAGGGTTTTTGTAGATGTTGATGTGCTTTATCAAGTTGAAGAAGTTCCCCTCT
The DNA here is from genome assembly GCF_000298275.1 of Orycteropus afer afer. Classification (NCBI taxonomy): domain Eukaryota; kingdom Metazoa; phylum Chordata; class Mammalia; order Tubulidentata; family Orycteropodidae; genus Orycteropus; species Orycteropus afer. The sequence continues at coordinate 6,622,535 of NW_006921640.1, forward strand.
GTTTCTAGTTTGCTGAAAGTTTTTATCATGAATGGATATTGGGTTTTGTCAAATAGCTTTCCTGAACCTAGTGATATGATCATAGGAATTTTCCTCTTTAGCCTGTTGATAGGATGGATTATATTAGTTGATTTTGGAACTAACCTTGCATGCTTGGAATAAATACCACTTGATCGTGAAGTATAATTCTTCTTAGACAGTGTTGGATTAAATTTTCTAATATTTTATTGAGTATTTTGCATCTGAGTTCATGAGCAATGTTTTTCCATAATTTTCCCTCCTTGTAATATCTTTGTTTTTGGCATTAGCTTAATTATATCATCATAAAATAAGTTAGGAAGTATTCTCTCTGCTTCTATTTTCTGGAAGATAGTATAGGGAGTTAGTATCATTTCTTCTTTAAATATTTTGTAGAATTTACTAGTGAAACCACCTGGGCCTATTCAAGTGATCACGAGCTCTGGTGGTGCTGTGGTTAAAGCATTAGGCTGCTAACAAAAGGTTGGTGATTTGAACCCACTAGCTGCTGTGTGGGAGAAAGATGAGGCAACCTTCTTCTGTAAAGATTTGTAGCCTTAGAAATCCTACTGGGCAGTTCTACTCTGTCCTATAGGGTCATTATGAGTCAGAATGACTCTATGACAGTGGGTTTGGTTTTGGTTTTAATCAAATGATCTATTTTTCCTTTGTGAGTTTTGATAGAATATATCTTTCTAGGAATTGGCCATTTCATCAAATTATCAAATTTGTAGGTATAGAATTGTTTATAATATCACTTATTATCCTTTTAATGTCTGGGAGCTCTGGTGGTGTAGTGCCTAAGGCATTTGACTGCTAACCAGAAGGCTGGGGGTTCAAATCTACCAGCCACTCCTTGTGGAAGGAAAATTGGGCAATCTACTTGCATAAAGATACTGCCTTGGAAACCCAAGGAAGGGTCTATAAGTTAGCATTAGACTCGACGGCAGTGAGGTTTTTTTTTTTTTTT
>NW_006921640.1:6624427-6625619 GCF_000298275.1 Orycteropus afer afer
GCCAAGCATGATATCCTTCTCCAGGGAATGGTCACTTCTGACAACATGACCAAAGTAGGTGAAACAAAGTCTGCCCATTCAGGTTTCCAAGGAGCATTCTGGCTGTACTTCTTCCAGGACAGATTTGTTCATTCTTCTGACAGTCTCTGGTATTTTCAGTATTCTTCCCCAGCTCTATAATTCAAAGGCAGAAACTCTTCTTCAGTCTTCTTTATTAATTGTTCAGCTTTAAAGTGCATATGAGATGATTGAAAATACCATAGCTTGGGTTAGGTGCACCATAGTTTTTAAAGTGGCATCTTTGCTCTTTAACACTTTTCTTGTTTGTTATTTGTGTTAGGTGCCATCAAGTCATCTTTGACTCAGTGATCCCATGTACAACAGAATGAAACACTGCCCGGTCCTGTGCCAGCCTCACAATCCCTGCTATACCTGAGCCCATCGTTGCAGCCACTGTGTCAATCCATTTTCTTGAGGGCATTCCTCTTTTTTGTTGACCATCCACTTTACCAAGAATGATAACGTCCTTCAGGGAACAGTTCCTTCCAACAACATTACCCAAGTAGGTGAGATGTATTTTGGCTATTCTCACTTCCAAGGAGCATTCCGGCACTATTTCTTCCGAGACAGATTTGTTAGTTCTTTTAGCACTCCATGGTACTCTCATTATTCTTCATCAACACTACAACTCAAAAGCATCAGTTCTTCTTCAGTCTTCTTTATTCCTTGTCCAGCTCTCAGATGTATAAGAGGTGATTGAAAATACCATGGCTTGGGTCAGGCAGGCTTTAGTCTTCCAGGAGACATCTTTGCTCTTCAGCACTTGAACCAGGTCTTTTGCAGTAGATTTGCCCAATGCAATAAGTGGCCTTATGTTTTGACTGCTGCATCCATTGGTGCTGATTGTAGAACCAAGTAATATGAAGTCTTTAACAACTTCAATATTTTCTTCATTTATCGTGATGCTGTTTATTAGTCCAGTTGTGAGGATTTTTATTTTCTTTATATTGAGGTGTAATCCATACTGCAGACTATAGGATCATATCATCAGAAAATAGGGATAGTTTTACTTCTTCCTTACCAATTTGGATGCCTTTGATTTTCCCTTCTTGCCTTATTACCCTGGCTAGGACTTCTAATACAATGTTGAATGGAAGTGGTGATAGAGGGCATCCTTGTCTGGTTCCTGTTC
>NW_006921640.1:6626349-6627281 GCF_000298275.1 Orycteropus afer afer
ACCCTATGCACAGCAGAACTTGCATTCTGCTGTGCATAGTTCTTCATAGTATCCTGATATTATTCTTTCAGTTTTGGTTGGTTCTGTTGTGATGTTGCTTAATTCATTTCTTACTGTGTTATTCGTATTCTCTCCCTTTTCCTTTGTTAAATTTGCCAGTGGTTTGTCAATTTTATTAATTTTTTCAAAAAACCAACTTCTAGTCTTGTTGACTTTTTCTATTGTCTACATTTTCTGTTTCATTTATTTCTGCTTGAATATTTGTTATTTTTTTTCTTCTAGTGACTATAGGCTTTCTTTGTTTGCTACACTTTCTCTAATTTTTGGCGATGTTGGGGTAAGGTGTTGATTTTGGCCCTTCTTTTTTGCTGTATGTATTTATTGCTATAAATTGGCCTTTGATTACTGCTTTTGCTATGTCCTAAACATTTTGGTATGTTGTGTTTTCATTCTCATTTGACTCAAGGAATTTTTTAATTTCATTTTTTATTTCTTCTGGTACCTAGTCATTTTCAAGGAGAATGTTATTCAGTTTCCATGTGTTTGCTCTTTTTCTTTTGCTCTTTCTTTTGTTGATTTCTAATTGTATAGCATTGTGATCTGAGAAGATGCTTTGCAGTATTTCAATGCTTTTCAATTTATTAAGGCTTGCTTTGTGGCCTAACATATGGTCTATCCTGGAGAATGTTCCATATGTACTAGAAAAGAATGTATATTGTGCTGTTGTTGGATGAAGTGCTCTGTAGATTTCTATCGGTCAAATTGGTAGATTGTATTGTTTAGTTCTTTGTCTTTGTTGAGTTTCTTTCTAGTTGTTCTATTTTTGATAGAAAATGGTGTATTAACATCTCCTACTATGACTGTGGAGGAGCTCGGGTAGCATAGTGCCTAAGGCACTTGACTGCTAACCAGAAGGCTGGTGGTTCAAACCC
>NW_006921640.1:6628124-6633812 GCF_000298275.1 Orycteropus afer afer
CAATTGATGTCTCTGGTTCCCTGTTTACAATCTTGTAGGCTTATTTACTTTGGATACTTCCATAACTGGGTTGGTTTCTGGGTTATGTCATCATGTGTGTTAATGGTAGGTTGTTGTTTGCTGATGTTGGTTCTCTGTCCAAAGGACTCCCTTTAGTATCTCTTGTAAGGTTGGTCTGCTTTTAACAAATTACATTAATTTCTGCTTATCTGGAAATATCCTAATTTTACCATCATATTTATGGGACAATTTTGCCAGGTATATAATTCTTGGTTGGAAATTTTTTCTTTCAGGGTTTTATATGTACCATTCCATTGCCTTCCCACCTGCATGGTTTCTGCAGAGCAATCAGAACTTAGTCTTATTGGTTGCCCTTTGTAGGCAACTTCTCATTTTTCCTGTGCTGCTTTCAGGATTCTTTTTTTGTCTTTGGTTTTGGTGAGTTTGATGATGATATGTCTTGGTGATTTTCTTTTAGGGTCTATCCTATTTGGTGTTTGTTGGACTTATTGAATGGATATATTCTTGTCTTTCATCATATCAGGGAAATTCTCCTCCAACAAATCTTCAACAATTTTCTCTGTGGTTTTATATGTTTCTTCCTGTTCTGGAATTCCAATTACACGCAGGTTATTCCTTTTGATGGTATCTCACATGAACCTTAGGCTTTCTTCATTTTGTTTTGATCTTTTTTCTGAGTGATCTCTTTCCAGAGAAGTATTGAGGTATTTCTCTTCAGTATCACTAATTCTGTGTTCCATTGATTCAGTTCTACTCCTTTGCCCTTTCAATGTGTTATCTATTTCTTAAAATTTAGTATTAATCTTCTGGATTTCTATCTGTAGATTTTGTATCATTTCTAATTTTTCATTTATTTTGTCATTTTGGTTTTGTATTGTCTTCTGGAATTGTTCTAGAGTTTTCTCTGTGTTTTCCTCAATTTTGTCAGTGTTTCCCTTGATCTGTCTCTCAATCTGTTGAAGGTACCTAAATATAATTTTTATGAATTCCTTATGAATGAGTTCTGATGCTGCTTCTTATTCAGGGATAGGTTCTGAATCTGTATCCTAATCTTTGTTTCTACTGCTTTATCTTGCTTCTTTGTGTAGACCGTTATGCTCTGTTGTCTTCGAGACATTGTGACATTTTTGTTTATATTTAATTGATGATTGTATGTTGGAGTGATTTGCCTGAGATTTTAATTTTCTTTGCATGTTATCTGAGTAAGCAGGGTAGTGTGCTCCTCTGTTCACTAGTTGGCAGCACTTATGCACTCACCACCTGTCTCCTTTTCCAGTCATCACCCTCCTGTATGTCTGTGCTATCCTTGGCAAGCAGAACCCATTCTTAGGTTCCCGGAATCTGAATGAGAATTCGGTCACTTTAAATATCCAAAATGGCCACCACTTGTAAACATTCAAAATAGCAGCACCCTCCGGACAGCTGAAAGTATAGCTCAGTTTTTCTCCTTCTTTGCTGTTTCCCTTTTTAGCCATCAGCCACAAGCATAGTCGTCCACATAGCCCTTGGTGAGCAGGGCTGATTTTTAGGTTAATTCTCAGGTCCTGACACCACTTAGAAATATTCAGGCTATGTGTTCCATCAGGATAGCTGACAGTCTGCAGCTCTGTTTGTCTCCTTACTCACTGTTTTCATTCAGGTTCTTCTACTAGTTGGTGTTTAATCCACTTCTGTATCCTTCCTTTCAAAGGTCAGGGCTCCAGGATTATCTTCTGTATCTGTGTCAATTGGTTTCTCTTTTCTTTGTTGCAGAGGGTCTGTGTAGCTTGTTTGCTTATCACGCCATCTTACTGGAAGCCTCAATAATTAATACATCTTGATTTACATCAGTTAGATCCAGTTAATTGATGGTGCTGTTCAATTTAGTTATCTTTACCAATATTTCTGCCTGCTGGATGTATCAGTGGTTAAGTGCTCAGCTCTTGGCCAAAAAGTCAGTGGTTCAAACCCACCAACTGCTCTGTGGGGAAAGATGTGGCAGTCTACTTCTGTGAAGATTTACAGCTTTAGAACCCCTATGGAGCACTTCTACCCTGTCATATAGGGTCACTATGAGTCATAATTGACATGATGGCAGTGAGGTTTTTTGGATATATCAATTACTGATAGAAAGTATTTCATCTGATTGGTTTATAGACTATATTGTGAATCTCTTCATTGTGTTTATCAAGAAGTTGTTCAGTTGATCAGCCCCAAATCTTGGGCAATGGTAGTTACCACATCACAGGTGTGACCCTGTGAGAATTATTATTGTTTCACAGTGCTTTATGGTTCTCCTTTTCACAGAATTACTATGGTGGATGCAGATTATCCTACACCCTTCGTGTTCCACTTGTCAAGCACTGAGGCACTCTTGCATGATAATTGCCTCTGCTTGAGAGCACATATAGGAGTTAAGCAGGATTTGGGCAATTCGTAACCATCTGTGTGGTCTGGATTTTGGGAGGCACACCTGCCTTGTGCAGGAGTTTGGTCCTGTAGAAGAATAAGGAAGAAAGACAAAATGTGGGGCTAGTGAGCAGAATTAAATATGTTTGAGAGGTGATGACATTTAGCTGCTGGACAAAAGTAAGCCTCTGGTAAATTCACTAGCAAAAAGGCCACCATTCCCTTCTCTAGAGGCTGGGGGTGATACTGCCATGGAAGGAAAAGCAAGAGTAAAAGCCTTAAGAGCAAAGTCACATGATGATAAACATGCTGCAGAAAAGTAATTATCACATGTTGATTCTCAACATTAAACTCACTGCCTCCAAGTCACATCCAGCTCATAGTGACCCCTTCTTGGGTTTCTGAGGCGGTATCACTACAGAAGCAGATTGCCCAATCTTCCTTCCAAGGAGTGGCTGGTGGGTTTGAACCTCCAGCCTTCTGGTTAGCAGTCAAATGCTTTAGGCACCAGGCCACCAGAGGACCCCATACATGATGATTAGAACAGCAAAAACTAAAAAAGGGTTGTGTTAGCAGGCATATTCTCTCTCTCTGCCAATTCTTCACCTCTTACTAGCTGTTTATTTTTATTTTTCTTGTGATTTGGGTGAAAGTTTACAGAGCAAATTCATTTTCCATACAGTAGTTCATATACATTTTAGCTCATGACATTGACTGCAATTTCCAACAGTGTAACAGCTCTCTCCCTCCTTCTCTCCCATAGTTACCTCTTCCCTATGTCCTTCCCTCCCATGCACTCCTGCCCCTGTGAGGCCTCCCTGTACATACTCTGCCCTTCTGTTCTCCCATGACTGAGCTTTCCAAGGAGTGTATCTACCTGATGTAAATGTCTTTTATTTGGCTGGAAGTCACAGGAGTGAGTTCAATTCCAGATGTGAAGGGCAGCTAGGCTCCACAGACTCAGAGGTTTCATCAGGCTCTATCAGACCAGCAAATCTATTTTTTTTTTTTTTTTTATGATTTTGAGTTTTGCTCCACATTGTTCTCCCAATCTACCCAGGATCTTCTATATAGATCCTCCTCCAAGTGGTTGACAGTGGTAGCTGGACACCATGTAAGTCTTCTGGTCTCATGGTCCTGAGGATCATTTGGTCTACCAGTCCCTTGGACTAATTGTTTCCATGCATCTTTGGTTTTCTTCATTCTTCTTTACTCTGGACGAGGAGAGACCCGTTGTTGCATCTAGATGGCCGCTTGCAAGCTTTTAAGATCCCAGTTGCTACTCACCAAAGTAGGATGTGGAACAATGTTTTTGTAAAGTATGTTATGCCAATTTAGTTTGATGTCCCCTGGAATCATGGTCCCAAACCCACAGGTCCAACTACTCACTCCCTCTGGGTGACTGGTTGTGGCCAAGAAGCCACCAGAACCTTGTCCCTTGTCAGTGCTACTATATACCTGGACATTCTTACAGAACATACAAATATGGTTGTAGAAACACTTACTGGCTGTTTTATCTTTGCTTCTTTGCTTGAAATCTTTTCTGTCTTTTATACAAAAAACAAAACAAAACACTGCCATTGAGTTGATTATGCATAGAGACTCCCATTGGGTTTCCAAGGCTGTACATCTCGATGAAAATAGACTGCCTCATCTTTCTCCTACAGAGTAGCTGGTGAGTTTGAACCACTGACCTTTGGGTTAGCAGCCAAATGCCTTGCCCACTACACCACCAGAGCTCCTTCTGTCTTTTATGGGAGCCCTCAATCTGTTTTTCTAGTACCATTTGTTATCAAGGGGTCAGATAACTTCAGACTTTCTCCCCAGGGTATTATCTAGTCCTATTTTCACTTTCCTGGTCTAAGATTCCCTATCCTTTCCAAGTTGTTTAATGTTCCTTATCTCTTAAGAAAAACAACAACAACAACAACAACAACAACAAAACTTTGTGTTTTTTTCCCATGTGAGTGGGAAGAACTGGGTGCTTCAGGCCATTTTAAGGACATTCTATGAGAAGACTAGGTCCCTGGATCATGCAAATGATTAAGCACTCAACTGCTAACTGAAAGGTTGGTGTTCTGAAACTATCCAGAGCTGCCTCTGAAGAAAGTCTTGGTGATCGTTTCCAAAAGATCACAGCCATGAAAACTATAAACAAAAAACCAAACTCACTGCTGTCAAGTCGGATCCGCCTCATAGTGACCCCTTCTTGGGTTTCCAAGGCAGTATCTCTACAGAAGTAGATTGCCCAATCTTCCTTCTGAGGAGTGGCTGGTGAGTTTGAACCACCAGCCTTCTGGTTAGCAGTCAGATGCCTTAGGTACTATGCCACCAGAGCTCCCATGAGAACTATGGAGCACCATATATCATAATTGACTCAGTGGCAAGTGGTTGATTGGATTTTTAATGAGAAGATTAAAGAAGTATGGTGTGGAAGCCTCTCTAATGGAAAAGGAATACTGGTGAGATTGGAAGCAACTCAAATAGTGTTTGCCAAGTTGAGCTGAATTGGTATTTTTCACCACTTGATACTTCCTGTACCTATTATGCTTTAGAGAGCCATGTCTAGATGGTTTTAAGCTTGTGGTAGAAATATTTTCCTTGGCTATACACTCCACTAGTCTCGGTTTCTAGTATCTTCTGGGAGTACAATGTGGGATGAAGCCCACAGTTGGTCCACCCTCAAAATGGTTACTGTTCTGGTTTTTATCTTTCTGTCCTGAGCAGTGAGATAAACACAATCTTAATCCACATATCTTACACACTCACTAGAAAGCAGACAGGGTTGTTCCAGAATGGATTTCCTGTGTCATAGAAATCACACAAGCATAAAAGGAAAAACCAGATGTGCACACAGAGCATGCCTGGACTTACACATATTTTCATAGCCAGAGTCATAGGGCCTTATGTTCCCAAAGCCAGCTCATTTTTTTCCTCTTTTGAAATAAATCATTGCTCAAATTCACAGAATTTCAGAGCTAGGAGAAGAATATACAGATCTGTGTTTATGCACTGTGGTGTATCTGTGGGTATCTGTATACATGTGGGTGCTTGTTTGCTTCAAAGTGTCACTGTGTAGATCTAAACAGGGGCTACCTTAAGCTTTGAACAACCTACTTATATCAATCCTTTCTCTTCAGTTAAATGCAATGTCCACTTTCTCCAGGAAACCTACAGATTGAGTAGATCAGAGAGATGTCATTTGCCCCAGGCATACCTGAAAACCACTTTCTCTTTAGAATTCCTGAATTTTGTGCCTTGTATAGTGAAAATGAGGAG
>NW_006921640.1:6634902-6644512 GCF_000298275.1 Orycteropus afer afer
CTTTACTTTAGAAGAGCTAAATTCCAGAAGTACTAATGGGGACTACTGTAGAGGATAGGGACCTGGTACAAGCGTAAGGCTTTAGTAGTCTAATCAGACCCTTGATTCATGATTCTTTATTGAATACTCACTAAATGGTAGACATAGTTTTAGATGGTGGGGATACAGCAGTAAACAAAAATAAAGTTCCCAACCTTATAGTTAAATGGATGGAGACAAATTGTCAGATAGTGATAAATGGTAAGTAGAAGAATAAAGCAGGGTAAAGGGATGGTGGAGTTGCTGGATGATGCAAATGGTTAACCCACTTGGCTGCTAACCAAAAGGTTGGCAGTTTGAATCCACCCGGAGGCACCTCAGAAGAAAGGCCTGGTGATCTACTTCCCAAAAAATCAGCCATTGAAAGCCCTATGGAGCTAGTTCTACTCTATCACTCGTGGGGTTGGCATGAGTAGAAATTGACATAACAGCAACTGCACCACCAGAACTCCTTTTTGGTTTTAAAGGCAGTCATGTGGATATCTAGAGGAATGCCATTCCAACCGTTAGGAACAGCCTGTGCAAAGGCTCTGAGATGGGAGTGGGGCTGAGGAACAGCAGGGAGACCAATGTGGCTAGAGCTGGGTGAACCAGGGAAGAGGTGTGGGAGGTGGGGTCGGAGAGTTGATTGGGGGTGAGATCATATAGGATCTTGTAATGCATGATATGGGAAACAGCTGGAGGATTTGAACGAAATAGTGATAAGATCTCACTTGGGTTTTAAAAGAATAACATTGCCTACTATGGTGTTGAATAGACTGCATAGAGGCAAGAGAGAAAGCAGGGAGACCAGTTAGGAGCCTGTTGTGGAAGTCCAGGTTAGAAAGATGGTGGTTGGACTAAGGAAGTTGTGCTGGAAGTGGTGGAATATAACCAGATTCTGGAAATACTTTATAGAGAGAACTAACAGGATTTTCTAATGAATTGGAGGTGGGGTGTAAGAAAAATAAAGAGGTCAATGATGATTCCAGGTATTTTTTGTTTTTGTTTTGTTTTCTGAGCAAGTACAATGGAATTGCCACTTACTGAGATGGGAAAGAGCAGATTTTGGAGGGCAATTTGAAGTCTGTTTTTGGACATGTTATGTTTGAGATCCCATTAGAGACCCAAGTGGAGATGTCAAGTAGATAATTGGTCACAGGAGTGTGCAGTTCAGGAAGCAAAGTTAATTATAAAACGAGGCTCTCCTGGAGCCTGAGGATTCTGTTCATGCTATAAACATCATTTTGCTCTAAATAAGATGGTTGGGATGTTTTCAGGAGCCCCACACTCTACTGAGCATCTGAGGCATACTTTGACCCAGGGATTGGGTGAACAATGGAAAACTCTACTCTGTCTCCCAGGTCCAACCAGCAAGTCATTTATTAAGCAATGTTTATCAAGTACCTACTGCATGTCAGGCACTGTGCCAAGTATTGGATAAACAATGGAGAACAAGATGTGCTCCTTGTCCTCACAGAATGTTTCATCTTGTAGGGGATTAGGACAAGAGAATGGAGATTTCAGTGCAATGTGGAGGGGTATAGTGTGCTATTGGACACATTGGAGAGGCACTGGATCCAGTCTTGGAAGCAGGAGAATGCTTCCCAGAGAAAGTGCTATCTAAACTGACCCTTGAAGGATGAGTAGGAATAGCCAAGGTGAAGGGGGTGACAGCATGGCAGTAGAGAATGTCCCAGCCAGAGAAAAGAGCGTGTGACAGGCAAGGAACGAAAATTTGTTCAAAGAAAGAACAAATGTTTGGGTTAGCATATCTGGAAGGCAAAATGAAGGAGGTAGAGGCAGAGAGGTAAGTGGAGTCTGGAGAAGTAATTGCAGGCCAGACCATGAAGGATCTTAATGAGCAACGCTGGGACTTTATTATAAAAGCTGCGGGAAACCTTGAGGATTTTGAGGAGAGGAAAAAGGCTAGGGTAAAGAGTGGATTGGAGGGAGGCAAGCCTGGAAGCTTCTCCAGGGAGCTGGTAATGGTGGCCTAGATTAAGGTAGTGGTAGTGGGGATCGAAAGGGAAACTGGGTCTTATCTCTACAGGCCAGTTCAATCTCAGACTCTGACTGTCCTAAAATATCATCTATAAATATGTCCTTATGATGTGAGGCAGGGAAGAGAAGGCAGGACCCTGGTCTGTTCTGCTGACCCTCTGCTAATGGGGTAGCCCTCTGAGAAGCTAATTACCCAGATGGAAATGAGACACAAAATGCCTACTTTTTAATAGGAGCCATGGTGTGGGAGGAAGCAAGGAAAAGGGCAGGTTTAAGATGAGATAGCTCCTGGGAAGGACAAGCTCTGTTCATGGAGGGTGGGCAGGGACAAGATTCAAAACCAAAAAGTTATTGTCTTCGAAGTACAATACATCTTGCTTTGTGTAATGTGTGTGTTGTGCATTGTGTATTCAGGACAGGACCTGTCTTCTGTGTGAAGGCACTTGAGTGCTGGGTGTATGTTTGGGAATGGATGTTTGTGATGGGAGGTTTTCTCTGAGTCTGTGTCAATGTGCAAAATTCTGGAATGCATACTGTGCAAGTACATACCTGCAGTAAAAAGAGATATGCAGGCTATATATGCTGTGTGAGAATGAATACCTTTTGATGGCCCAGGTTTCCAAGACACAGCCTCAAACAGAAAAAGCTGTATGAGTTCTGTTCAAAATTAGAGACTGCACACAGCAGACACTTATGTATTTGTCAAATGAGCAACTGTTTTAGTTTTATTACAGCTCAGTAGTTTGAGGAAATATATAGGTTTGTTTATAAGTTTGAATGAGATATTTAGTTAAGAAAAATAAGTTCACAGCCAGGCACCAATATCCGTTTACAAAGTCTAGCAGTTGAAATACTATAATGGAGTTTATATCCTAGCTCGAGTGCTGTATTCCTGTAAGAATTTTTCACTATTGCATTTTCTTTGACAAGCATTTACTGAATACTTCAGGCCCTTACCCTCTGGCCCTCAGGCCATGGGCTGATGCTGCCCAGGCTGATTTCTTTTTCCTTGGAACCATCTTTGTCTGGGCACTGTGATTAAAGCTTAATTATATGCTGTCTTATATTGTTCATTAATTGCATGTGCATTAATCCACATCCAACTATGTCCCTTGGGGGCAGAGACTGTATCATAAACTTCAGGATATGTGAAGAATTTGTTGTTAGGTGTCTTCAAGTTGATTCCAACTCACAGTGATCCCATGTGACAGGGCAGAACTGCCGCATAGGGTTTTCTAGGCTGTAATCTCTATGAGAGCAGATTGCCAGGTCTTTCTCCTACAGCGCAGCTGGATGAGTTCAAACCCCCAACCTCTTTCAGCAGCCAAGTGCTTAATCACTGTGTTAATCCTCAGTATAAGGAATTTAATGGAGAGGTAAACATACAGAATTGAGTAAATATCTACTGTTTGAGGAAAAATAGAAATAAGAACAAAAACCGTTTTTATTTATGAACTTTAGAAATATATAATGCATAATAAAATACCTTAATAATAAGGGAGCATACGTTGTAGTTAATTAACTTAAATATTTCTCTAATAATAAAATACAGTAAAACCTGTGAAAGCTGGAAATTGTAAGGTGGAAACCTGTTAGAGAAGGAAAACTGAAATATTTTCCACTAATGTCGTTGTGGTTGTTGTTATGTGCCGTCGAGTCAGACCCGACTCATAGTGACCCCTCCTTGGGTTTCTAAGGCGGTATCACTACGGTAGTAGATTGCCCAACCTTCCTTCCGAGTAGTGGCTGGTGGGTTTGAACCGCCAGCCTTCTGGTGAGCAGTCAAGTGCCTTAGGCACTAGACTAGGGCTAAGAATGAACCTTTGTCAAAGGTAGAAAACTTTGTGAGATCTAGAAAAACAAGGCAGCTCCATTGAGTTCCAGCTGTCACAGATTTCACTGTATAAAAATCTTACATATATTTTCATATTAAGAGAAGGTTTTGTGCATTGATGTAATTACTGTGATCCCCAGAATGCCTTTTTGTTGTTGCCTTTGTTTCTTATGCAAAACAAAAATGTTTCGTTGAGGATGCTGGTAAAATGTAGAACCAATCTTTGGTAAATTATTTGAAAGGCATTATCCTATAACAGGTTTTCCTAACAGTGGCACTGTTGACATTTTAGACCAGGTAAGTCTTTATTGTGAGGAACTGTCCTATGCATTTGGGATATTTAGCAGTATCCCTAGCCTAAACCCACTAGAAGCCAGTAGCACCTCTCGCCCCAGCTGTGACAATCACGAAACATCTCCAGATATGGCTGAATGTCCCTTGGGGTGGGAGCAAAGCTGCCACTTAGTTGAGAATCACTGGGTTGTAGAAAATTTGGTTTTATTTAACTTTTTTATTTAAAAAATGGAAGGAGATGGAGGAAGAGAAAGAATGTTTATTGCTTATTTGCTAAGCTAGACATTATATTTTTGTTATTTTATTTTATCTTACAGATAAAGAAGCTAAGGTTCAGAGAGATAAAAGAACTAACTGAAGATCATAAAATTAGGCCGGCAGTTAAATCAGGATTTCAAGCCAGGCTTGTCTGACTTCAAAGCTGGAAAGATCTCTCCAGCACACTTCCCACTGTCTATACCTCAAATTGAAGATGAACTGCTAATTCAAAAATTATATGCAAAAATATTTTTAATACTTCTTTGCTGAAGGGGTATCATTACTCTTCATTAAATTTACTTGAATATGAATATATATATATGCCCACACATAGACACTCTGGGGCCCCTTAATACCGTTGTGGATCAGGTTTTAACTCTGAAAAACAAGAGCAACACAATAGAACAGCTTCAATTCTCCTTGTTACAAATTATACAAGAGCTAGGGCCTAACGGTGCCAAAAGGAACTAGTATTGTTTACATAAGGTCTGAAGGCTAATAGTTAACTTTCTCCCATTAGATTCCAAAAACAGTAAATAACGTCTCACTTTATAACTACAAATGAGTAAAATCTAGTAAAATGTCATAAAATGGAGAAGAAAACAGTAAATAAAAAGAAAATGGAAAGGTTGCTTTTTAGTCGCTCCTTGCTTGGCCCTCTTTCTTATACGCTCGCGGCGGGTCCCAGCTCCCCGGCCTGCCTCCCTATCACCCCCGCCAGCTCCAGCCCGTGGCGCCCTACGTTCTCTGGCTCCTTTCCCGCCCTGGAGCGAGCTCGGGCTTTTTGCAAGACTGTCCTAGAGTCAGGCCTGGAAAAACAACAGCAAGAAACTTTGGCTCGGTTTGTGGTTCAGTGAAAAAAATCAAACACTCAAGTTTGGTTCGGGGCTTCAGTTGCCGGTTCCGATTTTGAGGTGGGGGTAGGAGTGGCACAACTCGGTCAAGTTCAAGTGCGCATGTGCACAAGGAGTCGTTCGTGCACTTATTAAGCACTCACTGTTTACGAGCAGCGGGGGTGAGTAGGTGCATGTGGAGGGCGCGAGCGCGCGTGGCCGGCGTGAGGCGCGCAGCCCGCGTGCGCGCGCGGAGCCTGTGGCTGGTGGGAGAGGGGCCCTGGGCGGGCGGCAGGGGGTGTGTCCCTGAGTCTCTCTCGCGCGCTCCTCCGCTCCCTTCCCAGGCGGGAAATCCGGGCCGGGTTGTGGTCGCGGCCGCGTACGTGAGCGCTGTGTCCCGGCGAGGGAGGGCAGGCCGGCCAGGTGGGCGCGAACCGAGCCTGGGCGGGCGGCCGAAGCGCTGCGGGGCCGCGGGCCGCGCCGGGTGGGGAGGCAGGGGCCGCGGGACCTACAGCTCCAAGCCAAGCGGAGGCGTCCGAGTGGGAGCTGCCAGACCCGCGCTACTGCTCGTGGCGGGGCGAGGTGAGCAACGAGGGGACCTCGCGGCGCTGCAGCCCAGGAACGCGGGCGGCCGGGGAACTTCCCACGCTCTGCACGCCCGCAGGGTCCAGGCCCGCGGCTTGGGGGCCGGGGGAGGCCAGCGTCGCCAGGGCAGCAGCAGTTGGGGCGCGGGGGCGATGCGGCAGTGCCCGCGCTGGGTAGGTGGTGGTTAAGTGTGTGTGGGGGTGCCCGTCCGCTCTCTCGTGCGCCGCCTTGTTTATGTCGCCCGCCGCCGGCGCTTCCATCGGGTACCCCCTCCCCAACTTTGAGCGGTTGTCCAAAGTCTCGTCACCGATGGAGACTGACCGGGCTAACGTGCCCCCCTTCCCGACCTTTTCCGGCTGGGCCGCCAGCTCCCCGCTCGTTCCTGCCCACTCCACCGAGAGATCGAGAGCCGGACTCCGAGACGGGCGGAGCGACACACCCAGCACCTCAGAGGCTGCCCCCAATCTTCTCTTTCTTTCTCTGCCCACCCCCTCCGCCCCGCGCGGTTTCACCCTGCCTTGTGTCGCCTTACCCAGGCCTTTTGCCCTTCCAGGCGGTGGCACTGCAGTGAGTGTGGGCATATGGATTGACTGGGTGGGGGCGTGGATAGGGAGTTTGTGATGTGCAGTTTCAAAGGCAGCATTTTCTTCTTTGCTTTGGCGTTCAGGGCTCAGCTCCTTACCTTTAAGATTGACTCAAATCTAAAGCAGCTCACCTGCAAGACGGTCTGGGGTCCCGCTGCCTCCTTGTTTGCAAGCAGCCTTGGCCAAGTCCCAGTGGCCCTGGAGCAATTCCACCAGGCAGGCGTTCCCATGATGCCAGGACACCAGGCACAGGGGTGACTTAACAGGCTGCCACTACTTTCTTTACATTCCTTTTTCTAGAAAAATGTAAATAGTGCCATTTTTTTTCTCCAAGTGATCAACAGGTATTGAAGGTTTACTTTACTCTGCTAAGGTGTTGTATAAACAGAGGTTCCTGGTTTCAAGGGACTTGAAATGCAAGGAAACAGCAATTAAGTCAACTCCACAGGTACTTTTGAGGAGCTGCTGTTTTCAGCAGTATTCTAGGTGCTCCTGGAGATGGTAAGAGGCAACAAGAAATCCAAGATTTCAGGAAGCTTCCTGACAAGGTATAAGTGATTTGAGAGCTCAAAGTCAAAATAATGTGTTGTGGATGCCTAAATTGGTGTAAATGGTGAGGTACTGGGGCGAAAGCGAGTAAAGGAATGGTTAGAGTTGGAGAAATGGACCTGGAGTATTACGTTTTGAACTAAGTTATGCATGTGAAGAATAGCTCACTGGTGAAGGCCCAAAGACAATAGTAGTAACAGGTGGGAGAGGTTACAAAGGGATTACTAGAGGAACAGAGCTGCATACAGTTAGCTCAGGAAGGATACAAAAGATAGATAGTTGATTCCCTCTTGGGTTTATAATCTCATGAAGGAGATGGAAAGACATGAGCATGTGAAACAAATTAGACCTTAAGGTAGAGCATGGTTAGCTGTCAAAATGCAAGGTATAAAGATAGGTGCTGTTGGAGTTCAGAGAAGGGAACTGTGGGCAGGAGTCACCAGGACTGTATTCTCAGAGGGCCTTATGACCCATGGGATGGGCCATGAAGTGGGAATGGTCATAGCTTTTCTGGGAGACAGGGGGATGGCCTTGACCAGGCCAAGGAACATTCCTTGAACAGTAGGAGATAAAGATGGAGAAGAACAATGGTTGAGATTATGAAGGTCTTCAAAAGCCAGGCTGGGGAATTGTACTTTTACACTGTGTGTAATAGGGAGACTATAAAAGTTTTTGAGTCGGGTGATGATGGGACAAAAAGAAAGATTTTTAAGGTAATTTTAGGAGATGAATCAGTAGACTTATAGTGGATTGCTCAGGGCTTGGACTGGGATAAGTGGAAATAGAAAAGAGAGAGTAGATTTTAGAAAAAATAATGTGGAAATAATCTTTTGACAGGAGTAGGGTGAAGGAAAGAGATGAATGGAAATTGATTCTTTGTGGAAATTGATAACATGCCAGGGCTTTGGAGCTGCTGTAGTTGGTAACTGGAGAAATCGGAAGTGTGTGTTTTGGAGAAAAGTAATTGACACTCGGGTTGCAGAGAAGTTTTTGTGTTTGCCAAGGCATCCAAATATAAGTGTCCTGTAAGCAACTGGGGTAAGATTGGTGGGAAACCAGGGTGTATGATATTGGAAAGGCTGCCAAAGGCGTGAGGAAAGACACTCCCCAGGTAAGTGAGGCTTATCTTAGTGATCAGCAGGCAGCAGAGGATGCTGTTGAGTGGTGTTGAGGGTCTGAATCAGAGGGCATCTGTTTTTTTTTTTTTTTTTTAATTAGGATTTGGGTGAAGATTTACAGAGTAAATTCACTTTTCATACAGCAGTTCACATATACTTTGTCTCATGTCATTGACCAAAATTTACAATGCAGCAGCTCCCCTCCCACTTCCTCCCCATAGTTACCTCCTCCTAGTGTCCATCCCTTCATACTCTTCTGCACCCTGAGCTATCTCCCTGGGGCATCTGTTCTTGATTGCCATTCAGATGACTTGTCTTGGTCCTGAACTGAAGTTGGCAAAGTAACTCTGGGGAACTGGTATTGGGCCACTCATTCTTTTTATCAGGAGGATGGGATTAGAGGTTGGAAGGAAGAAGAATGGAATTTACTAAAGATATAAATTGTTGGGCTTTGAAACAAGTAGAATGGACTTTCTGCTGGTTTTGCTATCCGACAAAATCTTCAGGCTAGTCTTAATGCCCTACTCATGGGGGTGATCTAAAGGAGTGGGAGGAAATTTTGGGCCTAGGGAATACTGTCTTTCCCAGGGCCAGGTCTGTTCTGAACTGTGCCAGTTGCATGTTCCCAGGAACCTTATGAACAGGCAGAGGGGGGCTGGTGGTATTTTTCCTGAGCTCTGACACTGCTTTACTGTTGCAAGGGTGACTTAGGGTGATTTGCTGAACAAATTCCCCAAGCTTCAACTTGCAACATCCGAGAGCTGGTGAATTTGAAGGATGATTGCAAAAAGTTGCAGAAGGAGCTGAGAGTGCAATTTTAGTTACTTAGTCTTTTTTTCCTCTGAAATGCAAGATCCTTGAACTCAGGTAAAGCTGGCTGGGGGTGGGGAGAGGAAGATGGATCAATATTTTTCTTTGCAGGGAATATCTGACTGTCAAAAAGATTGCATGGAGCAGTGATTGAATTAAATAACTCATTGTATAGAGAAGTGTTTTCTTACTGTTTTGACCATGACCTACATTAAGAATAAAATTTAATCATGGCCAGTAGACACAATCATGTATGTAAAAAATCTAGCTTAAGTTTATGAAGTATTGCTTCTCTTCACTTGAGGCAAGTTGCTCTCATAATTTTATTTTCTGCTAGCATAGGAGCTCTGGTGGCATAGTGCCTAAGGCATTTGACTGCTAACCAGGGGTCTGGCAGTTCAAACCCACCAGCCACTCCTTGGAAGGAAGATTGGGCAATCTGCTTCCATAAAGATACTGCCTCAGAAACCCAAGGAGGGGTGGCTATGAGTTGAACCAACTTGAGACAGTGAGTTTTTTTTTTATTATTTTCATTAAAAAAAAAATGCTTATCGTGTCCCTCTAAATTGATTTGATCATTCTAATAGATCATAACCCATAGTTTGAAAAACACAGTATTTTCACATTTGATAAATATTTATTAAACTGCTCATGTGTAAAACTACCCTCACTTGTGCTGAAGGTGGGAAAAAGGATGTGGAAGAGGTTGACAATTTACAGTCT
>NW_006921640.1:6645367-6649231 GCF_000298275.1 Orycteropus afer afer
TTCAAACCCACCAGCCACTCCTCAGAAGGAAGATGGGGCAATCTACTTCCGTAGTGATACTGCCTCAGAAACCCAAGGAGGGGTCACTATGAGTCGGATCCGAATTGACGGCACATAACAACAACAGCAATGGTATTTATTAGGGCTTTTCCCCATATTCTCTATAGTGAGGCAGATTTCCAGTGACACTCAAGGTTTGTCAAACCTTCCCCTTTTTCACTTCTTGCTGACCTGGTGAGATGGTGTGGCATGTGTCCTCTGAGTATGATGTCTGGGTAATAACATGGCGAGCTGTGAGTTGTGGCTGCCAAATGCCTTATGACGTGAGGTTCTCAAGAGTTTTTGTCTTGTGAGCCAATAATAAAGAGAAAAAAGAAGGACTGTCATTTCTTCTGTTAATTTCCTTACCCCTGGGGAGCTTGGTGGCATTTGACTGCTAAACAGAAAGCTGGCAGTTCAAACCCATCAGCCAGTCCTCGGAAGGAAGATTGGGCAATATACTTCATAGAGGTGTTGCTTTGGAAACCCAAGGAGGGGTCGGTGGGTTAGGACCTACTCAGTGGCAGTGAGTTTAATTTTTTGGTTTGACGGTGACCGCAGTGGGATAGGTCTCCAGGATCCGGAGATTCATAATGGCCGTGTAATGAGTCATTCAAATGATTTTTCAGCTTTCAAATATGACTATTCTGATTTTAAGACCAGGGATTCTCTGGGTTGCTCAAATCATTAAGTGTTCAACTACTAACTGCAGGGTTGGTGGTTCATACCCCACCCAGAGGCACCTTGGAAGAAAGGCCTGGCAATCTGTATCTGAAAGGTCACAGACTTGAAGCCCTCTTGGAGCACACAGTTCTACTCTGACACATATGGTGTTGCCATGAGTTGGAATTAACTCGATGGCAGTTGGTTTGGTTTTTGGCTTAAAGTGAGTAAGTTCACACCTCTCTGGGCTGGAGATAGTCTGGTTTAACCTGGAGAGTCTACTACCACCCATGACACAGAGCTCTTCCCAGGTGAACTACAAGTGAGGGAGACTGAATAGTAGTCACCCAGCTTATTACAGGTTGGACAAAAATCAATTACTTAAAAATGTTGCTTTTGTAACATTAAAAAAAGTTGAAATGTTTTTTTGCTTAAGTATGTGTGGCAGTAGGATGAAAGATAACTTTTACAGGATTGTTCAGTTGCGAAGTCAGCCGTGGTGCTGCGTCTGTGGTACACTTTTTGTTTTAGTCAAGTGTTAATAGTTTCTTTAGAGATGATGATAAAATGTGGCCTGGATGATGGTGTTGTTAATTTAATTTGACAACTGAGCCTGGAAGGAGGTCTGAAAATGAGTGCCATTGTGTTCTGTTCTTGGTTTTGATCTGTTCAACATTTTTCCAGTGTTGTGGATGGAAATACAGAAGTTACGCTTATTAGATTGTTGATGGCACAGAGGTGGGCAAGACTGGTTATTTAGAAGATAAATCAAGTCTCAAAGTCATCTATAATGAGGCACCTGCATTAAGAAAAAAGAAAATCAGTAAGAATAAATATAAAGTCAGTTTTAGTTTTTAAAATTTGGTTTTTAATGCGTGTATTGAGATGTTCATACATCGTGATAAGGTAATTCCACTACTGGGCATATGGCTGAGACCATAACCAGCATATAGATGATGTCTTATCTACAAAGAGACTATTTAGAGTTTTTCACTACAGTGATATATTAGGAACAACCTAAATATCCAGTGGTGTGGGCTGAAAATAAAAGATTAAGTGAATTCTGATAGATGTGCCTTTACAATAGAATGTTATGAAGACATTACAAATGATGTTTAGGAGTAGTTTTAAAATAACTTGGAAAAATGTTTCCGTTAAAAATTAAAGTGCATCTGGAATATGATTTCAAATGTGAAAAGCCAATAATGTGCATAGAAAATGACTGCAAGGAAATATACTAATAGTGGTTGTTTTTGGATAGGTCAACTTGAGTGACTTGTTTTAAAAATGTTTTTACTGGGATCTTAAAAGCTTGCAAGCCACCATCTAGATGCGACGATGGGTCTCTCCTCGTCCAGAGCAAAGAAGAATGAAGAAAACCAAAGGTTCATGGAAAGAATTAGTCCTTGCGACTGGTACACCATGCAATCCTTAGCCTATACGACCAGAAGAAGTAGATGGTGCCCAGCTACCACTGTCAACCACTCTGAGGGGGATCTGTGTAGGAGATCCTGGATAGAGAGGGGGAATAATGTGGAACAAAACTCAAAATCATTTGGGAAATAAAAGGTGGAGCGGGGAGGGAAGGACCAGGTTTGCTGGTCTGATAGAACCTGGTGGAACCACTGAGACTATGGTCTCTAGCTTTCCTTCAGGTCTGGAACTGAACCCACTTCTGTGGCTTCCAGCCAAACAAAAGACAGGCATAAGAGTTGAACACATACCTGAGGTAGATACACTCGTTGGAGAGAATAATCATGGGAGAAAGAAGGGTTGTTTATGTACAGGGAGACAGTTCAGGGGGCAGGAATACATGGAGGGATGGACACAGGGAAGATGTAACTATTGGGAGGAATTGGGAGGGGAGCTGTTGCATTGGGGTAAATTGTAGTTAATGTCATGAGACAACGTGTGTGTGAACTGCTGTATGGAAAATGAATTTGCTCTGTAAACTTTCACCCAAATCACAATTTAAAAAAAAAAAA
This sequence comes from Orycteropus afer afer, assembly GCF_000298275.1. Classification (NCBI taxonomy): domain Eukaryota; kingdom Metazoa; phylum Chordata; class Mammalia; order Tubulidentata; family Orycteropodidae; genus Orycteropus; species Orycteropus afer. Next base: position 6,648,055 of record NW_006921640.1, read on the forward strand.
GAAGAAAAGTTTTTAATTTTTCATTTGCATTTTTGTAATGTGTAGTGTATGTTCACAGTGGGAAAAACACTATTTATAAAACATTTTATTTTTCAAGGGCAAGATGGGCGAAGGCTAGGTGGTTTATGCAGTGATGAATCTTGAGCACCTGCCTGCTATGTGTCAAGCACTGGATTAGGCATTGTGGTTACAAATACAAAATTCAGTCCCTGAGCTGAAGTTGTTAATGATCTGAAGAGGTAAATAGACAACCATGAAATAACCCTGGTGGTGCTCCAGGCACACTGAGGAGGGGCAGGTCATGTGGAAAACAAAGTTTTGGAATTATCCCATTGTCCATGAGTTTAATGTGATCCTTGAGTGGGATGTGGCAGTTTACAAAGCTAGTTTACTTTATAACTGCATTACAAATTTAGTAATCTTAGTCTTTTACTTATTTATTTCCTTTTTATTATGATTTTGGTAAAGTTTTACAGAGCAAATCAGTTTTCCATTCAACAATTTTATATACATTTTGTTTCATGTTATCTCTTGCAGTCTCCACAGTGTAAGGTCACTCACCCCACTTTCTCCCTGTGTTGTGCATTTTTGTTCCTCCTCCTTTCCTAACCCTTCCTGCCTTCTGAACTTTGTCCTTGGGCAAATGCTGCCCTTTTGATCTGGTATGGTTGATTGATCTGAGGAGTACATATCTCCCTAGTGTTATTGTTCAGCTTTAGACCTATTATTTGGCTGAAAATTGAGCCACAGGGGTATGAGTTTAATTAGAGGCCTGAAGGCTGATTAAGGGCTTTGGTTTTGGGGGTTCTACCAGTCTGTCCACCAGTAAGCCTGGTCTTTTTATGATTTTGAGTTTTGTTCCACATTTTTATCCCACTCTATCCAGGACCTTCTAATGTGATCTTTTTTAGAGTGGATAGTAGGGTGGCCGGGCACTGTCTAGTTTTTCTGGTCTTAGAATCCTGGAAACTGATTGTTTCCATGAGTCTTTGATTTTCTTCACTCATCTTTGCTATGGATGGGGAGAGACCAATAGGGACCTTAGATGGCCATTCATTAGCTTTATTATTATTATTATTATTGTGATTTGGGTGAAGATTTACAGAGCAAATTCACTTTCCATACAGCAGTTCACATATACTTTGTCTCATGTCATTGACCACAGTTTACCACAATG
>NW_006921640.1:6649451-6655536 GCF_000298275.1 Orycteropus afer afer
GTGGGTTCAATTCCAGACCTGAAGGGCAGCTAGGGGCCATAGTCTCAGTGGTTCCACCAGGCTCTATTGGACCAGCAAACCTGGTCCCCACCTTTTTTTTTTTTCCTCCATTCATTAGCTTTTAAGGCCTGAGTCATTACTTACCAAAGTAGGCTGTAAAACATTTTATTTGTAGACTATGGTGTGCGAGTTGACCTCTATGCCCCCTGAGACAATGGTCCTGAGTTCCCAGGCCCAGCAACTCATTACCTCAAGGTATTTGGCTGTGGGAGCTCTGGTGGCATAGTGCCTAAGGCATTTGACTGCTAACCAGAAGGCTGACAGTTCAAACCCATGAGCCACTCCTTGGAAGGAAGATGGGGCAATCTACTTCTGTAAAGATACCGCCTCAGAAACCCAAGGAGGGGTTGCTATAAGTCGGGATCAATTAAATGACTGTGAGTTTAGTTTTTGGTTTTTTGGAAGAAATCTTCATAACTTTGCCCACTGGTGGATTTAATCTTGATGGCCTCTGGTTATGTGACATTTGGATCACTTAGGAGCCATGATTTAAAAGGGACATGAACAAGTAAGACATTTATCTACAGGAAAGAGATAAGGATGATATGGGATCAGGAATGAATGGAGTGTACTTGTGAGGTAGTTAATAAGAGTGCCTTCAAATATTTTCATGGTTTTTGGATACCGGAGAGAAGTAGACATGTTCATTTTTGCTCCTGGTATCGAAATACAGTCAGTAGATGGAACAATAACTTTATCTCTTTTGAAAAAAAGATTCCTTATCTGTGGAAGGATTACATTGACATTATTAGGCTTTAAGGTCCCCTTTACCCTAAAGGGGGAGCTCTGGTGGCATAGTGCCTAAGGCATTTGATTGCTAACTAGAAGGTTGGTGGTTCAAACCCACCAGCCACTCCTCAGAAGGAAGGTTGGGCAATCTACTTCCCTAGTGATACTGCCTCGGAAACCCAAGGAGGGGTTGCTGTGAGTCGGATCTGACTCCATGGCAATGGTTGTGTTGCATTACCCTAAAGGTAGAAGTTCTGGTGGTATAGTGGTTAAGGCATTTGGTTGCTAACCATTAGGTTGGTGGTTTGAAACTAGCTGCTATATGGAAGAATGATGAAGCAGTCTGCTTCCTTGAAGATTTACAGCCTTAGAAACCCAATAGTGGTTACTGTGAGTCATAATCAACTTGATGGCATTGAGTTTGGTTGTTTTTTTTGTTTTGTTTTGTTTTTGGTTTTATCCTGAAGTCTAGGAGAGCATATTTTGGTTCAACATGAAACAGAATTTTCTAGTTGGCACAACTGCCCAGCAATGGAAATATCTTCATATGAACTAGTGAGCCTCCTGTTGGAGACATTCGAGTAGGGCTGAATGTAGTTGATCAAGGATGCTGTAGAAGAGAGGATAAGAGATACACAGAGCTCCAGATCTCTCCCAGTCTTTGGGGGCAGTTATTATGTGCCCTGCTATAGCTCAAAGATAAGGAGGAATAAGGGATATAATGTTGTTATTATGTGCCATCCAGTTGGACACGACTCATAGCGACCCCTCCTTGGGTTTCTGAGGTGGTATCGCTACGGAAGTAGATTGCCCTACCTTCCTTCCGAGGAGTGGCTGGTGGGTTTGAACCTCCAGCCTTCTGGTTAGCACTCAAGTGCCTTAGGCACTACGCTACCAGACCTCCCAAGGGATATAGTACTCGTTGCGAAATATTTGAGTTAAAACATCATGGAATCTCTTTAAAAAATTTGTAAATAGGTCCCAGAATTTTCTTGAGCCCCTCTGGTATCCTTTTCACAAAGATAAAGAGAACTATTCTAATTCAGGACTCAGTTTGTGGCCCTAGGGCTGCTAAAAATTGAATTTTGTCCCACGGAAAAAGCAAGAAGGTGAGGGGCTGGGGAATGACAAATAATAAATAAAATAGATTGACCTAGAGAAGAAGCATTTATTTACTGGCCAGGTCTATTCAGTATAATGAGTAAATCAGGATAAAGGTCTTCAGTTGAATCCTGAGTCTGCCACTTGGCTGTGGCTCCACTTGGACCTGGAAGTGCCCTTGAACTTCATTTCCCCACTTCATTTCTCACACTGGATTTACTTTGCCGGCAACAGTATTTAAATGCTTCCCTGACACCACGGATGAAACCCAGCCTTGTGATTGCTCTGTAGTTTTAGCTACAAAGAGAACAGGAGGCAGACACATTTCAAACTTTTGAGCGGGATTTTCCAGGAAAGCAGGTATTTAGTTTACATCAGACAATATGTTGTGGTTTGAGTACCAAAAGTCTTAATTTTTGCATTTCTAAAATTATCAGTTTACATGTGGAAAATTTGATTTAGTTTAATCTTTGCTAAATTTTGTTTGAACATAGGGTTTATTTAAAATCCACTTTGATTATTTAAAATTTTCTGAATCTTCTTACTGCTGTGCTTTGTTGTTGATATTGGGGCCTACTAGAGCTAACTCACATGGCAAAGGTTTCTTAGAGAGCTGTGCAGAGAATGTTCTTGTTGTTAAGTGCCACGGAGTCGGTTCCAACTCATAACGACCCTGTGTACAACAGAACAAAATGCTACCTGGTCCTGTGCCATCCTCACAATCCTTAAAAGCCTTGGTATGTTTGAGCCCATTGTTGGAGCCACTGTGTCAGTCCATCTCATTGAGTGTCTTCCTCTTTTCACTGACCCTCTACTTTACCAAGCATGATGTCCTTTTACAGGTGCTGATCCCTTCCAGTTCTGTGTTCAAAGTACATGGAGACAAAGTCTCGCCATCTTTCCTTCAACGGAGCATTATGGCAGTACTTCTTCCTAGACATTCTTGTAGCAGTCCATGATATTTTCAGTATTCTTTGGCAGCACCACAATTCAAGGGCATCAATTCTTCTTTGTCTTCCTTATTCATTGTGCAGATTTCACATGCATATGAGGTGATTGAATAGACCACGGTTTGGGTTGCTGTACCTTAATCGTCAAGGTGACATTTTTGCTTTTTAACATGTTAAAGAGATCTTTTGCAGCAGATTTGCCCAAGGAATATGTGTTTGATTTCTTGACTGCTGCTTACATGGGCAAAGGAGTTCTGGTAGTGGTTAATGTGTTTGGCTGCTAACCAAATGATTGGAGGTTTGAATCAGTGGCTCTGAGGGAGAAAGATGAGGCATAAAGATTTACAGCCCTGGAAACCCTATGGGGCAGTTCTCCATCCTGTAGGGTCACTATGAATTGGAATCTACTTGATGGCAGTGGGTTTGGGTTTTTTTTGGCTTCTATGGGCATTGATTGTGGATCCAAGTAAAAGAAATTCTTGACATCTTCAATGTTTTCTCCATTTATCGTGAAGATTTTTGTTTTCTTTATGTTGGTATGGAATCCATACTGAAGGCTGTAGTCTTTGTCCTTCTTCTGTAAGTGCTTCAAGTCCTCTTTACTTTCAGCTAGCAAGGTTGTGTCATCTGCATATCTCAGGTTGTTGATGATGAGTCTTCCTCCAATCTTGATGCCGCATTCCTCTTCATATAGTCTAGCTTCTTGATTTTACTCAGCATAAAAATTGAATAAATATGGTGACAGGATACAACCCTGATGCATACCTTTCCTGATTTTAAACCACACAGTATCCCCTTATTCTATCCAAATGCCTGCCTTTTTCATTTTTCTTTTACTTTATTGTGATTTGGGTACAATTTTACAAAGCAGATTCATTTTATATTCAACAGTTCATATACATTTTATTTCATAACACTGATTACAATTCCCACAGTGTTGCAGCTCTCCTCCCACTTCTTCCCTGTGGTTACCCCTTCCCTGTGTCCTGACCTGTGCATCCCTGCCTGCCTAGCTTTCTCCCTGTGCAAATGCTGCCCATCTGATCTCCCAAGGTTGATTGCCCTAAGTAGTGCATCTCCATGGTGTAGCTAGTAGGCTTGTCATTTGGTTGCGAGTTGAGCCACAGGAGTGAGTCAAATTCTGAGCTTAAAGAGTGACTCGGGGCATAATCTTGGGGGTTTCACCTATATATGCCTGACCAGCGATTCTGGTCTTTTCTGTGTTTTTTGAATTTTGTTCCACATTTTTTCTCCCACTCTGTCCAGGATCTCCAATTTTGATCCTTTTTTAAGGGGTTGGCCATGGTAGCCAGGCACCATGTAGTTCTTCTGGTCTCAGGGTCATACAGGCTGAAGTTCACCTGGCCCACTGATCCCTTGGACTAAATGTTTCCATACGTCTTTGATTTTCTTCCCTCTTCTTTGCTCTGGACAAGGAGAGAACAATTGTTGCATCTCAGATGGCTGCTCCCAAGCTTTTAAGACTCCAGTTGCTACTTACCAAAGTAAGATGTGGAACAGTGTTCTTGTGTACAATGTTGTTCCCATTGAGCTTGATGCCCCCCACGACCATGATCAGAGCTGCAGGCCCAGTGACTCACTTCCTTAGGCTGCTTGGTTGTGGCTAAGAAGTTACCCTAACTTTGTCTCCTGTTAGCTCTATAATGTATATGGACATCTTTATAGCATATACAAATACATATGTAGGAATATTGTCTGCCAAATCTATGTATGGTCATGGGTATTGTGGTACTTAAGGTTGTGTGTCAACTTGGCTAGGCTGTGGTTTTGAGTGGCTGGGCAGCTGGATGTAATTATTCACCATGGTGAGATTGTAATCACCTCCAAGGTAGAATCTGTTTTGAGCAGCTCTGTAGTTGGAGGGGAGTTACCTTGCAGGTGTGGCCTGCTTCCAGTATATATGGGGAAGCTTTGAGGAAGGTCTCTAGTTTTTGGGCACATTTGGATCCTGCATTTGGTCAAGTCTTCATCTCCAGTTTCTGGACTTGCACCAGTGGCTTGCCATGTTACCTGGTAATCTTGGGATTACCATTTTACTGCCAACCTTGGGTTTGTTGGCTTTAGCAGCCAGTAGCTGTGTGAGTCAGAAGAAACCTCTAGCTCTAGTGGTCCTGGAATAAGAGGCAGAGCTGAAGACCATGGTTGAGGGACTTTCACCCAGCCCCTAGAGCTGGCAATCTGAATTTGGACTTCTAGCCTCCTAAACAACAACAACAACAACAAACTATAAGAGAAGAAATTTCTGTTTGTTAAAGGCATCCACTTGTGCTTTTCTCTTTTAGCAGCACTAGAGAACCAAGACATGTATATTCCCATTTGCCTACCCATACCTGATCTTCTTGCCTGTCTACTTATATGTCCACCTGTTTAGTGTTTGTTATTACTGTATGTATGTAATATTGTATATATAGTAGTATCTACATGTGTTGTCTATATCTCTTGTGTACTTCTGTGTTTTCCTTTTCCTTAGTGATACTCTGCTGGTCACATGCTTGTTATATCATCTTTCTCTTCACCCAGATTGACATGTATCTCTTAACTAGTCAGTTTTCCCTCCCCTCCCCTCCCTGGTAACCAACAAAGAAAATTTCCTTCCCTGTGTAAACTTTTTCTTGATTTTTTATAATAATGGACTCATATAATATTTGCCCTTCTGTGATTGACTTATTTCATTCAGCATAATGTTCTCCAAGTTCATCCATGTCATGAGGTGATTTGTTGATTGTTCATTATTTTTTAATGTTGCATAGTATTCCATAATGTGTATGTACCATAGTTTGGTTATCCATTCATCTGTTGGTGGGCATTTAGATTGTTTCCATCTCTTTGCTATTGTGAATAGTGCTATGATGAACATGGGTGTGTATACATCTTTTTATTATTATTATTATTGTGATTTGGGTGAAGATTTACAGAGCAAATTCGCTTTCCATACAGCAGTTCATATATACTTTGTCTCATGTCATTGACCACAGTTTACCACAATGCAACAGCTCCCCTCCCCATCCTCCCCATAGTTTCCTCTTTGCAGTGTACATCCCTCCATACACTCCTGCCTCTGAGCTGTCTTCTGTGCATAAGCAGCCCTTCTTTCCCATGTGTTCTCTCCAAGGAGTGTATCTACTTGAGGTAACTCATATGCCTGTATTTTGTTTGGCTGGAAACCACAGGTGTGGGTTCAATTCCAGACCTGAAGGGCAGCTAGGGGCCATAGTCTCAGTGGT
>NW_006921640.1:6655896-6657817 GCF_000298275.1 Orycteropus afer afer
CTCTGGGTAGCTGGCTGTGACCAAGCAGTGACCACAACCTTGTCCCTTGTCAGCTCTACTATACACCTGGGAATTCTGCTCATTCACATAAATTTGTAGGACCATTGTCTGCCAACCCTATATATGTTCTTGAATACCCTCCCCATTTCATAGACATACCTAATCGTTTAGCCTGTCCACCCATCTATCCATCCATATACCCATGTATATATCTTTTTATGTCCTGTATCTCACCTCTTCAGGATATATTCCTAGTAGTGGGATTGCTGGATCAAATGATAATTCTATTTCCAACTTTTTAAGGAAGTGCCATACTGTTTTTCAAATTGTTGTACCATTTTACAGTCCCACCAGCAGTGTATGAGTTTCAGGCTCTCCACACCTTCACCAACATTTGTTGTTTTCTGTCTTGTTGAACTTTGCTATTATTGCTGGGTGAGAGAATATTTCATTGTTGTTTTGGTTTGTATCTCTCTAATGCAAATTCATTTTACTTGGATCTACAATCAACACCCATGGAAACAGCAGTCAGGAAATCAGATGGCACATTGCACTGGGCAATTTGCTTCAGAAGACCTCTTTAAAGTGTTGAAGAGCAAAGATGTCACTTTGAAGACTAAGGTGCACCTAACCCAAGCCATGGTATTTTCAGTTCCTCATATGAAAGCTGTGTAATGAATAAGGAAGACCAAAGAATAGTTGATGTCTTTGAATTGTGGTGTTGGAGAATACTGAAAATACCATGGACTGCCAGAAGAACAAATTTGTCCTGGAAGAAGTATAGCCGGAATGCTCCTTAGAAGCAAGAATGGCCATACTTGGTCTCATCTACTTGGGTCATGTTGTCAGAAGGGGCCATTCCCTGAAGAAGGATATCATGGTTAGTAAAGTCAGTGAAGAAGAGAAAGACTGTCAGCAAGATGGGTTGACCCAGTGGCTGCAACTATGGGCTCAAGTCTAGCAAGATTGTAAGGATGGTACATGACCAGACAGTGTTTTGTTCTGTTGTACGTGGGGTCACTATGAGTTGGAACTGACTTAACAGCACCTAACAACAAGAACAACAATGGCTAGTGATTGTGAACATTTCTTCATATGTTGGCTGCCTGAGTATCTTCTTTGGTGAAGTTCTGTTCCTGGCTTTTAGCTATGTTTGAATTGGAGTGTCTTTTTGATATTGAGGTGTTAAAGTTTGTTGGATATGTCATTGCCAAATATTTTTTCCCAGTCTGTAGCCTCTCTTTTTACTCTTTTGGGGAATTCTTTTGATATGCATAAGAATTTAATTTTTAGAAATTCCATTTTATCTAGTTTATCTTCTGTTATTTGTGCATTTTTGGTGATGCTTACTTAATAGTCTATTTATGCCATAAATTAGGGCCCCTAAGTTTGCCCCTGTTTGATGAACTTTGTAATTTTGTTTTTTACATTATGTCTTTGATCCATCTTGAGTTTGTTTTTGTGTATAGTATGAGGTATGGATCTTGATTCATTTTTCTGCAAAGGGATATCCGATTTTGCCAGCACACTTTGTTGAAGAAATGATCTCTTCCCCATTGAATGGGTTTTGGCCCTTTGTCAAAGATCAGCTTTCCATAGATGGATGAATCTATCTTTGGACTCTAAATTCTGTTCTGCTGGTCTGTGTGTCTATTGTTGTACCAATACCAGGCTGTTTTGACTACAGTGGCTGTAGAATATAGGTTTTGAAATTGGAGAGTGTAAGACTTCCTAGTTTGTTTTTCTCCTTTAGTAGTGCTTTGCTTATCCCTGCTCTTTCCTTTCCATATAAAATTAGTGATTGGTTTTTCCATGTCCTTAAAGAACCCCACTGTCAGGTGGCTGGCAAGATGGTGGACTAGGCAGAAGGACTGCACAGACCCTCTTCAACAAAGAAAAGGGAAACCAATTAACACAGACA
>NW_006921640.1:6678598-6730411 GCF_000298275.1 Orycteropus afer afer
TATTCATGTTAGTATTTATAGGTCTTCTTTATTTTGTTTAATTAACTCTTCTGTGGTCTTCTGTAGAATGTGGAAACCACAGTTATTTAGTCTTTCCCTAATTGATAGACATTTAGGTTATTCCAAATCCTTTACTGTTATAAATAGTGCTATAATAAACATCCCTGTGCATTTGCAACACATGTGAGTGTTGTTTTGGTCCCCCACTCATGGTGACCTCATCCACAAGGAGATTGGACTGTTGTGATCCATAAGTATGGTCATTGGCAGATTTTTGGAAGCAGAGTGCCAGGGCTTTTGTTCCTAGTCTGTCTTAGTCTGGAAGCTCCCCCTGAAACTTGTTCAACAACATAGCAACATGCCAATCCACTGACAGACGTCTTGACGTACATTTACTGGGAATCGAACCTGGTACTTTAATTTGTAATTTTAATAATGATATAAGATCGATTCTTAGTGTTAGTGAAGGCCAGGGTATACTTAAAGTATTAAAGTATGCTTGGACATTAAGCAATTATTTTAAGACTGGGGCAGGATTTGGGGTATGCTAAGTGTATATTCAGGAGCTCTGGTAGCATAGTGGCTAAGGCACTTGACTGCTAACCAGAAGGCTGGCGGTTCAAACCCACCACCCACTCCTCGGAAGGAAGGTTGGGCAATCCTACTTCCGTAGTGATACTGCCTCGGAAACCCACGGAGGGGTCGCTATGAGTCGGGGCCGACTCGACGGCAAACAACAACAACAACAACAAGTGTATATTCACCCATCTTCATGTGTTAGTGTTGGTTGAGCTGGAAGGGTTGGTATTGGGAAGAGCTCTTCTGGGCCCCATAGTTACTTCTGTCTCGTGTTCCCCTGTCCTCCTGCCACTTACGCAGAGGGCTTTGGCAGGTATATTGGTAGTGGTGAGGAGAATCACAGGATGGATAAGTAGCAGATTGTGGACTCTGGATGGTAAATTCTAGACCTTTGATAGTCTTCTCTGTGCCATCTTTAGTGCACAGTGTGGTTTAAACATTTAAGCCAATAGTGAGGCATTTGGGAGCATTATTTTCTCTAAAAAAAAAACAGCAATGTTTCTTTTATTAATGGTTTTATTTTAATTAGAGAAGAATGATGTGTCTTTCTCTGTATTTATACTTCTTGCCATCATCTCTAGACCTCTGCAATACTAGAAAACATGAATATTAATCATATCAGGGCAAACTCATGCCAGCGTGGCATCGGAGGGCTTGGGTTGTCCCCTTTTGAAGATAGCACCATGAGTGGGTATGGACTGGAGAATTTCACCCAGCTGGTAGGGGGAAGAGCCTGTTTGCTGCCTTAATTATTACAGCATACATTCACCTTCAGATTCCTAAGTAGATGTTAACGAGAACATTTCCAGTGCCTTCCCTAGAAGAACTCTTCTCTAGCATTCATACAGTGTCCAAGCCCTATAATGCATTCATTTTGCCATTTCTTGGGATATGGAGACATCTCCTCCTCTGGTCTCCTGTTCATGTTAGCAGGAACTCTCTTTCTTGTTCCTTCAGGATTTGGTGACCAAGTCCCTATCAACCTTACATTTCCTACTCATGACCATCTTCCCTCAGGGCTTCCTGGCCTTGATCTTTCTGGTCCTAAGAGCACGATCTTCTTAGCTTACCCTCCCGTTGTATACAGCTCATTTAGGTTGACTGTTCTCTAGTTTTACAAATTATCATTCTTGATGGTCAGCAACTAGTGTTCCCTGTGGAGATGATTTTCTAATTTTACAGGGAGTGGGATGGGCAGAGGAGTAGTTAGGTGGTCCAAACTGTCAAGCACTTGACTACTAACTGAAAGGTTGGTGGTTCAAACCCACCCACAGATGCCTGGACAGACAGGCCTGGTGATCTGCTTACTAAAGGTCACAGCCTTGAATACCCTATGGAGCAAATTCTATTCTGTACACATGGGGTTGTCATGAGTCAGAATCAACTCGATAGAAACTGGTTTGTTTTTTGAGTTTTTGGAGTGAGCAGTGTGTTTCTTTTCATTTTTAGTACTTTTCCAGTGATGGACAAAACTTTTTTTGGCTTTGTGACCACAGTAGGATGGCATTCTGCTCTACAGTGACTTAGAGGTCCCTTTACTGGGCTATGACTGTTACCACTGAACTCTTGCATATGTGTGTGTCCCGTCCCCCTCCCCCCCACCCCCGGCCTTGAGTGTATTATATTGCCTTGGACAATGATAAAATATATTGACTACTTTTTCTCCTACTTGTAAAATACCCTTTCCTATAATCTTCCCATACGTTTGCCTCTTTACTACTCAGAGGTTTTTTTTTTTTTTTTTAATTGTTAAGCTAACATTTATTGAGCACCTATGGGAGCTCTGGTGGCATAGTGCCTAAGGCATTTGAGTGCTAACCAGAAGGCTGGCGGTTCAAACCCACCAGCCACTCCTCAGAAGAAAGGTTGGGCAATCTACTTCCATGGAGATACCACCTCGGAAACCCAAGGAAGGGTCACTGTGAGTCGAATCGACTCGACAGCAATGAGTTTGGTTTCATTTTATGTCAGGTGCATTGCTCAGTATGCAATGTATGTTTTCGCAGTATTTCCTAGGGTCCTCATTCAGAATCTCCAAGAGGAACTTTACCTCTTGAAAAGAACTTTTGAAAAAATTGCATTGCTTCATTAAAGCCATACATTATATTTTGGGACAGGAATTAATGTTTTTCTCATTTTACAGGTGAGGAACCTGAGGTACAGAGCAAAAAAAAAACAAAAAAAACTCACTGACATGGAGTCAGTTCCAACTCATAGCAACCCCCTTTGGGTTTCTGAGGCAGCAAACCTTTACAGAAGTAGTTTACCCAGTCTGCCTTCCGTGGAGTGGCTGGTGGGTTTGATACCAACCTTCTTAGCAGTCAGATGTCTTAGGCACTATGCCACCAGAGCTCCTCGAGGTACAGAAAGGCAAGGTAATTTGCCCAAGGGAAGTTGGGAAGTTACAGCTTATTTGCAGATCTTTGTGTTTCACTATGCCTTCTCATTCAGTATCTGTAAAGGTTAGTTAAGAGCAGTTGTAGTTGCTGATGCTAGTAGCTGCCTGATGCTGTGGAGCCCTGCACATTATACTTAGCTAACCAGAGAAATGCTCATTTCCCTTCTATGCTACAACCACCCCACCACATTTACCTCTTGGTGACTCAAGTTTTAGTAGCAAGGAACCTTAAAATGTCACCTTAACCAATCTCTTACTCAGTGCACAATTTTCCTGACTGTAACAGTAAAGCATGGATTTTGGTATCAGACATATCTGAGCTCAAATCTTAATCTGTCACTTTCTAGCTCTGTGGCCTTGGGAAAATTATTCAACCACCCTGAGTCTCAGTTTCCTCATCAACAAAATAAGATAATGGTTTTTATCTTAAGGAATTGATGGAGGACTAAATGAGATACCGTGTATGAAACGCTTAGCAAGTGACCTGCACTTAAGGTTTTAATAAAAAGTAACTGTTAGACTATTCCTGAAGAAAGTATGTCTTTGAAAGGCTGCATATTATGTATAAAGTTTCCTATTATTGCCTTGACAGGGTACTTTGTAACAGTCCTAATAAAGTAGATACATATGATTTTTATCTTTTCTTGATTTAAAATTGTGACTTGGGTGAAAGTTTACAGAGCAAATTCATTTTCCATACAACAGTATGTATTTTGTTTCATGACATTGATTGCAATCCCTATAATGTAACAACTCCTTTCCCTCTTCCTCCCTGTGGTTACCCTTTCCCTGTGTCCTTCTTTCCTATGCATTCCTGCCCTCTGAGCTATCTCCCTGTGCAAATACTGCCCTTCTGGTCTCCCATGGTTGGTTGTTCTAAGGAGAGTACCTACCTGGTATCAGTGTTCACCTTTACACCTGTCTAGTGTTTGGAGTATGTTCAATTCTAGGCCTGAAGGGTGACTAGGGGCCATAGTATCAGGGGTTCTATCAATCTCTATCAGACTAGTAAGCCTGGCCTTTTTTATGATTTTGAGTTTTGTTCCACATTTTTTCCCCACTTTATCCAGGATCTCTTACACTGATACATTGACACCTTTGTGAGTGGTTGACAGTGGTAGCTGGGCACCGTTTAGTTCTTTTGGTCTTGTGGTCATATAGATGTAGGTTCTCATAGTCCACTAGTCCCTTTGACTAATTGTTTCTGTGTGTCATTGGTTTTCGTCATTCTTCTTTGTGCTGGACAAAGAGAGACCAATTGTTGAATTTTACATGTCTGCTTACAAGTTTTTAAGGCCCCAGTTTGTGCTCAACAAAGTAGGATGCAGAACAATATTTTTGTGTAGTATTTTATGCCAGTTGATTTTGATATCCCCTGTGACCTGTGGGCACAGTGACTCATTCCTTCAGGGTGTTTGGCTATGGCTAAGAAGTTGTTACAGTTTTGCCCCCGTTGCTCTAATATATATATATGGACATTATTATAGCATGTATTGTCTGCCAAACTTTTATGTGGGCATGGGTATATTCCCTTTTGCCTAGACATACTTAATCACTTAGCCTGTCTCCCTGTGTATCTACCCATAGATTAATGTTTGTTATTGCTGATAATGCAGTATTGTGTAAGTAAAGGTGTTTGTTTATCTTTATTGTCTGTACCTTTTGTGGACCTTCCTGTGTCTTCCTTTTCCTTAGTGTTATTGTATTGGTCACTAGCGTTGGTATATTGCCTTTCCTTTCACCCAAATCAATGCTTTTCTCTTACCTATCTAGCAATTTTTCCTCCCTTCTCCTTCCATCCCAGGTAACCAACTAAGTTTCATTCCATATGTAAACCTTTTCTTGACTTTTTATAACAGTAGACTCATACAATATTTGTTCTTCTGTTATTGACTTATTTCACTCAGTATAATGTCTTCCAGGTTCATTGTCATTATAAAATGTTTTGCAGATTCTACATTATTCTTTAGTGTTGCATAATATTCCTTTGTGTATGTGTACCGCGGTTTGGTTATTCATTCCTCCATTGATGGGCACTCAGGTTGTTTCCATCTCTTTGTTGTTGTGAGTAGTGCTGTAATGAACACAACCAACAAACCACTGTGGTGGAGTCGGATCCGACTCATAGCAAGGAGGGCCTTGGGTTTCCGAGGTGGTTATCACTACGGAAGTAGATTGCCCAACCTTCCTTCCAGGGAGTGGCTGGTGGATATGAACCGCCAGACTTCTGGTCCGTAGTCAAATGCCTTAGGCACTACACCACCAGAGCTTGGATGTGCTTATATCTATTCGTGTCCTGGCTTCTTACTTCCTAGTAATGGGATTACTGGCAGATAGAGGTGATCTTATTCCTTGTTAACATCACACTACTATTTCCTGAAAAGATTCTTGTTTTGTGGCCCTGAACTAAATACGTATACCTGCTGGGAATAGGCTCACTGTGTGTCAGCCTCTTGGCTTGTCCTCTTTGGGCCACGCTGGGGTCCCACCATTGCTGTGACACGGCCAAGAGCCGATTTCATCCTTCACTTCTCCCAGAACTCTCAAGCGTGGGCCATCTGGTCTCTGTGATTTATCTATCTTTGTTTATTTTGTCACTTTGGCTTAGAACATCCTCATCAGTGAGCATCATTTGATTAATGCTTCTACCCCATCCATTATAGGAAAAAAGACTCGAGACTAGATACTTCGATATCCTGCGCTAGGGTCTAGAGCGAGACTTATTCAACTTATTTCTCCTTCTCTATTTTGTATTTGAGGAGCTCTGGTAGCATAGTGGCTAAGTCACTTGACTGCTAACCAGAAGGCTGGTGGTTCAAACCCACCAGCCGCTCCTCGGAAGGAAGGTTGGGCAATCCTACTTCCGTAGTGATACTGCCTCGGAAACCCAAGGAGGGGTCGCTATGAGTCGGGGCCGACTCGACGGCACATAACAACAACAACAACAACATTTTGTATTTGAGTCTATTCTCAGCCTCACAATTACTGGGTCATGAGATTTATATTTGTGGTACTTCTTTAGTGGTTTGCGCTTTGGGCAAGCTCCCCCCCCTTCCCAAATTTGATCATTTTTCTCTGTGCATGTAAATTATCTTCCCTTATGGTGTCTTTATTCTTTTTATTTGGGTCCCTGGGTGGTACAAATGGTTAATAGGCTAAACTGTTAACTGGCACTTGGTGGTTTGAGTCCACCTGCACATGCCTCAGAAGAAAGGCCTGGTGATCTACTTCTGGAAAATCAGCCATTGAAAACCCTACGGAGCACAGTTCTCCTCTGACGTGCACGGGGTCGCCAGGACTTGAAGTTGGTGCCACAGGAACTGGTGGAGGTGGATTCTCTTCACTTAGACTGACTTTTTATTTTGTAATTTTGGAAACATGTCTGCCTTACTTGCCAGCCATTCAGCAGCTTTTTAAAGATGCCAATGCTTTTATCCAATGATGGCCCTTTATTTGAATTTTTCTGGAGTTGATGCTTAACAGCCTCCTGGCTTGGTCTGAACTGGTATGGGCTGGATCCTGGATGATTGGAACCCAGAGACTAAAGCTTCTGCTGGGTGGGGCAAGAGATTTGGAAAGGTCTAAACAGCAGGCATTGGAAATAGTTCAAAGAGGCTGATCAGGCACAGCCTCAGGGAAGTTTGGCAGCAGGCATTGAACCACACTGGGCAGGGAACCAACACTGAGATTTGGATTTCGGGGAAGGAGAGCAGTATTGAGACCTGTTTGTTGAAATTGAGGTAAGTAGGGGCCAGGTCACATGGGAAATAGGCAGAGGCCTAGTTACTGGCTTTGCGCTCTAGGGTCAAAGCCCATCTGACTTGGTGTTGAGATCTATGCACCAGCAGACCTGTAAGTGAAGTAGGTTGGGTTTCCCCTCTCTTGCTGAATGCAGTTTTGTTGTGATTTCAGTTAATTAGCAGCTCACCCATGGTCAACTTCTTGATTTCATTTTGTATTAGTA
This sequence comes from Orycteropus afer afer, assembly GCF_000298275.1. Lineage (NCBI taxonomy): Eukaryota > Metazoa > Chordata > Mammalia > Tubulidentata > Orycteropodidae > Orycteropus > Orycteropus afer. The sequence continues at coordinate 6,685,540 of NW_006921640.1, forward strand.
CTTAGAGTTATCACTGGTTCTGGTTGAATATCCTTTTACAACCTCAGTATCTAGATGCTGCCTGCTATGGATTGAATTCTGTTCCCTCAAAATATGTGCTGTAAATCCTAACCTCTATGACTGTGGTTATGATCCCATTTGGGAATGGCTTGCCTTTGATATGTTAATGAGACAGGGTTAGTGTAGCTTGTGTCTTGAGTCAGTCTCTTTTGAGATATAAAAGAGATTAAACAAGCAAAGGAGAGAAGCAGAGATAAGGGAAGACACATGCCAGACCACAGGAAAGATCGCCTAGGAGAAGAAGCTCAGAAGAGACAGGGACTTTCCCCCAGAGCTGACAGACAGAAAGCCTTCCCCTAGAGCCAGCAAGCTGAATTCAGACTTCTAACATCCTAAACTGTGAGAAAATATTAAAGTCTCACCTTGTAGTATTTCTGTTATAGCAGCACTGGGTACATAAGACATCCACCTACTTGCTATCTTGGGCAGATCATTTGATATCTCTCTGCCTCAGCTTCCTCCTTTATAAACCTAGATAACAAAGCCATTGCCATACAGTGGCTACTAAGCACTCAGAGTTGCTCACTTGGTTATTTAGCTGTCTTGCACTGTCTGGAACCCTGTGGCACAGTGGTTAAATGCTCAACTGGTAACTGAGAGGTTGATAGTTTGAATCCATCAGCGGCTCCGTAGGAGAAAGATGTGGCAGTCTCCTTCTATAAAAATTACAATCTTGGAAACCCTATGGTGCTATTCATCTCTGTCCTTTAGGGTTGCTGTGAGTTGGAATTGACTTGATGGCAGTGGGAGCACTGTACTAAAATAGAGGGATGAAGAAGGAAACTCACATCTGTTGAGCATCTTCTAGATGCTGAGCTGTGTGTGTGTGCTGTGCTTATAACAACTCTGTGAGGAAGGTACTGTTCTCATTTTTACAGGTTAAGTGGGGAAGGAAGCTGAGGCTCTGAAATGGTGGCTAATTGTCCTAAGGTCACACAGGTCAAAGTGGCACCCCACGTCTCTCTGGGTGCAGAGTCTGCTGTTTCCCTAGAGAACCTTCTCTGCAATGTCAGGTATAGCCTACTCTTGGACTTATTTGGTGACCATCTGAATTTGCCAGTTTTAGTACTTAGTGGTATCCTGCCTTTCCCTCCTTCCTTCTCCCCAGTTACAATATTTCTGAGGGATTGGAAGCATTCCCATTAGTATTAAGAGTCCTTCATGACATGTAGGGGACATAACCCTTCCCAGGAGAGCAGAGCAAAGTCTCCCAAAATGTGCTAGGGTTATTCTGAAACCATGTTCCTTGCAGGAGAGGGAGGCTGCCCCCATACTGAAATAGAAAACAAGCATATGCCAGAATGTAGTCCCTGGGTTGTGTAAATGGTTAATACACATGGCTGCTAACAAAAAGGTTGAAGATTTGAGTCCACCTGGAGGTGCCTTGGAAGAAAGGCCTGGTGATCTACTTCCAAAAAATCAGCCATTGAAAACTCTGTGGAACACAGTTGTACTCTTGGACACATGAGTCAGAATCAGCTCAATGGGGATTGGTATATGGTGGAATAAAAAGAAAAGTTGGATTGAAAGTTGATCTACAATTGTCTGATACCTACTTTCTGACCAGACATAGCTATTCCCATTGGCCAATTGGCTATCCTTGTCTTCTGACCAACAAATGCTGGTATCCAACTACTATTTAAGGTTTTGTTGTTGTTATTGTAGTGTTATCAGCCACTAGAAAGTTCTGTCATCTTAATAACAGGTTTCTTCTTACCTTGTGACTTAAAATTTCCAATGTTACAGCTTATTTTGTATTACCTTGCATTTTCGTTGGGTGTCTCCCACATGACATTTGGATACTTGAAGGGTATTTGGGTGATACCTTGATCCCTCTCCCTTATATGTTTATTGTCTTCTGGTTAGTTGGCCACTCTTCTCTGTGTGTGCATTGTGTTTTTTTCTTATCTTTAACTTGGACTCTCACACTCCTGGCCTGGCCTCTAGACCAGGTGATGCCTTTCTTGGGGCCCTGCAGCCCTCTGGGTCCGATTACCCACCACAGGAGAAGCCTGCTGCCTTTTATTACCCTCAAACCTGCCAGGCAAGTCACTAGGTAGCTTTAACTCTCCCTAAAAACCCCACTGCCTGTTTATTTGGCAAGGAATGTGATAATTCATTTAAGTGACTATTGAGCTCCAAACGAGTTTCCTACTTTAACCATTTCACTGTCTGGATTACTTCTCCTTTATTTAGTGTTATCATATACCAAGAACTGTGATTATTCATGAGTGACTGTTGAATTCCAAATAGTTTTTCTGCTTTTACCCCTTAATAAATGAAGGTCCTTAAGCTAACTGGCCCTTGACCATTAGGCTTTTCAAATTCTCATTTCTGTGTTTTGTATTTTTATAGTGGTTTTTCTGTTGTTAGGAGTTCCTGAGTTGCACAGATAGTTAAGTGCTCAGCTCCTAACCGAAAAGCTGGAGGTTCAGATCTACCCAGAGGTGCCTTGGAAGAAAGGCCTGGTGATCTGCTTTGGAAAGATCACAGTCATTAAAAATCCTAAGGAGCATAGCTCTAGTCTGACATACACGGGGTGGCCATGAATCTGGGCAGCTGGTTTTGATTTTTTTGGTTTTCTCTTGTTGTCAGTTTTTGCTTAGCATTATGGAAGTGGCTCTAGTAGGTGCCTTCTTCCACATGAAACTTACACTTTCTTCCTCACAGTATCGCGAGGACCAGATGTTGCTGTTGTTAGCTGCCATCGGATTGGCCCTTGACTCATGGTGACCCTATGTGTACACAGTAGAACTGCTGCATGGGGTTTTCTTGGGTGTAATCTTTATGGAAGCAGGTTGTCAAGACTATTCTGTGGGGTCACTGGATGCCAACCCCTTGTGACATCCAGAGACCTAGGACCAGATGAGGCAATGTAGAGGTGTCCGAGCTAGGAACCAGAGAGTCCCTATCCTGTTGCTGTTTTCCACTTGTAAGAAGAGAGAATTGGAATCAGGAGGACCTAGGAAAGCTGCAAACTCCACAGCTTGCTAGCTTTGTGATTTTGGGCACATAAGTGAAGTTCTTGAAGATCCTCAGTTTTCTCAGCTATAAAGTAGGGATAATACTGTTCCTCTGTATTTTATTCAGTTGTTGTGAGGCCAGGAAAAAAAATAAGCCCTGAAATAGGTGTATTAATGTGAGTATAAACCCAAGTGCCTTTCACTACTGGTTTTATTTAATGTGCAGATTTCCTAAAAGCTTACTCTGAACACTGCTATAAAGAACTGCTAGTTCTCCGAGGCTTGTTCTCCCAGGGATACTCTGTTCCTGGCCCCATCCCCTCCCGTCCCAGCTCTGGGTAAAGTGCTGAATCAGCAATCATCTTGTCCCTGCCTCCTCCTGGAACTCTCACACGATTTCAGCACAGTTTAAATCAGGTTTAGCTACATACACATACACACACATGCACATACACGCCCATGCATTCATGTGTACTCATCCTGCAGTGTGTGCTCACCCCTTCCTCCGACCCCATGCTTGTGGAGAAGCAGTACTAGGCAGCTTCTGTACTTTATGTGGAACATTTGTAAGCATGTGATTTCAGTTATAACTGCTTCTCTATAGTGTTCTGTCCTTGTTTTCAGAACTGAGTTTATCTTTTCTACTTTGTCTTAGAAATGCCTTAGAACCAAGTTTGAATGTTGTTTAATATTCTGCCTTTGCTTGTGACCCCCTCTGTGACCCAAGTGTTTAAGAGCTAGGCTGCTAACTGAAAGGTTGGTGGTTCAAGTCCATCCAGAGGCACCTCAGAAGGAAGACCTGGCTATCTGTTTCCTAAAAACCAGCCACAGACAATCCTGTGGAGATCCCATTGACAGCAACAAAAAGATTAGATAGGAACCTTTGGAGGCGGTGAGTTTTATGTTAATGGGGGAAGAATGGCTCAGAAAAGGAGGGTGAGAATGGTTGTACAACCCAAAGAATGTAATCAGTGTCACTGAACTCTGAACGTAGAGGTGTATTCTCAAAAACAATGATGAAATAAAATTTAAATAAATAAGAAATGAAAACCCTATGGAGTACATTTCTACTCTGACATACATGGAATACCCATGAGCCAGGGTCCATTTGATGGTGACTGGTTTTGTTTGTTTGTTGGTCTTCATTTTAAGGCAAGCAGCAGATATTTCTTGTAACACATAATTCTTGAATCTGGGTCTCTCCTTATCTTTTTAAAATCATAAATCTGGATGGCATAAGCAAGATATAGTCTTTGTCTTCTGTGGGCTTACAGCCTATGGGAGATGACAGCCCTGTTGGTTTGAACCCTACCTGTTTTGTTTAATACAAAATGGTGTATGTGTGATAGAGGTATGAGCAAAGGGTACTGGTGTTTCTGAAAGCAAATGGGGAGGTAGGTGTGAGGCAGAGGGGACAGGTATTTGTTTCTGGGTAGGACTGTGAACATACTCTCTTCCCTGCTGGTGTGCAAACAGAGTGGTCTCTTACTTGACTGAATGACTGTCTTGCAGTAAGACCAACAAAAGTGTTTGTTGAACAGGATCATTTATTATTTCTGGGGAGAATTCCCTGTAACCAGATCAGATGACCTACTTCTGTGGTCTGTCTGCTGGAGTATGAGAATTGGGGCCCTTATTTTTTCTTCGTTACTGTTACATCTGTTTCTCACAATAGTGGGAAAGCTGGTTGGTGCTCACATATAGGGAATGCTGTAGAGAGAGCACATTTCAGCCCTCAGCGGGAGTTGGGCAACCTTTAAGGTCCCCATCAATCTTGATATTCTATAGTTTTAATTTTATAGGTAGCCTAAACTATTATACATTGATGCATTCTAATCCAGTTTTTAAAAACCTTCAGCAAAAGGGCCGTAATTAGAATGTCCTGAGAATCCAAACTCATTCTCCGACCAGCTGATTCAGAAATATTGGTATTGAATTGACCATTAATATGCTTAGTGCTTTGTATCTCAAGCTCATATTGTGAAAATCTAAAATATGCACACACATAATAACTTCAGAGATTGACAAGTTTTAACTCAGAGCCTTGAGTGCTCTGTGTGTGGTTTTTATCCAAAACCAGGCTGGGCAGAGAGTCCTCTTGGGGGGAAAAAAAAGGTAAGTGTATACTCAGTGAAGTTTTTTTTTTTTTTTCTGGGGAGGCATCTGTGATAGTTAAGTTGTATGTCAGCTTGGCTGGGCCTGGTTTTGAGTGGCTGGGCAGCTGGATGGAGTTATTCCCCAGGATGAGACTGGTAATCAATTCCATGGTGGAATCTGCAGTGAGCAGCTGAATAGCTGCCTTAGGGATGTGGTTTGTTTCCAGTATATAGGGTTTCTGAGCTTTTGGCACTCTTGGATCCTGCATGTAGCCAAGCCAGCATTCAGCAGCCTACTGTGTTTAATTAGTGGCCTGCCGTGTGGTTTGATAATTTTAGGACTGTGCCATTTTACTTGTTGATTTTGAGCTTGTCAGCCTCAGCAGCCAGCAGCTGCCTCAATGAAGAGACATCTCCAGCTCCACTGGGTCGGGAGCAAGAGGCAGAGCTGAAGCCCAACATCGAGGGGATTTTACCCAGCCTGTAGAGCTGGCACTTTGAAGTTGGACTTCTAGCCTCCTAAACTGTAAGAGAATAAACTCCTGTTTGTTAAAACCACCCATTTGTGGTATCGTCTGTGCGAGCAGCACTAGAGAACCAAAACAACATCCCAGAAAAAATAAGACTTGATTGGGAAGTAGTAGGCAACAGTTGGGTAGTGATAATGGGATATGACAACTTGCTGTACTAAGGTTCATATGTTGCTATTGTTTTTCGTTGCCAATTCCAGGTCATAGTGACCCCATGTGATGAGTAGAACTGTCCCATAGAGTTTTCTAGTCTGTAGTTTTTACGGGCACAGATTTACAGGTCTTTTTCCTGCACAGCCATTGGGTGGGTTTGAAGCATCAACCTTTTCAGTTGGCAGCCTAGTACTTAATGGTTGTGCCATCAGGACTCCTTACAGTTCAGATGAACTGCCAACTAGGAGGATCACACACATATTTGCATAGAATTGTGAATATAGTTGCACATGCACATGGCATCTGTCAATGAAGATACTCCCTGGCTAAGAATTTCTGGAAATGAACTGCTGAGAATAAGAGCTGCAGTTTGCTGCAAACATTTTGGCCTTTGGATGAGATTAATGCAGCATATGAAAAAATATTTTTTTAAGTTAAAATTCATGCAGATTTAAAAAAAATTAGCAATTTGTTGATAAAACATTAAGGATGATATGCAAGATATTGGCCAAAGAACTAAAAACATAAATTGTTTTTCTGTGAAGTGGTACCCAATGGGATCCAAGATATACAGAAAAGTGAGGTTTAGTAGAGAACCTGAAACTCTCGGTGGAGGTATGTCCCTCACCTTAATTCATAAATTGTTCATTAGAGAGACAGAGCAGACACCCCAGCGTTAGCAAATGGGAGTCTTACTCCAAACTTCATCTTCCTTAATTTTTTTAAAAAAAAAAAACCTCTTTGGTTACGTAATTAATCACTTTGACTTATGACCTGTGTTCTAAAAACGCCCCGGGTGTTGTCCATGGTTTGCTGCGATGCTCCCGGGGGGGGGGGGCAGTCAGTGTGTGTGCATGCACACGCCTACGTGTGCTGAGACATGTGGTTGTCCAGCAACAGTTACATGTCAAATAGCACTTTGCAACTCAGAATCACAGAGAGGGTTTGTTTTACTATTCTGTCTGTTCCAGTTATTTAACTAATGGCAGATGTCCTCATTAAGTGCTATTAGCACATTGGAATAATGTTTGCTGAGCCCGGAAAAGGGCTGACCCCTTTTGGACATTGACCAAAATACATACTCCTGGGGCAGCCAACCCCTCCTGTTGGTGGCAACAGTAGGTAGTGAGAAGCACAAGAGAGCTCAAGATCCCCTAAAACTCTGCATCAGCCTAGAACTAGTCTTTAACATGAATTTCAATTCCTTGTTTTAATCAAGGAATTTCGTAAGTTCAAATTGTAAAATTGTAAAGTAGAATTTGGCTACATGTTGAAATACTGTCATTGTTAACCTGAAATAGATGTTTCTTGATTTCTCTTTGCTGTGCCAGAACCAAATGACACATTAGGGGATGGCTGGTTTTTATGGACCATTGCTAGTTCCTAAGGAAGAAGCCAACAGAGGAGTGACTAGAAGTAGAGATCAGGGAAGAGAAATTTGAGGGGGGTTACAGTAAGGACCCCTGGTGGCACAGTGTTCAGCTGCTAACAGAGAGGTCAACAGTTTAAACTCACCAGTTGCTCTGTGAGATAAAATACTTAGCACCTGTAAAATCAGCACCTGTAAAGATTTACAGCTTAGAAAACTCTATGGGGCAGTTCTCCTTTGTCATATAGGGTCACAATGAATTGGAATTGATTCATTGACACATAACAACAGTTAAAATGGTGGAAGCATACTAGGAAGGTAAGGTGGGACCCTCGATACCCTAGCACAATTTGATGGAATGATTGGAAAAGAGACTCAGATTAGGGAGATGTGGAGATGGCATGCCCTTGTGTGGTACGAATGGTTACTGGACCACTAATTGAAAGGTTGGTGGTTCAAACCCACCCAGTGGTACAACAGAAGAAAGGTCTGGTGATCTCTCTCCGTAAGGATTACAGGAAGGATCACTGCCAAGAAAACCCTATGGAGTAGTTCTTTTCTATAACACATGGGGTTGCCATGAGTCAGAATTGACTTGATGGCAGCAAGTTTTTTTGGTTTTTTTGGTTGGTTGTGTGAAGATGGTATGGAACCCAAACAAAGCCCTAAGGTATAAAATAACAGCAGATCCTGGAAAGTCACTCTGGGGCCCAGAATTAGCTTTGCTTCTCCATCCACCTTTAATGGTAGACCTTTGTAGACGTTCTAATTCACTTCTGGATGTTTGACTCTTTGTTGACTGTGTTATCTGTACAGCTCAGGATATTTGTTGTGTACCATCCAGTTGATTCTGACTCATAGTGACCCAGTGTGACAGAGTAAAACTTCTTCACAGGGTCTCCTACTCTATAATCTGTACACGAGCAGATGGCCAAGTCTCTTTTCCCATAGAGCCGCTGTAAAACGTTCAAACCACCTACTTTTCTGGTTAGCAGCTGAGCACTTAACCATTGTGCCACCAAAAACCAAAAAAACCCAAACTCACTGCCATTGAGTTGATTCCGACTCATAGCAAGCTCCATTGGGTTTCCAGGGCTGTAGTTATGGAAGCAGACTGCCCTATTTTTCTTCTGTGGAGTGGCTGGTGGGTTTGAGCCACTGACCTTTTGGTTAGCAGGCAAATGCCTTAACCGCTACCCCACCAGAGCTCCTTTATTGTGCTACCAAGACACCTTAAAAACATGTGCTCCTCAGTAAGTTTGAGTTATTTTTGTCTTTAATGTTAAGAGTTGTTGGCTAACACAAAAGAGGCATTGAATATCACCTAATGATACTGTCTAGCCTCGATTTATTTTTCATAAATTGTTTATCAGGTTTTCCATTTCTGTACTGTTAATTTCCCATGTAAACTTAGTTCAAACCCACCAGCCACTCCTTGGAAGATGGGACAATCTACTTCCGTCGTGATACTGCCTCGGAAACCCAAGGAGGGGTCGCTATGAGTCGGGTCCGACTCGAGATCACATAACAACAACAACAGAGTTTTCCATAGCTTTTTGAATTCATTACATTATCACTTTGTACCCTCTTAGAAGACAATATGTGTATAAAGGTCTTCTGAAAACACTAAATGATTAACAGTGAGTTGGGCTGTTTGACGAGGTCAGAGTAAGGCATTGACCTTTATTTTGTAGGTTGGAGGGTAAAATACAGGTGGAAAAGAGATTTTCAAGGAAAGAAAGTGCATGAGGAAATGAAAGTATAGACTTGCAGGATCGGAAACTATTTTTCTACCAAGGTTCATTGACTAGGGAAAAAATGCCATGGAGGTAAAATGCAAGTTAATCGAGTATTTTATCTTGAGAGATCCTATGCTTGCTGGGATAATGGCAGGAGCGTCACCTTTGATACCAGATAGATACGAGTTTAAACCCTACGGCTGCCATTTCCTAACCCTAGGGCTGCCATTTCCTAGTTGTGTGGCCTCCGAAACCTAACCTCTTTGTGGACCAGATTCCTCATCAGAAATTTATGTTTATCTGAAATTGTTCTGAATATTAAATTAGATACAGTATATGAAAGGCAGTGCTCATTTGACACTTAATAAAAATATTTCCTTTCCCTTCTACTCAAAATTATGATTTGGGAGTACTATAAATAATAGGATTACAGTGTTTCAGTGGAATTTGGGTTAAAGGAGAAAAGTTAGAGAATGGAATAAATGCAGAGAGAAACAAGCTAGAACTAAGCAAACTATGCAAATACAGCAGATTTTGCAAGTTGCGGTCTTAAACACAAAATAAAAAATATTCTTTTTTGCATTTAAAAAAAGAAAAAAAAAGCTTGCAAAAGCACTGTTAAAGAGTTCGTTAGCCATACATTTTAGGCTCTGTCTCAAGATTGGAAGCCCAGGAATTTTTGAAACACTACCCTTTCTACATTTTTAGTGGTAGAAACCCCAAACTTCCTGTTCTGGAAAGTGGGGGTGGCCATCCTGTGTTTGTCCAGAAAAGGGTTGTCTCTTTCTCTGGATTGATGCTGCCATCTTACGTCTCTAAGTGGCATTGCGGCTTCACTCCTTGCTCTGAGCGGAATAAAATCAAACTGAGAGTCAACAGGCATTTGTTTCTGGCTCGACACCTCAAGGACTAAAGTAGGTGCTTGAGTTTTGAAAACTGACCATATACATTTTTTTTCCTGTAGTGGTAAAGAATTTCCTCCTTATATTTTCCTTCCTTGTCATTGTTTTAGTAAAGGTTTTTGATACAGACTTATAGAATGCAAAACCACCAGACACCTGTATGAGTGCCAAGACTCTGACTTTGCTTTCTGGGGAATTCATGGTGGAAATACCATGTTCTCTTACACCAGTCCTTGAGGCCGGAATAACCTACTTGTAAAAACAAGCCAAACTCTTTTTCTTAACATTTGCAACTTCATTATTATTTTTTAAAGTTATCTTTGCCATTCACTTTGTGTTACTGTGGAGATTTTCTCTAGCATGATCTGCTGGAACAGAAAGAAGCTAGGATTAGGGTAATGTGCAGATAACGTGGGGCTCCAACAGAGCCCTGAGGTACTTTTGAATGAGAATAACAAGTAAGGATGGTTTATAGAATTGTTCCAAGAAAGTTTGAACCAATAGCTATGGTGACAGGTTTTTCTTGGTGTGAACATGGGCAGAGGAAGAGAAATGGGGTGTGTGTGTATGGGAACGTGATTGGCGCAGTCTCTTGAAGTGCTAAGCTTAATAGGCTGTGTAGTTAGCCTGGTAGGTCATTGTGGATAGGGGAAACAGCATTGGTATTGAGGTACATGAACGCTCTAGTGTGCTATACTTGCCACAGCACCTGGGATTTGATTTGCAGATATCAGGCCCTCAATTAGTAGAAAGAAATGAATAGGAGGGAGCAGAGGTTCTGGAAGAACAGTGGTTGGGAGTGTACCAGGGGGTCCAGAAGAGAAGAGTCACAGGATGACTGAGGAACTGCGAGGGCTCTGGAGAAGGAGGGTGTTTGCAGTGTGCTGGGTCTGATGCATCCCCTTCCACCAGCACACCCTCGACCTGGAAGCGGGAACCCTGTGTAGTAGCAAAGGAATCGAGTTTGTGAGGAAGGAACTGCAAAGTGTGGGCCTGTTGCCTGTGAGTGAATAGAAGTCAGCTCTCATAGGGGAGCTTGCAAGAATGAAGCTGGTGAGAAGGGCAACTAGTGGGCTGGGACTAGAGGAGTAACCAGTTAGGAGTGTGTGTTTGGTGACTTTGAGCACAAAGCTTGATTCTTTGGAGGTTGAATGGTACCTTGTAATGCCAATTTATAACATATATAGTGGAGATGGAGGTCAGTGGAGCCAAAGAAATTGAGAAATAGGGACATGGAAGCCATAGGTCATAGAGCCTGAGCATATTTGGAAAGAGGAAGGGGAACATGATATAAGTAATAAGAAATACAAACTTGAAGTCAGCAGGTCCTAAGGTCCCAATCTTGACTGTGCTTCTTACCAACTTTGACTTTGGTCATGTTTTTTAATCTCTTTAAGCCTTGGTTTTTGTTTAGTTTGTTTTTTAGTTGTGATAAAACTTAGTTTTTTTAAAGAATAAAACACAAATGGATGCTGATAGTACCTGCTGAGTGAGAGAATGCCTGTGAATCACTTAGTACAGAGCCTGGGAAAATAGTCATTGCTTTTAAGTGTTAGCTATGTGTTCCTGTGGAACATGGAATGTACGACATATGAATCTGGGAAAATAGAAAGTTGTCAGAAATAAAATGGAATGCATAAAGATTGATATCCTAGGCATTAGTGAGCTGAAATGGACCAGTGTTGGCCAGTTTGAATCAGACAACCATATGATCTACTATGCTGGGAATGACATTGAAGAAGAATGGCATGGCATTCATCATCACAAAGGATGTTTCAAGATCTGTCTTGAAGTACAATGTTGTCAGTGATAGGGTAATATCCATATGCCTACAAGGAAGACCAGTTGATACTACTACTATTCAACTTCACGTACCAACCACCAAAGCCAAAGATGAGGAAATTGAAGATTTTTATCAACTTCTGCAGTCTGAAATTGACCAAACAAGCAATCAAGATGTGTTGATTATCACTGGTGACTGACTGGAATGCAAAAGTTGGAAACGAAGAGCAATCACTGGTAGTTGGAAAATTTGGCTTGGGTGACAGAAATAACGCTGGAGATCACGAGCTAGAATTTTGCAATACCAATGACTTAATGCAAATACCTTTTTTTTTTTTTCCAGCAGCACAAATGGTGGCTATACATGTGAACTTCACCAGATGGACTATACAGGAATCAGATTGACTACATCTGTGGCAGGAGGTGATGGAAAAGCTCAGTATCTTCAGCCAAAACAAGGTCAGGAGCTAATTGTGGAACAGACCATCAACTACTCACATGCAAGGTCAACTTGAAGTTGAAGACGATTAAAACAAGTCCACAAGAGCCAAAATAGGACCTGGAATATATCCCTCCTGAATTTAGAGACCATCTAAAGGATAGATTTGATGCATTGAATACCAGTGATCAAAAACCAGGAAAATTGTGGGATGACATCAAGAAAGCAAAAGGTCATTTAAAAGGAAATGAAGAAAAGACCAAAATGGATGTCAGAAGAGACTCACTCTGAAACTTGGCTTTTAATAGAGAGCAGCTAAAGAAAATGGAAGAAATGACAAGATAAAAGAACTGAGCAGAAGAATTTAAAGAGCAACTCGAACAGACAAAGCCAATTACTATAATGAAATGTGCAAAGACCTGGAGTTAGAAAACCAAAAGGGAAGAATACGCTCAACATTTCTCAAGCTGAAAGAACTGAGGAAAATATTTAAGCCTCAAGTTGTGATACTGAAAGACTCTATGGGCAAAATATTAAATGAGGCAGGAAACATCAAAAGAAGATGAAAGGAATACACAGAGTCACTGTACCAAAAAGATCTGGTCGATCTTCATCTGTTTCAGGTGGTGGCATATGATCAAGAACTAATAGTATTGAAGGAAGAAGCTGCACTGAAGGAACTGGTGAAGAACAAGGCACCAAGAATTGACAGAATACCCACTGAGATGTTTCAACAAATGGATGCTCCACTGGAGGCCCTTACTCGGTTATGCCAATGGATTTGGAAGACAGCTACCTGGGCAACTGACTGGAAGAGATCCATATTTGTACCTATTCCAAAGAAAGGTGATCACACAGAATATGGAAATTATTGAACAGTATCACTAATACCACATGCAAGTAAAATCTTACTGAAGATAATTCAAAAACAGTTGCAGCAGTATATTGACGGAGAACTTCCAGAAATGCAACTGGATTCAGAAGAGGACATGGAACGAGGGATATCATGGCTGTTGTCAGATGGATCTTGGCTCAAAGCAAAGGATATCAGAAAGATGTTTACTTGTGTTTTATTGATTATGCAAAAACATTTGATTGTGTGGATCATAACAAATTACAGGTAACATTGAGAAGAATGGGAGCTCCCGAACACTTGATTGTGCTCATGAGGAACCTGTACTTGGACCAGGAGGCTGTCGTTCACGCAGAACAAGGGGGCAATGCATGGTTTAAAATCCAGAAGGGAGCTGTATCCTTGTCAGGGTTGTATCCTTTCACCATACTTACTCAGTCTGTATGCTGAGCAAATAATCTAAGAAGCTGGCATCAGGATTGGAGGAATAATCATTAATAGCCCGGAGTACGCTGACGACACCACTTTGCTTGCTGAAAGTGAGGATGACTTGAAGCACTTACTGACGAAGATTCAAGAATACAGTCTGCAGTATGGATTACATCTCAATATAAAGAAAACAAAAATCCTCACAACTGGACCTATAAGCAGCATCACGGTAAATGGAGAAAAGATTGAAGTTGTCAAAGAGTTCATATTGCTTGGTTCTGCAATTGATGCCAGGGGAAGCAGCAGTCAGGACATCAGACGATGTATAGCATTGGGCATATCGGCTGCAAGAGATCTCTTTCAAGTGCTGAAGAGCAAAGATGTCTCCTTGAGGACTAAGGTGTGCCTGACATAAGGCGATGATATTTTCAGTCACCTCATATGCATGTGAGAGCTGGACAGTGACTAAGGAAGACAGAAGAAAAGTTGATGCTTTTGAGTTGTGGTGCTGGCGAAGAATGCTGAAAGTACCGTGGACTGCTAAAAGATCTAACAAATCTGTCCTGGAGGAAGTGCAGCCAGAATGCTCCTTGGAAGCGAGAATGGCCAGACTTGGTCTCAACCTACTTTGGTCATGTTGTCAGAAGGAACCATTCCCTGGAGAAGGATATCATGCTTGGTAAGGTGGAGGGTCAACAAAAGAGGGGAAGGCCCTCAATGAGATGAACTGACACAGTAGCTGCAGCGATGGGCTTAAGTATAGCAAGCATCATGGAGCTGATGTGGGACCAGGCAAAGTTTCATTCTGCTGGGCATAGGGTTGCTGTGAGTCAGAGACGACTCGATGACACCTAACAACAACAACATGTGTAGTACAATGTTTATATATATAAATAAGGGGTTCAGAGGTGAGCTATCCAAATACTGGGGGGTTAGAACAGTGTATTACTTAAATTGGGGGGTGGGAGGTAAGGACTATTCATCTTGGAAAGATGTAATCTTTTTAAGAATCTGAAAGATAAGTCTGACAGCATTCCCCAGTGAAGCAATTTGGGCCTTCTCTTTGTTGGGAGGTTTCTGATTACTGATTCAGTCTCTTTAATTGTTATGAGTCTGTTGAGATTTTCTACTTTCTCTTGAGTCAGTTTGGGTAGGCTATGTGCTTCTAAGAATTTGTCCATTTCATTCAAGTTATCAAGTTTATTGGAATACAGTTCTCTGTAATATTTTGTTATGATCCTTTTTAGTTCTATTAGGTTATTTGTAATGTCTCAGCTTTTTTTTTTTTTTAAACTTCCTACTTTGGTTATTTGCATCTTCTCTCTCTCTTTTTTATTTCTTAGTCTGGCTTTTAAAAGTTTGGCAAATTTCTGAAAGGTGAATCTAACGCATAATTATATAGAAGCCTGTGCCCAAATGGTTCATTTCCACTTAGGCTAGAGCTAAATTGGACTTCATTGCATCAGTGTTACTTTGCATTTTTGTCACTCTACAGTTTGTGAAGAGCTTCTACAGGAATGTTCTCATTTGATCCCATAAGACATCAGTAAGAAAGGTAATTAGTGTTCTGATTTATAGATGAGGAGACAGGCTCTGAGAGGTTGAAGGGACTAAAAACTGAGTAGGACTGACTGTTGTAGCCTCTGATAGCTGATGTAGTATGTTTTCCCCTGAACTTCACATAGCAGGGAGGATGTGGGTTAAAGCAGGCATTTCCTAGCAGGAAGGTTGTTGATGGATTTGGATTACTGAGGGAAGTTGTAGAGCCTTGTTCATGGGAGGGACCTGGAAGATGGACTTCCTCTTTTCTGGAATGGTCTAGGTGCTTGAAGGCTAGAGTGGCCCAAATGGCTTGTGCAGGCTCTGCCTTGGCCTGTGGTTCATTGAGTGCCAGGGTGTTAGGGTATTTCCTTATGTAGGAGGATTCTGGCTAATGAACAGTGAGACCAAGGTTTCTGTTTCTGATCTCTTTACTAGCTCTTTCACTCTAAAATGGTGAGGCTAGTACTACCCATTTCCCTGCTTTCTGGACTTGCTGTGTGATAAATGGGGGCACTTGAAATCTTCAGAGTTTGATAAAATGTTGTGGACCATTTTCAGAAGAGTGCTTAGCCCTGGGTCATCAGTGAAACGTGCCCTCGTGATTGTGGGATGAGCTTATCGAGGCATAGAATAGTCTCCTTTGGTTTACGTCAGGGAAAAGCAGGTTGTCAGGAAGAATAAACAGCCCTGCTGTGGTCTCTTACATTTTGAGGACACCTAAGAAGGAGTTCTGGTGGTGTAGTGCCTAAGGCGTTTGACTGCTAACTAGAAGATTGGTGATTCAAACCCACCAGCACTCCATGGAAGGAAGACTGGACGGTCTACTTCTGTAAAGATTTACCCCGCTGGAAACCCAAAGGGGATTGCTATGAGTCAGAATTGACTCAATGACAGTGAGTTTGCTTTTTTTTTTTTTTTTAAATGAATTAAGGGGTCTCATACCTAGTGCTGTGGGAAGTGATGTGCAGGCAACTTCAAGGCAGAGTAGGCAAGTGGAAAGAGCCCTGGATTTGGAGGGGGGGGGACTAACTAGATCATGTTCAAGCACTGGCACCAACTGCCTTTGTCACCACAAACAAATCATTTAAGCTCTCAGCTTTAGTTTCCTTATGTATAAAAATAAGGCAAGTGACATGGTTCATATCTGTGGTTCTTTGCAGCTTTGCAGACAACTGATCTTCCAGTACCTTAAGAATCTATGTATGTCAGACAAATACTTTGACCTGGCAATATTTTATTCAGGAATTTAAGCTAAGGAGGCAGTCATTGATTGTGTGTGTGTGTGTGTGTGTGCGTGCGCGCTAAGGTTTAGCTCAAAGGATATTCACTGCAGGCAGAGCAGTTTTAGTACCAAAACATTGGATGCAAGTTTAAGGTACAATAGTAAGAGATTGGTTAAATAAGCAGTGATGCATCCACCTAAGAAAATACTGTGTGGCTTTTAAAAGTGTTTTTATAGAATAATATTTAATGATGTAGTAAAACTTGCACAATATATTAAATGAAAGCTCAGTTTACCAATGATCCCATTTTTGTAGAAATATCAGCGTATAGTAATAACATATATAGAAGACAGGATGGAACACCGTACAGCAAAAGATTAACATATCTCTGGGAGGTAGTTAATGAGTGATTTTTTTCTTTTAATGTAACTGATGCTTACTGGCTCCTGCTATTTGTAAGGCACCATACTGAATGCTGAAGGATGTCCCTGCTTGCAGATTCCTCCAGGTAATGGGTACTCTGTTCTCTTTGCCTTCCTAGGAAAGGCAGCAGGATGGCCAGTGTGCTTTCCCGGCGCCTTGGTAAGCGATCCCTCCTGGGAGCCCGGGTGTTGGGACCTACTGCTTCAGATGGGCCATCAGGGACCATCCAGCCCTTGGAACCTCAAGTGGAGCTGCTGGAGAGGGCAGCTCAACAGCCCTTCCTCGCTTATAAGGACAGTTCCTTCCAGGAGCAACCCAAGGAAATCCTCAAGATTCCTAGTATCTCAGGCCTCCAGCAGGTGGCTTTTCAGCCTGGGCAGAAGGTAGGTTGGTACCCAGTGTGTACTGGTGTCTGCTTTACCCAGGCTGGGGCTGAAAGGCCTCGATTGCCCCCATGGCAGGTGGGAAACTCTTTGGGCTCCATTTTGAACACAGACCTTTTCCTTCCAGCCATGTGGCACTTGGGCAGGTGGGCTTCCCAAGAGAAGGTGCCATCATTAGCAGGCTCAGAGCTCCTCAAGGCTCCCTTCATGACAGTGTTATTTTGAGAGAAAGCTGGCAAGACCTGACATCTACAGTTCTGGGCTTTAGCCTACTCAAAATCTCAGTTTGAAGCATGGCCATAGGTCCGTTTCTCTTATTCTACTTCAGTTTGCCATTTTCCAAAACAAGGGAAGTAATCTCAGACTTAGATAGCTAAGATTACATTTTTGAATTACCTTTAGATATTTTGAAGAGATGAAAATGTTTCTTTATTCAGAATTCAATTAGGATTTCCTTTTTCCTCCCCTTCTGGCAGGCCCAGTCATCATCATCTACCCCGATATTAGATCGTGTGGTTCTCCTTCATTGCCATCTCAAGGGTTCCTCAAGAGATACTCTACTTTCTATCTCCCCTCCCTGAGGCTTGTGTCCTCCAGACCTCTCTTCCCACAATGCAGGGTGTCTTGCCAATGTCCAGGTGCCCTTTGAGAGAGGTCAGCGTACCTCATCACCTTCTACCCACTTGTCCCAGGTGGACTCAGTATTCTCTGAAGGGAGAAGTATAGGGTATGAGCAATTCACGGCAGCAACTGGGAACCAGCAGATATTCAGGGACAAGGCAAGGCAGGGCACGAAATCAGGAGGAATGGACAAAGATTTCAAATGTGAATAAAATCCCTAGAAGCTGTTCACTGACTCCTGTCTAGAGAGTTTGTAAGGACCTGTTTTGGGAAGAATTGATCAGTTTGGCTAGCGTGGGTGCTCAGATGGGAAGCAGGTGCTTGGAAGCATCTAGCTGAATTAAAGATGAGTGAGGCAGAGAGGCGGCTTGTGGTAGACAGATTCTGACTCCTGGAGGTTGGGTGCCATGGGAATCCTTTAGGGGTAAGAACTACCAAGTGCTGACCACTGTTGCTGTTTTTCTTCCTCCCAGGTTTATGTGTGGTATGGGGGTCAAGAGTGTCTAGGACTGGTGGAGCAGCACAGCTGGGCAGAGGATAAGGTGACCGTCTGGTTGTTGGACCAGAAATTACAAATCTGCTGCAGAGTGGAGGAGGTGTGGCTCGCAGAGCTGCAGGGCTCTGTTCCCCAGGCACTGCCCACAGAGCAGGGAGCCCAGGCACTGGCCTACAGACCCGTCTCCAGGAACATTGACGTCCCAAAAAGGTTCGTGTGAGAAGAAGCTGATGTGAGGTGTTAGGTTGTGGGCTATCTCGTGAGGGAGGGCTGGAATGTGGGAGTCATAGGTTATCTAGTGAAAATCTGGAACAAATGGGATACAGAGAAAGGGTTAAATCCTTTAAAAATCCAGAATGACTGTAACCATCCAGAATGATATTTCTGGTTTGGTCAGGGGCTATTCTTTACCCTGTTCATGCTTATACTACATCCAGATCTTAGTTTTCCATGAGAAGAGGCAGAGAAGGAAACTTTCTGAATGGGCCAGGTAATAAATATTTTAGGCATCAAGAACCATACAGTCTGTTGGAACTACTCAACTCTGTCATACAAAAGCCATCAAAGATAGTACAAAAACAAATGGGTGTGGTCATGTTCCAATAAAATTTTATATTTATGGACACTCACATTTGAATTTCATAGAATTACCATGTGTCATATGGCAAGAAATGGCATTACTCTTCTGATTTTTAAGAACCAGTTTGAAATGAGAAAACCACTCTTGGTTCGCAGGCTGTACAAAAATAGGGAGCAGGCCAGATTGGGCCCACAGCCCATAGTTTGCTGACCCCTGGCTTATATACTCAAAACCACAGATGATGAATGAAGAATGTATATTTTGCTTAAGAATTTTATGATATAACATTTCCCTGAGGACATACATCCTAACTTTTCTATTCTTTACCCTAAACACATTGGCCTTTTTAAGATTTAAGAAGAACATCTCCTATCAATTCGGATTGTCTGATATACATGACAACAACAACAATATACAAGATGTGCAACAGTTAAGCCTGTTCCACCTCACTCTCTGATATGGTCCCTAATGTTGTTTGTGGTTGTTCCTGTCAGTGAGAGTAGAACCAGTGGTTTGGGACCAAAGTAACAACATTTGTGATTGTGTATTCAGTGGGTACTGGCAAATAATTTTTCTTTCTATTTGATGAAAATGACAATATAAAGTTCATACAAAAAAGAGGATGTTAATATGTTTTGTGGGAGCTCTGGTGGTGTAGTGCCTAAGGTACTTGACTGCTAACCAGAAGGCTGGCGGTTCAAACCCACTAGCCACTCCTTGGAAGGAAGGTCAGGCAATCTACTTCTGTAGTGATACTGCCTCGGAAACCTAAGGAGGGGTTGCTATGAGTCAGAGATGACTCGACGGCACATAACAACAGCAACTTCCATAGTGATACCACCTCGGAAACCCAAGGAGGGGTCGCTGTGAGTTGGAGATGACTTGACGGCACGTAACAACAACAAATGTCCGTCGAGTCGGACCCGACTCATAGCGGCCCCTCTTTGGGTTTCCAAGGCAGTATCGCTATGGAAGTAGATTGCCCAACCTTCCTTCCGAGGAGTGGCTGGTGGGTTTGAACTGCCAGCCTTCTGGTTAGCAGTCAAGTGCCTTAGGCACTACACCACCAGAGCTCCATGTTTTGTTAGTACTCTTGATTTAGCTGCTTCACACTCAGTCACATACGTTACTGGACCTGAATTATAAAAGAATTACTTAATACAGTTTTTTTAATTGGACGAGCCACATAGATGTTCATTTTAGACTAAGTTTTCATAACACTATAGCATTAGCTTAGCAATGGCTCTAATTTTACTTCCAAATAGTATAACTATATTGATTTGAAAATTTACATATAAAGTATAGAATTCTGCTGTATAAAGTATTAGAATTTACATTGGGAGATTTATGTTAGTATATTTGTGTGTTGGCTTATGGTAATAGGTTCTGTTGACATTCAGAAGCTCTTGGAATGTTTCTGCAGGGAGAGCTTGGTTAGTATAATTGTTCCCTATTGAATTTAAATACAAGATGGAAAAAGAGAGATAATTTTAAATTCTAGTGGGTGTCTTTTATCCCAGTGCTTTATTTCATTGTTTTGACTCTTCTCTCTTTCCTTGAAATAAAATTCTCCACTTTAAGCTACAGAATTAGGAAGATAAGTCAGGGGAGAATGGAGCTGCCTCAGGGTGTCAGCAGTGGGATGGGGACTGACCTACTTACACTGGGGTTGATTACCATAATGCACATCATTTGGGATGAATGTTTTTCATGAAATATTAGGGATGATTGGAATAGGGGTTCGGAGGGGACAGTTTAGAAGTCTAAAATTATCATGTGAGAATAACCAGAAGCAGCGTCTAGTTCTACAATGGTCATGAATTAGCTGTTTCAGGAAGTAACCTTTCACACTCTTCCATTTGAATCCAGGAAGTCAGATGCAGTGGAAATGGATGAGATGATGGCAGCCATGGTACTGACATCCCTGTCCTGCAGCCCAATTGTGCAGAGTCCTCCTGGGGCCGAGGCCAACTTTTCTGGTGAGAAAGTGGGGCCTCAGTGGGTTCTGGGTGTGGCAGATGCCCAGGACTGACTTGTTCTGCATATGGCAGCTAATTGTGGAAATCACCAGCCTGGCAATAGGAGTCTCTCACTTCCACCTCAAACTTGCTGAATGACATTTAGTTAGATGCTTCCATTCTTTTTCCTCAGTTTCCTCATGTGGGGAGAAGTTTCCTGGTGCATTGTGAAGATGATTGAGCACAGGACTGAGCCTCACTGGCCACTTGAGTAAGTTCTTCTATGGGAGTAAGTGAATGAGGCACGTTGGTGGGGGACCTGAACAAGGCCAGTAGAGGAATATTTAGTTCACAAACATTGGAAATATACTAAATGGTCCCCTAGTGGCCTCAGAAAATTCATGCCCCATTCCAAGTGCCTGATTCAGCCTTGTAAATTAATGAGGGCCTACAGGCCAAGGAAGGTGCCCTGGTGGCTCAATGGTTAAATATTTGGCCACTAACCAAAAAGTTGGTGGTTCAAATCCTCCAGTGGCTCCATGGGAGAGAAGACCTGGTGATCTGCTCCCATAAAGATTATAGCCTAGGAAAACTGATAGGCAGTTTTACTTTATATGAAAATATAAAGATCATACAAAAAGCCTGTTACAGGGTTGCTGTGAATCAGAATTGACTTGGTGATGCAACAACAAAACAGACCAAGGACCTGAAATAAATTAGCTTCAGTGTAAAATAAATCTGATTGCTTAATAAAAACTAGTAGTATTACTTCAAAACAAATTTGTAAAGTAAAACAAAATTCTTCTAGTTTGACTTCAAAATACATTATCAGTAATACTGAAGGAAGGGTTTGCTAGATATTAGAAGTTTGACAGGACTGGTAGTACACCTGAAGTTTTTTTAATTTCATTATAGAGCTGGCCTAACTTACTCCCAAGGAATAACTTTTTCATTAGTGAGATCTGACTGAATTGCAAGTTACTTAGGAGCTTGTAGGAACATACGAGGTTAGCTTTAGGCACGTGCCAGGAGGAAAGAGTGGCCTTTATAATTATCCCTCATAAGTAGTCTCCCTACATAGAAGTAAGTTTAAAGGCACGATAAATCACTTCTTTATTGTTTCACCCAAGGACTAAGCTGCTAGAGTAAGTTGGTTTCACTATGGTGGGATCTAGTTGTGAAGTGTGGTGTTGTGTGCTTGCTCTCTTAACACTTGGAATTATATAAGCAAAAAGGAGAGGAAAAGAATCAACTTCAGGCTCTCAGGAAATTCTGTGAACTTAAGAGAGCTGCAGAGATTAGTCCACAGGGTGAGGATCTAGGAGAGTGTCGTAAAGGGAAGGGAAGGAAAATCATTGACTTCAATTCCCAGCAGAAGTGTGTGTTGTGTGTAAGTATGTATTACATAGGTATGCACACAGGCACATGTTCCAATATACACACATTTCACTGATAATATGACATAATCCTGATAAGTTGCTTCTTGACAAAAAGTTTTTAATTGACTTCTAAAGATTTTTTTCCATTACAATATATTTCTGATTTTATTGCTGAAGTCAGTGGAAAATTAAGGCTTCCTTGTGCTCATTTCAGCAGCACATATACGAAAAATTGAAATGAGTTTCTGTTAATGGTGATGGAATAATTTGGAAAAGGATAGTGGTGATGGTTGTACAACACAATGGGTGTAATCAATGTCACTAAATTATACATGTAAAAATTGTTGAATGGGGAAATGTTTTGTTGTTTACATCTTTACCACACAATAGGCTTCCTTGGCAGCTAATTATAATTATATATATAAATAGCTAATGATAGAAATACTCTACGTGTGATGGATATACAACAACAAACATGTTGCTCTGAACGTGGATATTGCACGTGAGCCACCTATTCCCGTTGGTCTCTGTATTACTTGGATGGCTGTGTGTGTGTGTAGAGAAGGTAAGAGCACAGGAAATTATACATATTTCTTAAAAGTTCACAGTAAACGCTCAGTGTTCAGATTTTCAGTGGAGCAATTTATTTTCATGGTATTGAATATTAACCTATTGGCCTTGCCCTCTAGGAAAACTTACTGTCTCATAAGTAGAGTGACTTATGAGTAACTTATCTTTATCATATAATTGGTAGAGTTGTTGTTGTTATGTGCCGTCAAGTCAGACATGACTCATAATTTATAGATTAACATATGATGTTAACGTTTTGCTTTGTTTTCCATTTTTCTTAGTTTGTGTGCCAGTTTTCAAGTCTGAGCCATTTGAGCCCTGTTCCTTTGAAGGGAATGCCTGCTGTTTTTGTAGGGTTTGCCTCTGCCTGACCTGCCCCTTATCCCTACAGTCCTGATCACTCCAGATGTAGTTTTCCCCTGCCTAGCACTTCACCCCTGCTAAGTTTCCTGAATGGATGTGTGTGGCTTGACCTGTTAACCTACTGGCCTGTCAACTGGTCTCTGTGTCCTCTGGTTTAACCCTCCTGTGTAGATGTAATAGTAATCTGTGGCTTTCCAGAAAGGGAAAGCCACAGCTTAGAGACTTGACAGTGATATTTAGGAAGGGAAGATTTACATGCATCCCATCCCATTCTGTTTGGGTGGATAAGAAATTTAAGGAGACCCTGGCTTGAAAACATGGACAGCTGGCAGTCTGTTCTAGGTGACTAGGTCAGCGTATAAGCAGTTTGTAATATTGAGCAGGATGAGAGAATAGCAGGGGGATTTTATCATTGCTGTAAAGGGTGTGGTGTGCAATTTTGACAGTCAGAATAAGGAGGCTCTTTAGAATGCCTGTAGTAGGAGTTGGGGTTTTGGGGGACATGAGGCATAGTGCCTTCATGCTTCACAGTTTTTCCCCTATCCTGCTACTTCTGTGTATCAACATTTCAGATTCTCCTATAATATAAATTAATCAAGATTTATGGCCTAGGAATGAAAGAGTCTGTGTTGGGCCTAAAGCAACCTGAAGACAGGCAATTTAAAAACTGAGAACTTAACACACCTCACTCCACCTCCTCCCTATTTACTGCTGGGAGCAAGGCAGTCCGTTCAGGGCCACATCAGGCATAAGATCCTCCAATCATTTTACGATTAGTCTGAATTACTCTCAGAGGTTGTCTTCTCCAAATGTGTCCTTCTGAATAAAAATAGGAACAACCTGGGCTGCAGCTAGCGCTGGGAAATGCTATGCCCTCCTGATCGTTGAAAGAGCCCAGTGGTTTCTTTCCACTCACAGGTTTTAGTGTTCTTGCTGAGGTTTAAATTATTGAAAGGCATTTTTCAAGAAAAGCTAGTCAAGATGCTTTAACTTAGCCTTTCCATTCTGAATAGGATGAGTAGCTGTAAGGAAAGCTTTCCAAGTGGTATTTGACACACTGTGTGTGTGTGTGTGTGTGTGTGTTCGTTCTCACTCACCGTTGGAGCCCTAGAAGGCAGGAAAACTTTTTTTCTCCTTCCCACTCTCTGTTTTTACTGAAGCTCACAGAGGGGAGGTTATTTTCTTCACTACTCCCGGAGTGGCAGCCTTCGGCAAAGCCAGAGCCAGGAGTCGGCCTCCAGAGCCCAAGCTCACAGACCAGAATGCATGATCTCCCTACTTGGGCTGTCAGTGTGGAATCTGGCATAGACAGGGCTGTGCCAGAGGCCTGCTGAGATACAAGCCCATGGGCATCTTCTTGTCTTCTCTCCCACCAGCTTCCCGCGTAGCCTGTGACCTGTGGAAGGAGAGCGGTGATGTGTCTGACAGTGGGAGCAGCACAACCAGTGGGCACTGGAGTGGGAGCAGTGGCATTTCCACCCCCTCACCCCCCCACCCCCAGGCCAGCCCCAAGTATTTGGGGGATGCCTTTGGTTCCCCTCAAACCGATAATGGATTTGAAACAGATCCTGACCCTTTCCTGTTGGATGAACCAGCTCCACGCAAAAGAAAGGTACATGGTATAGTGGGAGTGTGAGTATGAGCTGGGGCTGGTGGAGTTAATGTTTAGGCAGCAGCTGGGAGCAGGGACAGATGTTCCCAAACCTGTCATTGAGTTGATCCTGACTCATAGCAACCCCCATTGGGTTTCCAATGCTGTAAATGTTTATGGAAACAGATTGCCGTGTCTTCCTTCAACAGAGCAGCTGGTGGAGTTGAACCTCTGATCTTCTGGTTAGCAGCCCACTATGCCACCAGAGTTCCTTTAGATATTCCCAGGTTCCACCTAATTTTGTTTTCTTCTGCTGCTTCTGTTACTTCATGATATTCCCAGGAGCCTACTCCTTTTCATGAATGTAGTTCTGTTTTGTTTTGAACCTCTACCCCAGTCCCTGCCATCTTTCCTGCATTGGTGCAGAGGCTTATGCATGAGAAGTCTGTTGAGGTCGTTTTCATGGCAGCAAACCCTGCTGTTTGCCATTAGGACCATTTCTTGGGTCCAGAGTCTCTGGTTCCTGGTTGTCAATTCCTTTGGTTCCAGAACTCCTTCCTTAAAAGGGAGTTCCTCTTTTGTTGGGTTCTTCCAGAAGGCAGAGGGTAGTAGCCAACTGAAGGTGAAGTCTCCACTGGATTAGGATGAGAGAGAGATGAGGGAGAAGAACATATCCTAATCACCTAGTCTGCCTTTTCTCCTAGAACTCTCTGAAGGTGATGTACAAGTGCCTGTGGCCAAACTGTGGCAAAGTTCTACGCTCAATTGTGGGCATCAAACGACATGTCAAAGCCCTCCATCTGGGGTAGGTATGGAGCCCCCCATCTTTGCCTGTGGTACCATTCAGGAGTTCCTCCACCCTGCTAATTTCTTGTGACCCATAGCCCAGAATGCTTTCCAGAAAAGCATTTGCTTAGAATGCCACATTTCTCCCTTCCTCTCTCTGTCAGGGGTTTATCCCTGTCCCTGTGCCTGGCAGTATAGCCTGTTGAAAAGATATCTTAGCTAGGAAGGAAGGACCTTCCTATCACCTCAGATGATGACACTGAATTTGCTGTTGATGGGAAGGGAGCTCTGTTCATCTTAGGGATGAGTCTTCTTGCCTCACTATAGGAAGCAAGATACCTGGTTTCAGTTTAGAAGTAGAAGTAGGGTACTTTGGTTCAGTTACTCGTGATACCCTGTTACAGTAAGTATAGAGGCCACATTCTGGGAAGTGGGGAGCCAGAGCTGTATTAGCATTGGCCTTCTGGACCAAGGGTCTTATTTCTATGCAGAGCTGGGGCTGAGCCTCATGGCTGTTCATAACAGAGGAACTGACTCATAGCCCTTGAGGAAAGAGTTTGACCACAAGTAGGTGGAGCCCAGGGAGGACTTGTGGCCTAGCTCAGAGTTGATGACTCCTGTGGGAGGAGAGGTTTCCACATGTTCTGTGAGAACAGAAGCTTTAGGTGCTAGGAAAAACAATTGCCCTTGCCTAATCCCCTGGTGATACCACATCAGGAGACGGGTTCCTGGGTGTTCTCTTGGGCGCCTTCCCAGACTTGCTGGTGGCTCTGAACACCTTGGGTTCACCTGTTTTTGAACTGAGTCAACTTGCATCTAATCATGGCCATATCTCCTTCCAAACAGGGATACTGTGGACTCTGACCAGTTCAAGCGGGAGGAGGATTTCTACTACACAGAGGTGCAGATGAAGGAAGAATCTGCTGCTGCTGCTGCTGCTGCTGCTGCTGCTGCCAGCACCCCTGCCCCTGGGACCCCCACAGCTGAACCAGCTCCCATCCCGAGTGTGACCAGCACACCTCTTGCCATTCTTCCGCCACCTCCTCCCAAAACCCAGTCCTCAGGCCCAGAACACCCTGGCTTAGAGTCTTACCTGCCCTCTGATGCTCTCAGCAAGTCAGCTCCTGGTTCCTTCTGGCACATTCAGGCTGACCATGCATACCAGGTACAGGACTAGAGCACTCTGGGAGCTGTGAAGGCATTCAGTGTCTGACTTGGGACTGGCCAGCCTTATCAGAGACCACTGACAATGCTAGCTGAAAGCTGAACCCTTCAGCCCAGATTGCTTATCTTTTACTTATACAAAGAAGGAAAAGGAAGATCATTGCATGTTCAGATAATGGAAATTCCAGAGTTTTAAATTGGTAGCTGTCTCAGAAAGACAAGGACCTTCCTCTGGAATCAACAGAGAGAAAGCCCTACCTCTAGAGCTGGCACCCTCGATTTGAACTTTTAGCTTGCTAAACATTGAGAAGGAGCTCTGGTAGCATAGTACTTAAGGCACTTGACTGCGAACCAGAAGGCTGGTGGTTCAAACCCACCAGCCATTGCTCGGAAGGAAGGTTGGGCAATCTACTTCCGCAGTGATTCTGCCTTGGAAACCCAAGGAGGGATCTCTGTGAGTCAGGTCTGACTGCACAGCACATAACAGCAAACATTGAGAAAATAAATTTGTTTTTTAAGCTAAAAAAAAAAAGTACCTGTCACAAGTGGTGACAAAACATCTAGCTGAATCCCTTAGTAACCAGGTTAATTTATTTGGGCTGGAGAATTATTACATCACTGTTTGTGAAAAGGGATGGAATAGTGGAGTAGGGTTCCCAGAACAAATCTCTAGTTCCTGGTATTGTGTTACATTAACAATGCAGCAGGCATTTTTTTGAATATCTACACTGTCTCAGGGATTGGTCTAAGCTTTCCAGATATTAAAATGAGACATCATTCCTGCCCTTCTAAGTGTGTGTGGTTTAGCTGGGGAGAGAAATGAATATATAACTCTGATTAATTATAATAAATAAAATAATTAAATATAATAGAATCCTCAAATTGTAATAAACAGTCCAAAGTTCCTTTACTGGAGGTGCAAGCAAAGTGTGGGTCCAGGAAGCAACAAACCTTCCTGGTTCCAAGCCTGTGTGGTTGGAAAGTGGTTATGAGGAGGTAACGCTTATGGTGGTCTTCACTGTACACTGTAGGTGCTCAGTGTGCAACTGCTATGTGCCAGTTTTTCTTCAAATCTTTATCAGACCCTGGGCTGATCTGCAAGTTAGTCATTAAAAAGCTATGCTTTCAGTAACAAAGCTTTTTAAAAATCCTGATAAGGATGAGTTGCTACTTAGCTTTTTCAGGTTTGTCTAACTTCAGGTGGCCCCTCCGGCAGCTGTGGCTGACACTGAGAGTGTAGCTAATGTTTTTACAAACAGACCTAAACGTGTGCATCCATGTGAGTCTTGTCTATTTCCAAGAAGTTGACTGGGGATGCCGTACACTTATTCCAGCAGTGCCACCCATGCTTAAAAGGCTCTTAGACTTTTGGAACTGCCTATAGCATGCATGTTCTTGGTAGGTGATCAAACTGAGCTTTTAATCCTTGTGATGATTAAGTCATGAGGCTGGCATGTCAGCCAACTCTGAGAGCAATTACTAAAAATTCCAGAAGATTGGAGCTTTGGGGTAAGGAGATGACATCAAGCATTTGGAAACTCTGGTATTTCTCTTGGGAAGATACATCTCTTATATCCCAGTATTTCTGGTCACCTCACAGACACAAAGATGTACCTCCTACAGAAGGTGAAGCGCAGGGATGATTACTAGACTTCAAAAGCTTTCTGAGATGGAACCTTGACTGACACTCTCTTGTCTCTACAGGCTCTGCCATCCTTTCAGATCCCTGTGTCTCCACATATCTACACCAGTATTAGCTGGGCTGCTGCCCCCTCCAGTGCCTCCTCCCTCTCTCCGGTGAGTGACCCTCAGCACTTCCTGGAGCTCTGGTATAAGCCTAGGGCTCTTTCACACCTAGTGCTGGAGGCCTCTAGCCCCTAAACTTCTCAAAGATCTTAATCCACTCTCCCGCTTCCATAGCCATCCCCAGCTGGTCATAGGCTCCCTTAGAAAGTGGAAGAAGGGTGCTTATAGTATGGAAATGAAGCAGGTTTATTGCTAAAAATAAATAAACAAATAAATAAATCCCCAAGCCCATTGTCTGTGGGTGCCAATTATTATTTTTGTTTAGAGAGGAGGGGAGAGAATTCTCTATAGGATAGTCAGAAAAGAAGTAGAAGAAGGTGGGAAGAAATGAAGAAGATAGATATGCAGAATGGGTCAGAAATCTTCATGGCCACATGGACCAATCCCTTAGCTGCTTGTCCTTAAACTGAATAAACTACAAGTCATTTTTAACGGCACATAGTGACTTCTAGTCTAAATATCTACAGGAAGATTATCGCACATTGCAAAACATAAGTGCTAGAAGGTGCCATTGAACCAGTGGAATCCGTCCCCTTTGTTTTATAGATGGTTTAACTGTCTAAATCTCCTGTAAGAAGCAGCCCACTGAATGGCCCACAAGTGGCTGCCCTTGGTCTCTGCCCTTGGGCCCACTCAGTCTTTAGCCTTAAAGGCTTGCATCTCACTCTTCAACCTCACCTCCATTCCCTGGCCCCTGTTACAGAGCAGTCACCTCTACCTGGAATACCCTTTCTGAGAAGGCATCATTGCCTGCATATCAGTGCATGACCTAGGGACCAGTGCTTAAAGGGGCTCCATCAGTGTTGCTGATTAGGCTGTAGGAGTGCTTCTCTCATGTCTCTTGACTACTTTCATGCTCGTTGCCTGAACTTTATGGCCCCTCTCCCTGTGCCTAGGTCCGGAGCCGGTCGCTAAGCTTCAGCGAGCCCCAGCATCCACCACCAGCAGTGAAATCTCACCTGCTTATCACTTCTCCACCACGGGCTCAGAGCAGCACCAGGTGAGATGTCTGACATCTTGCCTTCCTTTCTGGTTTCTGTCCCCACCATCTCCACTGGCAGTGGGCACTCTTGAGTCCTCCAGACCATCATCACTAGAGTTAGTACAGAGAGGACAGTCCAGATGGAGAACATACTGGACGGCTTTCTGTGCCTCTGGCCTCCTGCCCTCTGGTCCTGTTGGCTTCAGTTCTGAGCCACCCATTCCAGTCTCCGAGTGTTTGCTTAGCCTCAATTGGCTGCTCTCCAGGTCTAACCACCAGTGTGTGACTCCATGTTCTCATTACTCTGTCTTGGCAGGAAAGCCCGTGGGGAAGCTAAGAAGTGCCGCAAGGTGTACGGCATCGAGCATCGAGACCAGTGGTGCACAGCCTGCCGGTGGAAGAAGGCCTGCCAGCGATTCCTGGATTGAACCTGTCCAACCGGCTTATCCTCTTTTCTTTCTGGCCCTGACCTGCAGCCGGATGACAGAAAGACACATGTGTCACAAGAAGCCCTCAGCAGAAACCTGAAAGATAAAAGTGAAAATGTGGAGTTTGGGCTCAATTGGCCAAGGTTTAACACTTAAAACATTTTTTTTCCCCATGTGGGAACATTTTACTTTTTAAAAAAGAAACAAAATATTTGTTTCCCCTAAAAGAGAAGAGCCAAAACTTACCAAGGGTATTCTACAGTGAACCAGAGACCAAAGAATTAATTACCCTCCCTTTCCCACACCTTGTTGCTCTAGGGTATTAGTTTGTACGTATCAAAAGAAGGATCAGCTCATTCTGTTTCTTGCTGAGTTGGTGAATTTTTTGTTTTTCAACTCATCCAAAAGGGACTGTGAGCAAGGTGAATTTACTTTCCTTTAAAAAAAAAAGTTTCTAGCTGTTCACTCAAGAGAGCAGGACCCATCACAGATGGGGGTGGGAAGAGTGAGTATCTGCACTTTTCCAAGGTGCCATTTCCTCTTCTCTGTCTGAATCTGGAGAAAGGAGCTCTTGTCCTTCTCACCAAGCTGCTTCTGTGGAAGTATAAAGGGAAACCCTTTCTTGGTGGCAACTGTTTGAATCTGGGTTCCCTCAGATGTTGGGCTTCCTCCCAACAAATATTATATGGCTTCTTCTCAAAGCCCAGACTAATAAGTTTTTAAAGACTGTCCCAAAGTAGCTGAGCCAAAAGGCTAATGATAGTTCACTTTTTGAAATGTGGCAGTTAAACACTACCTTAATCATTCTTTCCTATTTCTCTGAGGAAATACTAGAGGGTTTTAGTATCTGTGAAGCTCTCTGGTGTTATTTCCCTTTTGATGTTTCTTTCCTCCATTTATGAAAATGATACTTCTAAAACACTTTGTTTTATTGTATGGTTTATTCTGAAGTCTTTATTCTGGATACTTTATTAAAGTGCCCTCTTACTTTGGTGACCTTCAGAGACCCTGGCAGGTTCTTCACTGGGGATGTTTTATCCCTCCCAAAGCTGCAGGTAGGGATGGCCATGGAGGGGAGAGAGAGAGAGAAAGGAACAGATAGGAAGGCAAGTGACAGCTGGCTCCCATGATGGAGAGGAGCTGACAGGTCGCCAGTGGTTCCATTAGCCAACTTGCTCCTTTAGGAAGGATCTGATCTTCTTCCTAAGGTGAAGAGGAGCCCAAGGCTCTTCAGTTAAGGCCAGAGAGTTTTGGATTTTTTGACCAGTGGGGCTCTCTAGTCAACATGATGTGGAGGGTCAGTTTGATGGTTATAACCTTCCCAGATGTCTGCTGAGCACCGTCTCTTGACTGAAGGCAGGATAGTGGAGGTTAAAGAGAGTTTTGGGGTGGGGAGTGGGGTAGGGGTGTGTGAGATTCAAGCTGAGGCAATCATGTGAAGAAGATATGGGGTTGGATTTGCAGCCACCGAAGTTTAGGCCTTCAGTGTTTCTGGACACCACAGAATTTAAGGGAACCTGGGGTGCATTGCTTGTGAGGTAAATAAGCAAAGATACTGTTGGGGAGGGAGTTAGGGAATTTATTGCCATGCTAACTAGTGATTAATAAAGACTGGGTGAGATGGATCCTGACAGCAGGGCAAGTTTTTGTTTTCAAGCCTGACCTTTCTTCTAAGCGTGACTTGTTAGAGAATTCCCCAGGGCCCGCTTGACATGGCTACTGATGCCAGCTGTCTTGGTAGGAATCCTGGACTTGTGTCCCAGATGTCAGGAGCTCAGGGAATTACACCAGCCCACCTTTTCTGGGACTGACCAGCAGCGTCCACCCCTTGGTTCTAATTGAGACTCTCCTATTGGTCCCAGATGAAAATACCTGGCTACTGAAGCTCCTTCAGCTGACTTCCTATGGGAAATACAATATACTTTTCAATCCAAGACACGTTTAGTAGTTTTTTGTTTTTTTTTTTTTTTTAAACCCTGCAAAACTAAGAATATTGGTGTGATGTTGTGAAGGATGATAGTGGCCTGGGTTTGGTGATAGAGGGAAAGGCACACTTATGCATGGGTGTCTTTGGTGGTGATGGAGTATATTTTTATAACTTAGTTAAAAAATTTACATGGAATTCTGACTCTTGGGTAAAGCTAGAAACTAGACCAGCAAGTTATGGTCCAGGGTTCTTCCTCTTTTCACTTCTGCTTCATTGAGAATTAAAAGCTAACATCAGGCTGCTACTTTTCCTGATCTCTTCACTCCCCATGTTCACCTTCAGATCTTACTGGTGAGGGGAGGGAGCATTTTGCGAAGTGGTAACTCAGCACGGGACGATCATCCCTTCTCTTCTAGGCAGTTTTCTTAATCAGAGCTCTTGCTGAGTCTCTTCTTTTGAAAAGCTGCTTTAATTTCCATCTCCTCAGTTTGGACTGTGTAGGTATAACTGGATATGAAGATTTTCTCTAAGTCAGGTAGGCTTCTCATATCATTGGTACACAGGACAGGAAAGGACTATAAAAGAATATATTGATGGCACAATTTAAAAACTGAGTTTTATTCCCTCCCCCCACCCCTTTTATTTTTGGATGCAGCCTTCCCTGTCCGCATTTGCTCCTGTTCCATTTTGCTGGTCTTGTGTCTTCTGCCTCTCCCTCTGCTCGCTCCTCTGTCTTGTTGCTGTTGTGTTGGTTCTTGACATGTGGTCTGTCCTAGGGGGTTGCCCCATTTGTTCTTCTTGGGGGTGGGGTGGGGGTGGTTTGTGAATTGATCAAGTGATCATGCCTGTTTTCTTCATCTCTGTTATCTTCCTCCTTCCCAGCCCAGCCAGACAGCAGAATCGATTGAGAGAAGATGCCAGAGGTGTGCTTTGGAAACTAACAGGACTGATTTTCAAAGCAGTTACCTTGGGAAACTGTACATTTATTCCAGTGATGTCACCCTTATCCAAAATAGTTCTTGGACTTTGGAGTCTGTGGTGCTTTTGAATAGCCTTAACGGTGGTAAATCACAAGTCTAGTGAATCACGTCTGTGGTCAAGGAAGGTAGTGAGATCTTAGGTGCAAAGCAAAAGGGCTGGCTATCAAGTAAAATTGCAGGATTTATTTATATGGCTTTTAAACCAGCTCTCAAAGCAATTTTGTAATTTTAGAGAGTATTTTGAGTAATGGCCATATTGTTGTAGTAAGCTTATAGCTTCCCAAGGTGACTGCTTGAAGGACAATATTAATTTGGATATGGACGCTCTGGTTTGTTTGAAGAAATCGGTCCTGTTACTTTCTGATTGGTCATCTCAGGTTCTGACTTTACTAAGGGCAAAAAGAGAAGAGGGAGATAAATCCCATCTGTGAATTTGTCTTATTGGCGCCTTTCCCCAGCTGTCTTCCAAGTATTATTTTTACTGTTAAAAATTTTTTTAAAAAAATGTGAAATGTAATGTTTTTACAGCAGCAATATGAAATATATTTTATAAAGAATAAAATGGTACATTGTCTGATTTAATTTTTGCCTGTCCCTCTACCCCCTCCCCCTACAGAAAATAAGGTGATCATTGTCTTTGGTGGCAAGCAAATGATAATCATGTCATATAGTTGGCAAAGCATACATATCCATTTGCTTATAGTATCAGTAGGTAACAGTTTACCAGATATTAAGCCAAGTGCTTACATAGATTACCTGAAATCAATCCTCCACATAGCCTGTGAGGAAGTTACTATTCTCATTCCCATTTTGTAGGCGAGGAGGCTGGGTTAAGTGACTTGCTAGGTCATGCACTAGGGAATAATGGCACTAGAATTCTAATCTAGGCAGTAACTGTTTTCTATAATGCTTTTATTGACGATGGGGAGCATATTCTTGACCACGTTACTTAGTCTCCTGGGGAGTGGCCCAGTATAAGACTTAGGAGAAAAGAAGTCACATTCTACTTACAGGATGGGTTCTAAACTCAGGGAAAACATGGTTCACTCGCTGTTCCACTTCTGAAAACATCCATTACGTGTATCATGACGGCCTAGATGTCTAATTAAAAGCTGGCCTGGGTGGGAAGGATAGTGGAAGCAGAAAGCATCATCCCATCCTTGCTGCAGGGAGCCTTGGTGGTTAAGTGCTTGTCTGCTAACCAAAAGATTGATGGTTCAAACCCATCAGTGGCTCTGCATGATAAAAGATCCCGTGATCTCTTCTAAAGTGTATAGCCTGGGAAATGCTATGTGGCAGTTGTACTCTGCCATATAGTGTCACTGTGAGTGGAATCAACAACACACAACAACCACCCTTGCTATTCTGGGACTGCATTATGCAGTTTCAGTTGCTGAACTTGAAGAAAGTGAAGCAACTATAGACTTGGGGAAGACAAAGTAAAACTTGTTTGAAGAAGCTGGAGATGTGGGAATCTTTTTAAACATTCAAAATATGTTTAAAATAAGAGGAAAGTTTTCACCCTTTTATGATACAAGGTGGTGGGGGGAGCAGATGGGAGGACCCTTGTTTAATCTCCTTTTCTTTCATATTAAGTCACGTACAGGAAAAGCGTGTTTGAGTAGTGATAAAATTATGTGCAGTGTGGCAGGGGTATGAAGAGAAAAGAAAGTGGAGAGGCATTCAAAATCTTTTGGGACTAAGGCAATTCTAGGAGTGGGGTTTAGGGACCCCTAATAGCGCTGAAGAAGAAGAGTTGATGCTTTTGAGTTGTGGTGCTGGTGAAGAATGCTGAAAGTACCACAGACTGCTAAAAGAACTAACAGATCTGTCCTGGAGGAAGTGCAGCCAAAATGCTCCTTAGAAGCGAGAATGGCCAGACTTCGTCTCACCTACTTTAGTCATGTTGTCACAAGGGACCATTCTCTGGAGCAGGATGTCATGCTTGGTAAGCTGGAGGGTCGACGGAAAAGGGGAAGGCCTTCAACAAGATGGATTGACACGGTGGCTGTGACAATGGGCTCAAGTATAGCAAGGATCACGGAGTTGGGATAGGATCGGGTGGTGTTTCGTTCTGCTGTGCATGGGGTCGCTATGAGTTGGAAATGACTCAACGGGACCTAACAACAATGACGGTAGCTCTGGTAGCATAGTGCCTAAGGCACTTGACTGCTAACCAGAAGGCTGGTGGTTCAAACCCACTGAAGGAAGGTTGGGCAATCTACTTCCGTAGTGATACCACCACCTTGGAAACTGAAGGAGGGATACCCGTGAGTTGGGTCTGACTGGACAGATCATAATAACAATAGTGCTTGGTGGTGAGAAGGTGCAGGGACCTGATGAAGACAGAAGTCAGTCAAAGCCCAGTAGCCTGTGAAGCAGGTATGGGAGGTGGTCTTTTTCTCTCACCTTGGGGTAGAATGGAGGACTTCTTTCTCCCCATTCAGTTTTTTGCTGCCCCACATCTGCCTGTTCTACTGTAACTTGACAAAAGCCCTGACACCCCACCCACCAAAATCAATTAATTGCCTTTGTGCCAGATTCATTTACAGCTCTGTGCCTTGGGAGACTTACATTTATGGTTGCATCAACAGATGCCCTAACATTCTGGCTTCCGGTTGGGTTTGGCCAACAGGAAACACCAGGCTGGAGTTTGAAGGTTGGGAAGAGAGAAATCGGAGTATTAAGTCCCCTGGCTGCCCAGCACAGCATGTGAGTCGCTATATTTCTCTACTGAGAGCTACAGGTCTCAGTGGGTTCCAGAGACTCCCTTTTCCCTGTCAGGGCTCTCCAGCTGCCCAACAAAGTACTTTGCTTTTCCTTACCGACTTCCCATAACCTTCTGTACTTTTATAAATAGACCTTGCATTTAATTTTCCTCAGTTACTACATTTGAAGTATGTTTCATGTCTGGGACTGACAGTTATAGCCAGCCCTTAACTCATTTAGTATTAATTGGAGAAAGTGGTATTACCAGGTTTGTTTTGTCTCCACTGCTTGCCTCATGTCTTAATCCAGTGGTTCCCAAAGTATGGTCCCCAGCCAGCAGCATCGGCCTCACCTGAGAACTTGTTAGGAATGTACATTTCTACTGCATCAGAACCTGGGGCCCCACAGCTTGTTTTCTATGATGCTGATGCACCCTCAACTTTTGAGAACCACTGCTCTTTGCCCCACCCATCCTCTCCACACAGCTATGTGCATCCGTTCCCCACCTCCCCACTTACTCCACTTGGATCTGGCCACACAGTACAGTTACGGTGTATATACACACATATCTTGCATGTTGTACTTTATATAAAGTAGCCCTTTGCCTCTGCCTTCCAGGGAGTGGCAGCTCTGATTGTGCGTGTGGTGGAGTCTGTGCTTTTTAATTGTTATGTTCAAACGGCAAACTAACTTATTAACCATTTGCTCAGTAGAGGTTTAATGGAGAAATATTTGTTTAAAACACTCGGTCAAAAAGAACAACTCGTTTACAAACAAGTTATGGCAGTGACAAGTCAAAACCCCAGGCTTGTAATTTGGTTGGTCATATTCCTTTAACCCACCCCTAGAAGAGGGAAGAGGCAGGTGAAAAGGAAAGATGGGGCCATTTAAATGTTAGCTGGAGGAATTACAAAAATACACTCTGATGTAGCAACAGGGTTGTCATGAAACATGCCATGGGGAAACGGTACAACCAGACAGGGTACTCTCCCTTGGGGTGGAGACCTGGAGGCAAATCCCGCAACACCTGCAGATGCTCAGTGCCTTGGGGAGGAAGGAATCCCGATTCCTTGCCGGCAGGTCTGGGGCTGGAGACATGCTGTTTTGGGGATCACCCGGATACCTGGGGAGACAGAAATAATTAAAATGGCAAACCCAGTAGTTTTCCTGACTCTTCAATCTATTTGCCTATTTATTATTCAATCCTATTTGAAATGATCAAAGACAGGCAAAGAAAAGCTATCAGCCCAATCATTAGTTCCTAAAGTAGCAAGAAGGGTTCCCTAACTCCTGCACATCTGCTTGCCTGATCAGAGTGTATTGTTAGGACTCATGGAATTAAGGAAGGTCTGTGTGCTGTGACTCGAAAAGTGTAGTGACAGGCCTCTTGCCCTGCGAGAGTTTTTCTTATCCCTGATATTTGGAATTCCATTTTTAGCAACTCATTTGTCTAGGCTAAATAGTGTCCTCATTTATAGATCTCTTATATTGCAAATGCTTTTTAAGCCTGATGTCATGAATATCTCATCACGAGTGAATCCGCTCACTTTCCACTGTTTAGCTGGAGGCAAAGGAGGAGAGGAGACCAGTGCTAGGGTCAGGGGAAGGGAAGGGAGATACCAAGACCAACTGTTCCTATTTCATAGGTCTGACTAGGGTGGTCCTGCAGCCCACAGTCTCCTTCCTAGTACATCATTACACTTTCTGAATAGGGTTTCTTTATCCCATTGTAGTGGTATGTGGTCTCATTTCTGCCTGTTATAAGTTGGGAGAAACAGTGGATCAGTAGATTTGTTTTTGATATCTTAGAAGTCAAGAACAGCTTTGGTAGCAGGATCGACCCCACACTAGAGAAATGACAATAACTGTAAGGCAGGTTGAGCTGTGTATGTGAAGGCAAGGTTTAAGCTGCCTGTTCTAGACTCATAAATACATATCCATGAACTAACCACAACCATGAATGTGGTGACAAAAGAAACAGACGTGGTTGCAGAAGGAGAACAAAGAGCAATCAATAATACCCAAATGAGCTGGTTAATGTTTCCATTAAGAACATTACATCTTGAGCAAAGTAGCAGGCAGAAGCTAGTTCCCAGCTTTGTTTCAGCCCGTCTCCATCAAAAACAATAGAAAATTAGAAAAACCAACTGCCTGAATAGGGGCTCAAATGGGTTTTTTAAATAAATTGATTCCTGCTTGGTGACTGATTTTCAACTGTCCTTGGGTAGAGAAAACTGTTATAGTTCAGAATTAGACATGAGCTTTAGTGTCCCTTAAGAGCTGCTTTAAAGAAGAGCATCTTTAAGATTTGAAAGAATTCAATACTTTATTGTGAAATATTTTCTATTAGGTACTGTGCAGATATGGCTGAGGAAGAAATAGAATGTTTGTTAAGGATCCAAGAATATGACTTCAGAAACAAGAGTGAGGTTAATTCGGGGCCTTTGGAGATTAGTCATTCTGCTAAAATAGACACAACATCCTTCTCCTCACCACTTAATACTTGTGTCCATATTTGGCAATGGGCCTATAGCAAACAAGATTGCCTACCTGCAAAGTGCTATCTTCAAAGAGCTCTCCTCCCATGCCAGGCCAAAGATTTACACAGGTATAAATACACTTGAAGGAATGTTACTAATGGTTTGGTTACTTTTGACTTATGGGAAGTAAAATAAAACAGTGTCTTTTTTTTTTTAATGCCTCAGAGTCAGGGAAAAGCCTCACTTGGGTATATTTTAGGATGATTTTGATCGACTGACTCATTCTTTGCATTAGGTCAAGTTTCTAGGATGTTTAAGATGTATGGCACTCTGCAAATGATCATATTCCTATATACAAAGTAAGACACAGGTATATGATAGTTTGGGATTTTTCTGAAGTTCTATTGTGCTAGTTCCCAGTGCCACTCAAAATTGTGTATTAGTTGATAGGCTAAAGAAAGTCAAGTTTGTAATAAGTGGGCAATCTGTGTTGTGTGCACATATGTAAACATGCATGTGGAGGTGGGAAAAGACCAGAAGAAAGGGAGAACAAGGAAGGAGGGGGAGAGGAATAAAGTCAAACGAAAATGAAACTATAGAAAAAAGTGAATAGTGAGGAAGGATGATGGATTTCTTAGTTCATATTCTAAAAGCTACTAGGTCTGTTGGGCCAAATTCTCAAAGCCTTGCTCAGTGATGCTGCCATCAACCACCCTCTCTGGCAAGTTGATAAGATGGGCAAATGGCTTGTGGAAGTATGAAAAGCAGAAAGCATAACCACTGGTCCTAGCATGAACTCCTTGACTTGGAAAGAGTGGGAAAGTTTAATGGTTTCCATGGAATCCAGTCACCTTAACACATAGGGGGTAGGGAAGAGGATAGATAAGCTGTCTTTGAAGATGAAATAACATCATAACCACAGTAATCAGACCCTTTGCAAATGACTAAGAGTGGGTCCAGCTACTGGTTTTTAGAGAGAAAGTTTCTGAGGAAAGGTGAGCTGAATGGTTGCTATGGAAACTGGATAGGAAGATTGGTCCACTTAACTGTCCCCATAGTAACTAAGCTCCTGGAGAGATACAGAAGAAGTTATCTTAGCATACTATTATTATCCCCATGGTAACCAAGCTTTAAATGGGAGTGGTCAGCCTCAAGGTGCAATTCTAGAAGAATCTTTGCTCCCTAGGGCAAAGATGGGCCAGTTAGTCCCCCTTTCAGGAGGGAAGAAGATGACCTCACAGACCCCACAGCAACTGAACTCCTTGAAGTTCTGCGATGTGTTTGTGTGTGTGTGTGCGTGTGTGTTTGGGATAGAGGGTGGGTAATGTGCTTCTAGGAGCTCTGATGGTGTAGTGCCTAAGGCATTTGACTGCTAACCAGAAGGCTAGCGGTTCAAACCCATCAGCCAATCTCGGAAGGAAGACTGAGCAATCTACTTCCCTAGTGATACTGTCTGGGAAACCCAGGGAAGGGTCGCTATGAGTCGGATCCGACTCCATGGCAATGAGTTTGGTTTTTTGGAATGTGCTTCTAGGACTGGGAAGAAGCCTAAGACAGTTGTGTGTATGAGGTTTCTTCTTGACCCCAGCTCATTTGTGCCCAACTCACTCATGGGTTGAAGTGGACGGTGCAGCTGGGAGGGGCTCCCCTTCCGGCTACGCATTACCATTCTGGTGCAGGGTGCGCCGGCGCTGGCTGGACTGCATGCTGAGGACGAGGTACTGCCTCATAAACTCACTGAACCGCTTCTGGTTGGCCAACTTCCGAGCCGACTTCCGGGCCCCAGTGAAGCCCCCAAATCTCTTCTGCAACTGCTTCTGCTCCATCTCTCCAGTCTCATCCATGCCAGGTTCTGTGTTTTCCTGTACTTGGAACAGGCTCCTGATGCGAGGCATTCGCTTCAGATTCTGCATCTCAGATGCTCTTGGCTGGTAAAGAGCAGCAGCCACGTGCTCTGGGGCAGTAGGGCTGAGCTGCCAGGACCTCCTGGTCAGGACCTTGGTGCATGGAGTCAAGAGAGGGCTTGGGAAGACCTTTTCTTCACACTCAAGGATGCACACCTGCCAAAGACAGAGATAGGAGGAAGAGAAAAGAAAACAGGGACCTCTATTAGCCCAAAGCTATGGAAAAGATACATCCCTCAATAGTCTATGTCTGTATCATGCAAGTGTTTCCAAAGCGTT
Source organism: Orycteropus afer afer (assembly GCF_000298275.1). Classification (NCBI taxonomy): domain Eukaryota; kingdom Metazoa; phylum Chordata; class Mammalia; order Tubulidentata; family Orycteropodidae; genus Orycteropus; species Orycteropus afer. The sequence goes on from NW_006921640.1 coordinate 6,725,429, forward strand.
TATTTACTGAGTACTGTGTAGCAGTTTTACACATAAATATTTAGGTTCATAGAATTCCAGACTTGGAAAGAAACAGAGAACCATCTGGTCAAGTACACATTTTATAAAAGAAAAAACTGGGACTCAGAAAGGTGAAGTTAATTTACACAAGGTAACACAGCAAATTGGTACAGGATGTGCGCACCCAAATTGCATACTATTACTTTCTTAGTTGAGTCTTTGAAGTCAAACTCACCCATGAGAGTCACCTATATTATTTTGTTCTCTCATCAGGCTTGAGGGAGGTCAGACTGGTTGAAGAAATTGGGGGTATGAGAATGGGTAGTTAGTGACACTGCCTTGGAAACCCAAGGAGATCTGACTATGAGTCAGATCTGATTTGATGGCAGTGACTTTGGTTCTTGGTTTTAGTTAAATCTGAATGCTTATTTTAAGGTCACCAAATAAAGATCAATCCTGGTGTTATCAATTTCTCATCCTGCATATATTTATTCGTCACTGTGCCTCATTTGCCATCGCTCATCTGTCGGTTTGTCGTATTGTGTGGCTTGCATGTTGCTGTGAGGCTGGAGGCTATGCCACCGGTATTTCCAATACCAACAGGGTCACCCATGGTGAATAGGTTTCAGCAGAACTTTCAGACTAAGACAGACTCAGAAGAAGGAAGGGGCCATCTACTTCTTGAAGAATTGGCCAGTGAAAACCTTATGAATAGCAGAGAAACACTGTCTGATATATTACTGGAAAACTTTATGAATAGCCCTGAAACGCTGTCTGATACAGTGCCAGAAGATGAGCCCCTCAGATCAAAAGACACTAAAAACATGATGGGAAGAGCTGTCTCCTCAGAGTAAAGCCGATCTTGATGTGGGTGGAATAAAGCTTTTGGGACCTCTGTTTGCTGATGTGGCATGACTCAACATGAGGAGAAACAGCTGCAAGCATCCATTAATAATCAGAACATGGGATGTACAGAGTATGAATCTAGGAAAATTTGAAGTTGTCAAAAATGAAATGGAACGCATAAAGATCAATGTTCTAGGCATTAGTGAGCTGAAATGGACTGGTTTTGGCCATTTTGAATCAGACAACCATATAATCTACTATGCTGGGAATGACAAATTGAAGAGGAATGGCGTGGCATTCATTGTCACAAAGAATGTTTCAAGATCTATCCTAAAGTACAGTGCTGTCAGTGATAGGCTAATATCCATATGCCTACAAGGAAGACCAGTTAATACTGCTACAATTCAAATTTATGCACCAAACACTAAAGCCAAAGATGAGGAAATTGGAGACTTTTACCAAATTCCGCAGTCTGAAATTGACCAAACATGCAATCAAGATGTGTTGATTATCACTGGTGATTGGAATGCAAAAGTTGGAAAGCAAGAAGAATCACTGGTAGTTGGAAAATATGGCCTTGGTGATAGAAATGGGGCTGGAGATCACATGATAGAGTTTTGCAAGACCAATGACTTATTCATTGCAAATACCTTTTTCTTCCACAACATAAATGGCAGCTAAACTTTGCCAGATGGAGTACACAGGAATCAGATCGACTACATCTGGGGAAAGAGGCAATGCAGAAGCTCAATATCTTCAGCCAAAACAAGGCCAGGAGCTGAATGTGGAACAGACAATCAATTGCTCATATCCAAGTTCAGTTTCAAGTTGAAGACAATTAAAAGAAGTCCATGAGAGCCAAAATATGACCTTGATTATATCCCTTCTAGATTTGGAGACCACTTAAAGAATAGATTTGATGCATTGAACACCAATGATCAAAAACCAGAGGAATTGTGGGATGGCATCAAGATCATCCAGGAAGAAAGCAAAAGGTCATTAAAAAGACAAGAAAGAAAGAAAAGACCAAAATGGATGTCAGAAGAGACTCTGAAACTTACCCTTGAATGGAGAGTAGCTAAAGCAAATGGAAGAAATGACAAGATAAAAGAGCTGAACAGAAGATCTCAGAAAGCAGCTTGAGAAGACAGTCAAATTTTATAATGAAATGTGCAAAGATCTGGAATTAGAAAACTAAAAGGGAAGAACACACTAGGCATTTCTTAAGCTGAAAGAACTGAAGAAAAAATTTAAGCCTCAAGTTGCAATATTGAAAGATATTTCAATATTGGGCAATATTTTGAATGATGCAGGAAACATCAAAAGAAGGTGGAAGGAATACACAGAGTTACTGTACCAAAAAGAATTGGTCGATGTTCATCCATTTCAGGAGGTGGCATACAATCAAGAACCAATGGTACTGAAGGAAGAAGTTGAAGCTGCACTGAAGGAATTGGCAAAGAACAAGGCTCCAGGAATTGACAAAATACCCACTGAGATGTTTCAACAAAAAGATGCCATGGTGGAAGCACTCACTTGTCTATGCCAAGAAATTTGGAAGACAAAAACATTATGCAGAGTGAAAAAAAAATTTGGAAGACAGCTACCTGGCCAAATGACTGGAAGAGATCCATATTTGTACCCATTCCAAAGAAAGGTGATCCCACAGAATGTGGAAATTATCTAACATTATCATTAATATCACACACAAGTAAAATCTTGCTGAAACTAATTTAAAAACGGTTGCAGCAGTATATTGACAGATAACTTTCAGAAATGCAGGCTGGGTTCAGAAGAGGATATTAGGGATATCATTGCTGATGTCAGATGGATCTTGGCTCAAAGCAAAGAATACCAGAAAGGCGCTTACTTGTGTTTTATTGACTATGCAAAAGGGTTTGATTGTGTGGATCATAACAAATTGTGGATAATATTGTGAAGAATGGGAATTCCAGAACACTTAATTGTACTCATGAGGAACCTGTACATAGACCAGGAGGCTGTCCTTTGAACAGAACAAGGGGATATTGCATGGTTTCAAATCAAGAAGGGAGTGTGTTAGGCTTGTATCCTCTCACCATACTTATTCAATCTGTATGGTGATCAAATAATCCGAGAAGCTGGACTATATGAAGAAGAGCATGGCATCAGGATTGGAGGAAGACTCATTAACAACCTGTGATATGCAGATGATACAACTTTGCTTGCTGACAGTGAGGATGACTTGAAGCATTTACTGATGAAGATTAAAGACTACACTTTGCACTATGGATTACATCTTAACATAAAGGAAATGAAAATCCTCACAACTGGACCAATAAGCAGCATCATAATAAATGGAGAAAAGATTGAAGCTATTGAAGATTTCATATTACTTGGTTCCACAATCAATACCCATGGAAGCAGCAATCAAGAAATCAGAGGACATATTGCACTGGGTAAATCTGCTGCAAAAGATGTCTTTAAAGTGCTAAAGAGCAAAAATATCTCTTTGAAGACTAAGATACACCTAACCCAAGCCATGGTATTTTCAATTGCCTCATATGCATGTGAGAGCTGGACAATGAATAAGAAAGACCAAAGAAAAGTTGATGCTTTTGAGTTGTGGGGCAAAAAATACTGAAAATACAATGGACTGCCAGAAGAACGAATAAATTTGTCCTGGAAGAAATAAAGCCAGAATGCTCCTTGGAAGTGAGAATGGCCAGACTTCATCTCACCTACTTTAGTCAAGTTATCAGAAGGGACCATTCCCTGGAGAAGGATATCATGCTTGGTAAAGTGGAGGGTCAACAACAAAGGTGAAGGCTCTCAACAAGATGGATTGACACAGTGGCTGCAATGATGGGCTCAGGTGTAGTAAGGATTATGAGGCTGGCACAGGACCAGATAGTGTTTTGTTCTGTTGTACATAGGGTTGCTATGAATTGGAGCTGACTTGACAGCACCTAACAACAACAACATGCATCATCTGTAGAAAATAGGGATAAGCCACTTTGTGATATCGGTAGGTCAGGAATTTAGGGCTAAACCTGCAGTTCAGTTTCAGGTGGGGAAAGAGATGCCACCAGATGCATGCCAGGTAGATCTACCGGACCCCTGCAAACACCCTTACTGCTGCTCTGTATCTTCCTCACCACCAATTTCTAGTCTAGACCACTATAGCTTGACCATGATGTTTTTTCAACCCCCGCTGATTGTTCCTAACCCTTGCTGCACCCTCCTGGGCTCCTGTCTTTGGTTAGGTCTTTTGGAAATCTCTGCCTCCATATTTTCTTCTTTTTTGCAGTTTTGGCTTCACTCCTAATTCTCATCTCCATTTTCTAGCCTTAGCCAGATGAAAACCCCATCTCTTCCTAACCTTGCCAACATGGGTCAGCAGGAAGGTACAAAAATCCTTCATCCAGCCTTGGAGTTTTTGCCTGGCTTACAGGGCAGTCGTCTGGGATGTTGCAGGACATCAGAAGATCGGTGTGTGTGTCCCAGAACCCCTAGGTGGGGAGCTAAAGCAGTCACCCAGTGTTCAGGAGGACAGATTCCTCCGTGGGCAGCCTTTCCAATCTGATCTCTACCCAAAAAGTACAACGACCAGGCAGCTTAGGTCAGAGACCTTACAGGTTGAAACACTTCATCCTAAAAATAACCTTCCTTCAATCTGACTTCTCCTGCATACCTTTGTCACCAAGTCCCAGTCTATGAACCTCTTTAGTCACTGACAAACTTCTCCAAAATGCTATCTGTATGTGATGCCTCTATTTCAGCAGCTTCTAGTTACTTCTCAGCTCACTGGAATCTGGTTTCCTCTCTCATCCACTCCAACTAAATCTTCTTTCTTGAGGGTAAACATTGACTTTCTAGTCACCAGATCCAGCCAGCCTAGTTAGTCCTTCTTCTCATTGACTCTGCACAGCATTGGCAATGGGGACCACACACCCTCTTCTTAAAACTCTCCTTCTGATACTGCACTCAGAACACAGCCTGTTGGTGCTCCTTTTCCCCTGTTCCTAAGATGCTCTCTTTACCCCTTCTCTTTATACTCTGTACCTTGGTATCTTTGTTCATTTCTGTGGTTTTAGTCATCAGTTCTGTCAGGTTATCCAAATTCTGTACATCTGAAACTCACTGCCATCAAGTCGA
>NW_006921640.1:6730511-6745208 GCF_000298275.1 Orycteropus afer afer
TTGAACCACCAACCTTCTGGTTCGCAGTCAAATGCCCTAGGCACTATGCCACCAGAACTCCTCAAGTGGTCTTTTGCTGTCCTACACCAGCTAGTCACTGCTCTGATCCCTGCCTGGTATCTCCACCAAAATTCCTTATCTATCTCCCTTTTCTTTACTAACAGAACACTCATTTCATTCCTTGTAGCCAGAAGTGGCCAACGACATATACATGAAGTGATCAAGGGGGCTTCTGGGAGTGTACAGGCTGACTCAGCTGTGAAGAACATCTTTTTTTCCCTTCTTCCTTCCCTTCTTCTAGCTTCCTGCACAAGCTGTGGTCATTTTGGCTGGTTCTCAATTGGCCATCTTGAAACCATGAGGGGAGACTGAGGATGGTAGTGTCATGAAGATGAAAGCCATGTACTGATGGAGCAGAAAGAGTGGAGTCTGGGACATTGATGATGGCCCTTGGCTGTCTACCTCTGCCTTCTTTATGAGTAATCAAACTCTTGCCTTATTTAAGCCACTGTTCCTTTAGGTTTTCCTTACTAGAAGGTGAATGTAATTCTTATCTGATATATTTTTTTCCAACCTGAAGTCTGCCCTTCTGCTTGCTGTGTCTCGGTCTCTCTAAATGATACCTTATTTCCTAGCTCATTCAGGTTTAAGAACCAGGGGATATCTTTAACTTCTCCTTTCTTTCTTCCCTCCTCCTCATCCAGTTACCATACACATCTGCACCCCTTCTGCCACTATCCTTGTAAGGACTTCATTACCTCTTGTCTTGCAGTGGCTTCCTAACTGGTTTCTCCATCTCTGATCTTTGCCTCTTCAATCTATTTTACACTCCTGGCAGAGTACTTTTCCTGAAGAATAACTCTAATCAATCTTGCTACCTTTCCCACAGCTGTCCATCATTTTGTCTTTGTCCATAAAAAAAAAAGTCCCCACTTTGGAGCAGAGCAGTCAAGCCCCTCCACCATCTGGTCTCAGTCTATCCTTTCAGTCTGATTTCTGATTCCTCCTCAGACACCATCCTTCAGGCATACAGGGATGCTCTGAGAGCCTAAAACACACCTAAGCTCTTCCTATTGCCATGCCTTTCTTTACTCTGTTCCCTCTGGTAGAATAACTTCCTTCTATCCAAGGAGGTAGAAGAGCCAGCCCCTCTATGGCATCTTCCTTAATCCCCCTGACTAGAATTGCTTTCTCCTGCCTTTGTTCCCATAGAACTTTGTATTGCTCTTGTGACAACTTTAATTCTTGATATAATTATGATACGTTATAAGGCAGAATATGACAAAGACCATGTCTAACTCATGGTATCCCTTTCAAGAAGCTTCTTCATCCAGTAAATAGCAGGGTTTTGATAGATGTTTGTTTAACTGAGCTGAATTAATCAGGTAGTCACCTTATACTTAGCCAGGATTTATAGCCTTGGAAACCCAGTGGTGGTTGCTGTGACCTGGAATCGACTCGATGGCAGTGTGTTTGGTTTGTTTAATCTTTACAGAAGCACACTGCCACATCTTTCTGATGCAGAGTAGCTGGTGGATTCGAACTGCTGACCTTCCAGTTAGCAGCTGAGATCTTAACCATTCCACCACAAGGGCTCCTTTTAACTCCCCTAGCACTCATTATACTCTTGTGATGCAGTACTTTGCCTGATTATTTGTCTCTCTTATTAGACTAGGGGAGCTCTGGTAGCATAGTGGCTAAGACACTTGCCTGCTAACCAGACGGCTGGCGGTTCAAACCCACCAGCCACTCCTCGGAAGGAAGGTTGGGCAATCCTACTTCCGTAGTGATACTGCCTCGGAAACCCAAGGAGGGGTCGCTATGAGTTGGGGCCGACTCGACGGCACATAACAACAACAACATTAGACTAGGGGTTACAACTTTTTTTTTTTTGAAGTCATGGACTCTTTTGAGAATCTAATGAAAACTATGGCCCTACCCTTTCACCATATAAATGCATACTGTCATGGAGTTGATTCAGACTCATAGCAATCCCCACTGGGTTTCTGAGGCAGTAAATCTGCATGGAAGTAGATTGCCCGGTCTTTGTTCCATGGAGTGGCTGGTGGGTTTGAACCGCCAGCCTTCTAGTTACTAGTCAAATGCCTTAGGCACTGTACCACCAGAGCTCCTAATATAAATGCACACTCGTGTCAAATTTGTGTACAATTCTAGTGGGTCTATAGATCTTCTAATGTCTGTCTATGGACCAGCCAACCATGGACACCAGGCTAAGGACCTCTTCACTTGGGTGTAATCTATCCTTGTGAAAAAAAAAAAAAAAGGCTGTAGACATTCCAAGTTATCTAATGAATAGCATACAAAGTGGAGCCCCATAGTGATATGAAATGGAGCAAGCCAACAAAAGGGAGGAGATTCTGCTGCAGGAGTCACCCAGTGGCCACACTGGGAGACCACCCTAGTCTTGTGTATTGACAAAGCATTTCATACAACACAAACACTAAGAGGGACCTTAGGCAACCTTTGGGGCAATGGGTCCCAAACCTGGGTGTGAATCCAAATCATCTATAGAGCTTTTCAAAACAGTCTTTCAAGACCCAGTTAAACCCCTGGGGGATATAATGGGAGATATTTCTTTTTACAAAGATCCTCAGCTAATTCTGAGATTTACTTGGGTTTGAGAATCACTGATGTGGTGCAGTCTTCACATGTTACAATGAAGTTTAGCAACATGCCCAGATATACATCGTTAGATAATAGTATAACCTGAACAAGAACACAAATATCTTGACTCCTAACCAAGGACCTCTACTGAATACCTCTGTGTGCTTTTGATACTGACTAGTGGAAATTAATGCAAGAACAAGGATCCTGTGAGACTCAAAGGTAAGATTCTGATGGTGTGCTCATTTTCCACGGGACTAGTGAGGGGAAAGAGACAGGATCCAGTGGAGTGCTGCTTTCCTTCACTGGTAGGGTTTCCAAGGAACTTCTGACCTCAGCTCACCTACTGCCCAGAGGTGGTGATGTTGGCTCCTACTTATATTCATGGCATGGTTTTTCTTTTTTCTATTTATGTTATGTGCCGTTGAGTTGGACCCGACTCACAGTGACCCCTCCTTGGGTTTCCGAGGCAGTATCACTACGGAAGTAGATTGCCCAACCTTCCTTCTGAGGAGTGGCTGATGGGTTTGAACCGCCAGCCTTCTGGTTAGCAGTCCCCATAGAACCCTTTTTTTAAGCCTTAAACAGGACAGAGACAAAACAAAGACAATCATCCAGATGAGGGGAAACTGTCAGCACGTACCCTGTACAGAGGCCGATGGATTTTGCTGACTCACAGCCAAGGTTTTCATTATATGTGTTAGAAAACAAAGCAAATCATCACAAGATCATGACTGGTGGCAAGTCAATCCATCACTGTCAGAGGTGGGACTACAGAAGACAGAGGTGGGGGTAGGAGGATGGAAGGATTGTGCTTAGGAGATGTACATAACTGCAAACTCAAAAAGTTTGAGGATTGTTTCTGGGGTTTCTGTGAGGTGGTCAGGTTATGACTCATGATCATGCTGCCCTGAGTCATAGTCACTAGGACCCCAACTTGTAACTTAAATTAGATAATATGCAGCTATTTTCAGGCAATCATTAAGGACATACTCAGACAAGTTCTCTAGCTCTTCCTGTAAGCCTGAGGGCAAACTTCCCCTCCCTGGGCTTGCCCTGGCCTTGTCTAAGCATAACCACCATGTTGTTGGTTTAATGGTCAGAAAGAACTCAAATGGCATCTTAACTTATGTCAAGATTCAAAATGGAGTTAGGGCTTCCACTGTAGAGTGCAGCCTTCCACAAACCAAGCTTTAGAATTTAAGCTCTAATGTATTCCCTCCCTGATCATAGATCTTATTTAAAATGCTTTGATCACACAGGTTGGTGTGCCTTCTTCTGTGCAGACTGGATGATGACTCCTTTAGATGGCTGCTTGTTTTAGAACAAGCTTCTAAGACCCCAGACAATATCCTTTCTGACAGCTGTGCACCATCTAATTTCTCCACCAGGCTTCACTATAATACCCAGTCTCCATTGATTGTCTTATGAAGATAAGTATGGAGCAGGGCCACATTAGAAGAACTACTTGGCCTGTGGTTAAGCTATAAACCTAAAAGTGGGAGTTCAAGTCCATCCATAGAATGTATCTTGTCTAAATATATATATAACTCACTTCATGGGCAGCGTATTAGCTTTCTGAGAAATTACATTGAAAGTAACTTTCATACAAAATTTAACAATTCTAATAATAATATCATTAATCCAGTCAATAGTATACATTGAAATACTAATGTGCAAAATATAAAGGAAAGTTTTTTCAGTTAAAACACATGGAAAGGTTTACGTAAACAAATTAATAAAATTTATGTGATAGAAAAGCCACGGTTTTTCTGAGCATGATTTTTCCACTGAGATTTTCCTCAGAGATATTTGACAGGTGAGAAATAGTTGCTGACAGAACTAACATCAGTTAGTGCAAGCTCAGCAGAGATACATAGAGAAACCACTTTCTAACACCCACAGTATCACTGGGTAGGAAAAATGAGAGGCAACTTTTATAGATGGAAGACCTATTCAGAGAAAAATGGAGTTGTAAATGTTAGTGTCTATAAAAATCACTACTAGAGTTTGTTAGAATGCAAATTCTTGGACCACATCTCTCAAGATTCTGATTCAGTAAGTCAAGAGAGGGTTTAGGAATGTACATTTTTAAACAAGCATCCCAAGTGATTCAGAGGTGGGATTAAACTTTGAGAAATCCTGCTTTGGAGTTTGCTTATGGGACATGGTGGTCAGAGATAGTACTCCTTTAGAGAAAGACAGTTGGAACTATACCTAGCCTGTTCCAGAAACACTTTGAAGAACATCAGGTAGAATTCTATTTGGGTTATGACTTTACAGCAGTGGTTCTCAACTAGGGGCTTTTTTTTTTTCTTTTCTTTTTTGAGTACTCACTTCCTTTTTTTTTAAAAAAAAATTTTATTGTATTGAAAATATACACAACAAAACAAACAACAATCCAACAACTTCTACAGGCCTAATTCAGTGACACTGATAACATTCTTCAACTTTTGCAACCATTCTTGTTATCCTTTTTCAAATTATTCTACCATCATAAACATAAACTCACTGCCACCTAAGCAGAAACTCCCTCACTGGGGGCAGTTTTGCCCTCCAGAGGACATTGGCAATGTCTGGAGACATTTTGGTTGTCGAAACTGGGGGTGAGGGGTATGCTACTGTCATCTAGTGGGTAGAGGCCAAGGATGCTATTGAACATCAGGGAATGCACAGGACAGTCCCTGCACAACAAGAATGATACAGCCCAATATGTTCAATGGTGGCAAGTGTGAGAAACCCTGTTCTAGTAAGTCAATGAGAAAGCAGGAGAGCATGGGTAGCACTGGAAAAGTGTATAGAAATGTAGAATTTTGGAGCTGGAATGGATCTTTGCACACACCTGGTCCAGTTCTCACAGGACAGAAGCACCAAAATGCTTGTTGAATTGTTCTGCTCCTTCTATTTTACAGAAACAGGTGGAAGAGTTGTTAAACCTAGAGGCTATTAGAGCTCATGTGAGCCCCTGGGTTTCTAAGCCCAGATGGTAATTAGATTTTGTGTCAATCATAGAAAATGAAATTCTACCATCAAACCAGATGCACAGCCCATACTTAGATGAATTAGGTACTAACAAAATCATCTCAATTCCTGGTTTAGGAGAAGGTTTTGGACAAATATGAGCAATCCAAATTCAAAACAGCATTTGTAACACCAGATGGGATATGAGCTTAATGCCTAACCCTCCGGTTGGAGGAACCTGCCAGCCTCTTTCCAGAGATGGGTTAATGGCCTATTAAGTGAACTGGACGCATTTGCTCAGCCCACACTGATGACATTGCTATATTAAGTTGGAGTATGGATGAGCATCTGGAAAGTCTCAGGTTGTTGCCAAATTGATCTGAAAGCTGAGCTTGTGGGGAAACTGAGCAAAAGGCCATTTGGATGTCTGGGATGAAATATTAGAACACAAAGTGGGAGATAGGCATGTGACTCCATTGTGAAGAAGCTAATTGAGATGGTCAAGTTTCTGCTACTGAAGAATCAAATCACTTGTGACCAAGAAACATTTGGATGCTATTGGCTCTAGGAGGTTCTGCTAGAATATTTTAGGACTAACAGATGAATAGGAAGCCAGCAGATGACTAGGAGAGAAGAAAAACATGTAACAAGTAATTCTCTCTGCAAATCAAGTGCTCATCGGCTAACCAGCACTTTATTTATTTATTTATTGTTAGTGGTTTGAACCCAGCAACGGTTTCATGGGAGAAAGATGAACCAGTCTACTTCCATAAAGATAATAGCTTGGAAACCCTAGGGGGCAGTTCTAGTCCGTCCTATCAGGTCACTATGACTCAGAATTGATTTGATGGCAATGGGTTTGTTTTGGTTTACTGAGAATCAGCTATCAAGAGTTTTCATTTAATGAAGATAGAAAAAAACTATTAGAAGGTTGTTTATCTTGCAATAGAGTTTTAAATAAATTTCCTTAGATATTTCTTGGGGGTCACCTCCTTCATCTCTAAAATAACTCCCTGAATCTAGTTTCTTCCACTTGACCTGATGGGTTAAGTACCAGATGAAAGCCAAGCACACTGCAGTGGGTTTGGGTGTGTGAATCATTTCTTAACCAAAATTATAGTCTAATGAAAAGCCAGTCATATTTGGACCATCTACCTGGGGTGAGAGAGAAAGAAACTTGATGAAACTAAAGGTTGAGTGGATCATGGGAATAGTTTATTGTTGTTATGTGCCATCAAGTCGGACCTGACTCATAACGACCCCTCCTTGGGTTTCCAAGGTAGTATCATTACGGAAGTAGATTGCCCAACCTTCCTTCCGAGGAGTGGCTGGTGGGTTTGAACCGCCAGCCTTCTGGTTAGCAGTCAAGTGTCTTAGGCACTATGCTACCAGAGCTCCTTGGAAATAGTTTAGGATTATGTAATTCTGAGGGGGGTTTGGGGAGGTAGTCCTTGACAAAATATCTGAGTCACCTCTGCCATTCATAGCATGGACATACTCAAGGGTTGTGAGATTTGGAAATCAGATGTGGTTTTTTACATTTTTCTAGGTATTTCCTTAAAAATCTTAAAATAGTTTAAAACTGAATACAAACTAGGAACAAAAACAACCAAGGAGCCAAGTCCTTTGGATGATTAGTTGGCACTGTGAAGGATTTCATCTCTCATGATGAGGCTATAACTGGTCCATTTTCTGATTTGTTTCAAACAAATAAGACCAACAAGGTTGTTTGGACCTCAGAGATTTAAGATGCTATGGAGAAATGGATATATGCTCCAAATTTTTCACTGAATTGAAAGACTCAAATGTGAAAACTACAGTATCTGCAATGGCTAGGCCTGATAAGAGATTAAATATGACTATTTTACAATTTCCACAGGACATATTTATTGAGCACTGCTCTACTGTGCTATGTGCTGGGGACACTCAGAGGAATATGACAAGGAAGATGAGAGAAAGACCTGCAAATACAAAGAACTGTCAAAGGACAGTGGCTCAGTGCCTAAGGCATTTGACTGCTAACCAGAAGGTTGGTGGTTCAAAGCTACCTGCCCCTCCACAGAAAGAACACTGGGCAATCTACTTCCGTAAAGATTTTCCACCTTGGAAACCCAATGGAGCTCACTATGAGTCAGAATTGACTCGGTGGTGGGTTTCGTTTTTTGGTTTGTCAGAGCATAAAGGAGGGAGCAGCCAACTCTGTTTGGGGCAGGTAAGAATGGAAAACATTTTCTCTTAAGAGGTGAAATATAATCTAAGTTTTGAGGTAGTATAGGATTTATTAGACTGGGGAGGAGGGAAAGGCATGGGTAAAAATGGCAAGGCTTGTTCCTAGAGTAGTAAGGTCAGTAAGAGCCAGTAAGGTTTAGTAACTGACCCATCTGTCAGTTTGTTGTACTATTGGTGGCTTATGTGTTGTTGTGGTGCTGGAATCTATGTCACTAGTGTTTCAAATACTAGCAGAGTTACCCACGGTGGTCAGTTTTAGAGTGGAGCTTCCAGACTAAGATAGACTAGGAAGAAAGGCCTGGAGAACTACTTCTGAAAATTAACCAGTGAAAATGCTATGGATCACCAGAATATTATCTGATACTGAGTTGGAAGATGGGTACCCAGGTTGGAAGCCACTCAAAATACACAGGGGTTGCAAGAAAGGATTCAAGCATATCAATGATCCTGAAAATGGTGTGGGATCGGGTAATGTTGTGTTTTGTTTTACATGGGGTGACCATGAGTTGGAGTCATGGCAACTAACAGTAACAAAAACAGAAAACAAGTGGGAATGTGGGTCTGGAACCCAGTAGAGTGTATAAGTTGGGAGTGTATATCTGGAAGTTACTTGCAGACTGAGGAGAACTGAAGGCATGGGCTGTGTGGATGGAACCTCAAAGGCAGAGAATACATTGAGGAAAGAAGCAGGGAATCTTGGCAATCACTTATGCCTAGGGGGTGGAGAGAAGAACGGAAACCAACACAAGATGCAAGGAAAGAGAGCCAGAGGCAGGAAGGAGACAGGCAAATTCACCAAAGGATGGGGTTTTCTGAAGGAGCAGGGAATCAGCATGGTCAAATACTGCACAGAGGAAAACTAGGAGGAACTCAAAAAACCAGCCCATGGAATTTGGTAATTAAGACCCCCAGCTATCTCCCTGTGCAAACACTGCCCTTCTGTTCTCCCATGATTGATTGCTCCAAGGAGTGTAGCTACCTGATGTAAACGTTCACCCCATAGGCCTATCTATTGTTTGGCTGGAAGCCACAGGAGTGAGTTCAGTTCCAGACCTGAAGGGTAACTAGGGGCCATAGCCTTGGGGGTCTCACCAGGCTCTGTCAGACCAGTAAACTTGGTCTTTTTTTATGATTTTGAGTTTTGTTTCAAATTGTTTTCCCATGCTATCCAGGATCTCCTGCACTAATTTCTTTCTGAGTGGAGTTGGAATCCATCTTATCAGCATGGGGCAACCCAAGGTGGTGGTGTCTAAGAGGGTGGGAAGGCACATTAGTGTTTTACAGTCAGGTGATATTTGTTACAAACAAATCACCTATTTAGGTATTTTTATTTTGTTTGTAAAAAATACATTAAAGCAGATTTAGTATTATCTCTACAGTTAAGTTCCTAATGCTTTTTTTTGAGTAGGAGATAAGGGTTACAGGAAAGCTAGTGGTTCAGGTATTTGTGCATACCTTCAGTCATATCTATGCTGCAACCTAAGAATATTAATAGTGTGGCAATTATGAAATAATGGCTTAATCAACTCCTTAACTGGCTTATATGCAAACTAGTTGTCTGCTCTGTTTACTAAGGACAAGAGTAAATGTTTTTAGATAAACTTTTAAACTGCTCTGGTGGCATAGTGCCAATGGCATTTGACTGCTAACCAGAAGGCTGGTGGAAACCACCAGCCACTCCTGGAAGGAAGGTTGGGCAATCTACTTCCGTAGTGATACCACCTTGGAAACCCAAGGAGGGGTCAGACTTGATGGCAGTGAGTTTGGTTTTTGGTTTGTTTAGACCAATGTGGTAGTTAAGGTTATATGTCAACTTAGCTGGGTCTAGTTTTGAGTGGCCATGCATCTGGATGTAGTTATTCCCCATGGTGAGATTGGTAATCAACTCCATGGTGGAATCTACTGGAGCAGCTGAGTAGCTGCCTTAGGGATGTGGTCTATTTCTAGTATAGAAGGAGAAGCATTGAGAAAGGTCTACAGCTTTTGGTACACTGTAATCCTACCATGTTGTCTGCCAATCTTGGGATTGCTAATGGACCTGAATCAGTAGCCTGCTGTGTGGTTTGGCAATCTTGAGACTGTGCCTTTTTACTTGTCAACCTTAGTTTTGTCAGGCTCAACATCTAGTAGCTGCCCGAGTGAAGAAAAGCCTGTAGCTTCAGTGGGCTGGGAGCAAGAGGTAGAGCTGAAGCCCAAGGTTGAGGGGTTTTCACCCAGCCCCTAGAGCCTGGCATTTTGAACTTGGACTTCTAGCCTCCAGAACTGTAAGGGAGTAAACTCCTATTTGTTAAAGTCACCTATTTGTGGTATTTTCTGTTAGAGCGGCACAAGAGAACCAAAACTGCCAATCTGAAGAGGTACCAAGAAATAGCTTTGGGCTTCTGCATAGAAAACGCATTTCGGAACTTCTGTGCTCTGGACAAGTCAGCTTTTCTCAGCCCTTTAAATGGCCCCCAGTCTCTGTCCTATAGGCTTTTGCACATGTCCCTCAATCCCACCTGTCCTCCATCACCTGGGCTACCCAAGGCACACTGCCCTGTCCCTTCACTTTCTTTCATCTTCAGGTCCAGTATAGACTTTAGTCCCTTTGCTTTTCTAGACTAGTTGGGGTCCACTGCTCTGTGCTTGCCCAGCACCTGTGATTACTCTAGCATGAGGGGTTGTGTGTTCTCTCTGGTAGTTGCAAACTCCACCCATCTGCTTACATTGGATCTCTAGGCCTAGCACAGTGCTCAACACACCAACCAACCAACCAACCAACAAAAACCCAAAACAAAAAACCCCTAAAACTAGTTTTCATTGAGTAGATTCCAACTCATTGTGACCCCATGCGTGTAGAGTAGAAACTGTTCTCTATGGGCTTTTCATGGCTGTGAAGTTTCAGAAGTCGATTACCAGGTCTTTCTTCAAAAGTTCCTCTGGGTGGGTTTGAACCACCAACCTTTCAGATAGTAGTCGAGTGCTTAACTGTTCATGCCATCCAGGGACTTACATAGCAGGTGCTCATAAAAATAAATAAATAAGTAAACAAACAAACAAATAGATAAATAAATAAACAAACAAACCATGATGAATGAATACAGTTTGGGCTATTAGGGATGCTTTTCATGATTTAACTGTTCAGAAAACAAGTTAAAAAACCACTGAGCTAGGTAGGAAGATTTTGGCATGCTTTGGTTCGTCAGGGTATGTCTGTTATTGGGAGCTGGGAGACGCATCGTGCCTGAGTACAAGAATACTTGGTTTCTGTATTTGTACATTTGCTTTAGTAACAGCAATTCCTTTTTGCTGTTTTTTTTTTTTTTTTTAAAGGTTGAGGGGTTTGAAACGTGCCATCTTTTGAAAGATGCTTATTTACATACAAAGGAAAAATAATTGAGTTGGTCTAGATTTAACAGGAGAATGATTACATAGACTGAAATTAAAGTAGTTAGCAAAGAAATTTATTCAATTAGGAAAAGTTTAACAACAGATTTGCACCTCAAATTTGAAATTTAAAAATTTAAGAGGGCATTTAAATACCTGCATATTCATTGTAGAATAAATTATATTTATAGAAAGAACTATTTAAAAATAATATTTAATAACATAAGAAAATTATCCTAGTATAGTATTAAGGGAAAAAAATAGGATTCTTTCTCTGACTGGTGGGCAGGAGCAGATTACCCAATAAACAAGGTAAGCACAGTTATACTTGTGCTTATTTACTAGTCTGGTAAGGGCTTACCTTGCTCATTGGGTAATCCAACACTGCTGGTAGGATTAAAGATGATTTCAATTGTTTTGTACTTCTCTGAATTTGTCAGTCTCTAAAATGAGTATGCCTTATTTCCATAGTGGAACAAAATGACAATATGGGCAATATATGTTTAAATGTGGTCAAGTGGAAAGATCACAGAGTTTGTGGTCAGAAAATGGGAGATGCAGTCCTGATCTGTTTCTTATTGGGGCCCTGTGACAATGGGAAAATCATGTGACCTCTCAACGGGTGGTGGGGGCTCACTTATTCAGAGTCTAGAAGGGGAAGGTGGAGATGAACTGGCAGAAGGTCTGGTTTTTCATGCCTCTGGCACTTACCTCTAGGTCAAAGCTATCAAAAGCTGGGCGCAGCCTCTCTCTGCAGGTCAGACAGTCCCTCTGACAATTGCTGAACACACTGGAGAAGAGGCTGAGCAGCAGGAGGTCACACAGCAGGATTTTCATGGTGCAGGAGTGGAAGCAAGATGCTAAAACACAAAGGAGGGTAGGCTGCAATTAGTAGAGCCCTTCTGTGATGGGTGGTCAGGACTAGAGACCCTAACACAGGGGAGAACCCGCAGGAAAGAAATTCTTCTGAGAGAACAGTATAAAGGCCTTGAGATTCACTCCCTGGGAGGGAGTGGATTGTCAAGGGCACAGGTTGCCTGACCCTGTCCATGAGGCCTAGAGTCATATCTAGAGTATGGCAGGAATGGCATGTGCCCTGGGTGCCACTTGAATGGGACACTAATGAACAGTTTCTAGTTACCACTGCAGTTTCCATCACCAGCTGTGAGAGATCATTCAGCAAGTTAAAAGTAATTGTTATTAAGTGCTATTTTCTGTAGATACGAGCTGGCCAGGCCTAATGTTCATGGGTGGGCTAATGTCTGGGTTCTTTGAAAGTGCACTCCTGTGATTCCTGCCACTGAGCTGGCCTCAACACCACATAAAAACTTCCTGGAGCAACTGTGGTGTGGAGACAGAGCTTTCCTGGGTGCTAAAAGGCATTGCTTTATGAGAGCAATGGTGGTGCAATGGCTGAACACTTGTCTGTTAACTGAAAGTTGGTGGTTCAAACTTGCCCAGCAGCTCCACAGGAGAAAGACTTGATGATTCACTCCTGTGAAGATTATAGCCTAGGAAACCCTATGGGACAATTCTACTCTATCCTATGGGGTCACTAAGACAAAAATTGACTTGAGGGTACCGTAGTGCCTAAGGCATTTCACTGCTAATCAGAAGGCTGGCGGTTCAAACCCACCAGCTACTCCTTGGAAGGAAGGTTGGACAATCTACTTCTGTAGCGATACTGCCTCGGAAACCCAAGGAGGGGTCACTATGAGTTGGGTCTGACTCAATGGTGCATAACAACAACACACCACCACCAACAACAAAGATTGTTGTTTTACAGTTTACCAGTGTGAGAAGTCAACCTCTCTGGTAGGTAGAGTTGTGTGTCAACTTGGCTGGGCTTGGTTGAGTGGCTGAGCAGCTGGATGTAGTTATTCCCTGTGGTGAGACTGGCAATCAATTCCATGGTGGAATCTACTGGAGCAGCTGAGTAGCTGCTTTAGGGGTGTGGTCTGCTTCCAGTGTGTAAGAAGAAGATTTGGGAATGGTCTGCAGCTTTTTGGTATGCTTGAACCCTGCACGTAGCCAAGTTGTTGTTCAGCAGTCTGCCATGCCCTGCTGATCTTGGGACTTTTTCTAGACTTGAATTAGTGGCCTGCCATGTTTGGTAATATCAGGACTGTGCCTTTTTTCTTGTCAGCCTTGGGTTTGTCAGCTTCAACAGCCAACAGCTGCCTGAGTGAAGAAATGTCTCCAGCTTCAGTGGGCCGGGAGCAGGAGGCAGAGCTGAAGCCCAAAGTTGAGGGGCTTTCACCCAGCCCCTAGTGCCTGGCACTTTGAATTCAGACTTCTAGCCTCCAAAATTGTAAGAGAATAAAACTGTTTGTTCAAGCCATCGCATTTGCGGTATTTTCTGTTAGAGCAGCACCAAGTAACCAAAACATTCTCCAAGCCTCAGTTGTTATAGCTATAAAATGGGAATTTCTGCCTTGTCATAAGGTGGTCATATTAAATGAGATGTGCAAGGGAACTTTTGCAAAGTTCTATTTCTATATAAGATTAAACCAAAAAACCATCAAGTCGAGTGTGACTCATAGCTACCCTCATTGGGTTGCCAAGTCTGCAAACCTTTATGGAAGCAGATTGCCTCATCTTTCTTCTGCAGAGCAGCTGGTGGGTTTAAACCACTGACCTTTTGGTTAGCAGCCAAATGCCTTAACAACTGCACCACCAGATCTCCTATACAAGATTGAGATGTGTAAAATATGAGATTTGTTAATGACCTGTGTATTCCTCTCATCCTGCCCACCCTTCCCTGCCTCAATCAGGATTGCTCCCCACCCCAGAATTCTCTTCTCCGTAAAGCTTCTGCCAGATTCCTTGTCTATTTCTCTTGATAGACTTGAGCTAGCGTCCTGAAGACAGGCACATATTGTTCACCTTGGTATTCCACACCAATCACAGGACCTGGCATGTGAAATTGTATATTGAAAAATGAACAAAAAACAATTCTAAGATAATCACTCTGATGATTAGTTAGATCTGTAGTTTATAATTTTTATGAAGGAGTCCTTGCATGATACTCAGTTTTCCTGTTTCACTCTAAAATGTATCTTTTGATCAAGTCTCCTGTATCAGAAAGTTATTTCATTGGACTTCAGCATTGGAGACCCAAGCAGTGTGCTCCTATAAAGATTAACACAACAATGCAACACAATGCTGTGGAGTCAGATCTGACTCATAGTGACCCCTTCTTGGGTTTCCGAGGCGGTATGTCTATGGAGGTAGATTGCCCACCCTTCCTTCTGAGGAATGGCTTGTGGGTTTGAACTGCCAGCCTTCTGATTAGCCTTAGGCACTACGCCACTAGAGCTCCCCCTGTAAAGATTACAGCCTAGAAAATACTCTGTCCTATAGGAGCTCTGGTAGCATAGTGCCTAAGGCACTTGACTGCTAACCAGAAGGCTGGCGGTTCAAACCCACCAGCCACTCCTCGGAAGGAAGGTTGAGCAATCCTTCTTCAGTAGTGATACTGCCTAGGAAACCCAAGGAGGGGTCGCTATGAGTCGG